>NW_006399892.1:2881343-2902013 GCF_000299155.1 Elephantulus edwardii | reverse complement strand
CTATGAGTCACAGGCGACTCGATGGCACATAACAACAACAACAACAACAACTGTTTTATAATTTCAAGATTTTGTTCTATAACCTATAAAAATATAGATTGGCATAGTGACTAGAACACTTGTGCTTTGCAAGGAAGATTTTGTGAGAAAGGTGAGGATAGAACTAGATTGTTCATTCGGTAACTATGAGACTTAGTTGACTCAACAGCACCTAACAGCAACATCGTAATGGTGTAAATTCTTTTGTTTTCTGTATTTATTTCCCATCTTATTTATGCATATGAGAGAAACCAAAATCTGTGACTTGGACTAGGTGCACCCTAACCTTCAAATATAACATCTTTGCCCTTTTTATCATTGTTGTGATTGTTAGGGGGCATTACAGCAATTCTCACATTGCTTATTTAATTTTTGATTACAAAGGAAATTTGAATTCATCTCTCTAAAGCTCTATTTGACTTTTAGACTAATAAAAGTCATTTTCAGGACAAAATTATTAGATTAATAAATAGAAAAGAATTACAATTTTACTTCCCCTCCACAATTCTTTCCAGTCATATTGGAAATTAAAACTCTACTAAGTTAGTAATAAGGGATTGTACTGTCAACCAAAAGGTAGATTGTCTATCAATCTATAGTTCTAATTGACCAACTGATCTATGGGAGAAAGATGGGTAATCTCCTTCCTGGTCATTTACAGCCTCTGCCAATTTTCATGAGAGTCAGCTATGAGTTGATTTTAACATAATGTCACATACTAACAACAATTTCTATCCACATTATAGTTGTAAAATACATTCTGCAGAGTCCTGTGATAAGAGTTTAGTTTTAAACAAAGATTAGTGGTGAATAAAATGCTGGGTATTTTTAATTAATAAGATATATGTTGTTTCTTATATTTTACAAAGAGGTTCATCACCATTTAGAAAGAAGCCTATCTGAATTGTGCCTCTGGACAAAAGAGAATGGGATCTTGGTCATGTCTTATATAAAAGTGACTGGAAACTTATATGTGTAAAGAAAAAACACTAATAGATTTTTTAAAATATCTTGCTCAAATGAACAGAATTTCTGAAAATTCATCCTGCAAATATTGACCTAACTATGATAGGCTACATACTCACTAGAGGTACAATAGGCAAGTTGGTAAGGAGTTACACTACCAACTCACATATGAGCAGTAAGAATCTACCTGGTGCTTCACAGAAGATGGGCTATTTCCTCCTATGACATTTACAGCTTCCAAAAATCTCTTAGAGGGTCAACTATGAATTGGTTCTGACTCTATGAAAAGGAGTTTGAGTTTTCATATCAAAGCTTTAGATCTTACCAAGGCAGGAAAATCAGTTCTTAAAAGAAACACAGCAGGATTCTTTCATTTGATGTGATTTCTTCATTCTTTATTTAGTTTCCAACAAGTGTATGATTTTTACATTTCTGCACAGTACTTCCAGTAATCCAAAGTTCATGACTAAGAGAGTCATTATTTTGGAGTTGTTTAATGCAATGCTTCCACTTTAGTACAAGAGCGAAGCTGTAATAATGAGCAATTAGATGGTTCATATTGGTATTGCATCAAGCTAAAACATTTTACAGGGAATGTAATGATTTAATTTGGGCCCAAGAGAATAGAGAATTAGAGTCTGCCTGGTTTAGGTAAGTTTATCTTTCCATTTCTAAATACTATCGTGTGCTCTTCCTTAACTGTGGTAATTTTAGATCTCTAATAGTACATTACACATCATGCTGTTAACAGAAAGGTCAGCAGTGAGGATATAGCAGATCTTCCTCAGAAGGTCAGTGCCCTGTCATCCTGTCATAAATATTTACAGTGTTATAAACTCAGTAGAGTTGCTATGCATCAGAACGAGTTAAAAGCATGTGGATATAAGGTTTATTTTTAATATAAACTATAGAGAAGTAAACAAAACAGAACACCCAGGATCTGAAATTGTTTTTGTTGTCATTGTTACATGTGGTTGAGCTGAATAGGCTCATAGTGAGCTTAAGAACAGCAGATTTGAACCCTGTCCTATCCTGTACCATCCTTATCATCTCTGACACATTTGAACTCTGGTAGCTTGCTGCTATTGTTACTAGATATTACCGAGTAAAGTATGACTCGTGAAAACCTGATGAAGAACCACGCTGCACTCTGTCCTATATCATGTGTCAACCTCACAATCTGTGATACACTCAAGCCCATTGCTGGTCACTGTGTGAAGTCACCTGGTAGAGGATTTCCCTCTCCTTGACTCTATCCCCACTTTTCCAAGCATGCTGTCTTTTTGTCAAGGTCCAGTTTGTAAGACAAAGCTGTGTCATCCTTCTCTCCAAGAAGCACTCTTGATGCACCTTCTCTAAGATATATCTATTCGTTCTTCTGGCATTCCATGGGATATTCAGTACTTCTTTCATCAACATCACACTTTAAAGGCATCCTTTTTTTCCATTCTATAGTCCTTATTAATTTTCCAGTTTTCAGCAGCATAGCAATTGATTGAAAAGACCAGGGTCTGAGTCCAGAGCAATTTAGTGTTCAAACTAACGTCATTGTTCCCCAATAATTTGGGGAAGTACCAGACTAAAGGCTTCCCCAGTGTAATGTTTCCTAATCTCTTGACTGCAAATACCAGTTGTTCTGATTGTGGATCCAAGTAATATGAAGTAGTTGACAGTTTTAATATTTTCCTCAATCTATTATGATGTCAACTATCAGCTCAGCCGTGAGAAATGTTATTCCTTGACATTGAGATGTAATCCATATTGGAGGCTACAATTCATCTTCTGCAACATGTGTTTCAATTCCTTCTTACTTTCAACAAGATTGTGTCATCAACATAATGAAGATTATTAATTAGTCGTTTTCTTGTATAGATGCCTCATTCTTCCTCAGAGTCCAGTTTCTTGAGTAAGTTTCTCATTGAACAGATTGAATTGTTGCTGTCTGCTAATATATGCCTCCGAGTTGCTTGCAACTCATAACGAGACAACAGCTCTGAACTCTGCTCTATCTGGAGTCAATTTCATTGTCTCTGGCACATCTACCCCCATTATTCTAGTCATTGCATCAATCCATCTCATCCAGGGTTGTCTTCTCTTACATTATCTCTCTACCCTTCCAAAAATAATACCCTTCTCCAAGGACTTGGCAGCATGTCCAAAGTATGCCAGATGGAACTTCAATAGTCTTATCTCCAAGGAGCAGTTTGGTTTTGCCTCTTCCAGGACAGACCTTTTGTGTTTTTGGTTTTTTTCCTTAGCAGTCCACGGTATATTTAATTCTCTTTTCTGGCATCACACCTCAAAGGCATTGTTTTTCAATTTATCATCTTCTTATTCATGCATACCTTTCTTTTTTTATGCACACCTTTCTTAATTTAAAACCGTGTAGTATTCCTTTGCTCTGTTTACACAACAGGTTCTTGATATAGGTATAATTTTTGTGTGAGTACAGTTAAATGTTTTGAGATTCCCTTTCTTAATGCTAGCCATAATTTCTTATGATTCCCACAGCAGAATGATCCAGCACTGGTGGCTTAGTAGTAAAGTTGTTGTTGTTGTTGTTATGTGCCGTCGAGTCGCTTGCGACTCATAGCGACCCTATGTACAAGAGCCCTAAACTCCGCTCTGTCCTGTGCCAATCGCACTGTCTCTTACACTCCCATTCCAATTATCCCAGTCACTGAATCAATCCACCTCATAGAGGGCCTTCCTCTCCTGCGCTGTCCCTCCACCCTCCCAAGCATGATGTCCCTCTCCAAGGACCAGTCTCTCCTCACAACATGTCCAAAGTATGTTAGACGGAGCCTCAGAATCCTTGCCTCCAAGGAGCCACCCGGTTTAACCCTTTCCAGGACAAATCTGTTTTCCTAGCAGTCCGTGGTACTCTCAATACTCTTCTCCAGCACCACAGCTCAAAGGCATCAATTCTCCTTCTATCCTCCTTGGTCATTGTCCAACTCTCTGATGCATAACAGGTGATTGCGAAGACCATGGCCTGTATCAGATGCACCTTAGTCTCCAGAGAGACACCAATTGCTCTTCAGTACTTTGGAGAGGTCCCTAACAGCAGACTTTCCCATGGCAATGCACCTTTTAATTTCCTGGCTGCTGGTGCCAAGACTGTTGACTGTTCACTGTTGTTGTAGTAAAGTATTGAACTGTTAATCAATGACATACTATACTGTTCTCTTCCACCAAATACTGCACAAGAGAAAGATGGGCAATCTCCACTTACTTATGTGATTTGCTACCTCCGGAAACCTGCTAAAGGGTCAGCTATGAGTTGGTTCCAATTCCACGGCATACAACAACAAAGAATTTGAATAACATAGAGATGTTCTGATGTAAATCTAAAAAAAGAGCATTGTTGTTATTATTGTTGTGTACTGTAGAGATGGAATTGCCCCGTAGCTTCCCTCCGGTGGGTTTTCAGATGCAGTCAACCACATAGGAAGATTGTCCATTCTTCCATGAAACAGCTTGTAGTTTCAAACCACATGCCTTTGGGTTATAGGCACAGTTTATTACAACAATGCCACAAGAAATGAAAACAAAATCAGTGAGATTTCAATTCTTTGCTCCAAAATAAATCTAAGTATATAGTAGCAGCAATCAAATTCTTAGAATCCTATTGTGTATGTTTTCCCTGTTGGTCTGGTTTTCTTCACAATATTTATTTGCACTTATTATGTAGAAACAATGACATTCATAAATCAAAAGTTGTCATATGTGATAAAATTAGAAACTAAGTTCTAAGTTTATCGAAGTTTAAGTATTTAGGAGTAAATCGTTAACTGAGAAGGTTCAGAAAGCAAAAGCGAAATTCTTGAGAACTATGAAAGTAAACAAATGACATTTAGAATAAAATTTCTATTATGCATTGTTATTTCCAGAGTAATTAAAAATATTATTATGATGAAGGAAGTATGGCAAATTGTGGAGAAATTATTGGAAAACAAAGCAAGTAGTTAAGGGTATAATTAGGAAGAAGATAAAGAGGGAAAGCAAGGGTGGAATAAAAACAAATATGAATGGAGAAAAAATGAATAAGAAAAAGAGGTAGAGACTGTTAATAGAGTGAAGAAGGAAAGGAAATATATGACAGGAAAAGGGGAGAAAATGAGTCAATTACCAATTACAATTGTTAACATTTTAAATTAAGTGCATTTCAATAATAAATTATAACTTTAAACATTTTCTCTTAACAAGTTCAATTTAACATTTTATGGAAATATAGCAAACCTGATGGGTAATTGAGATGCCAAGACAAAACAAATAATTACCTGTTTCAAAGAAGATTATAATCTAAAGAAGAAAATTAAAAAGTAAATAAAATACTGAATAGTGTTCCAAACACAGTTGATATAAACATCAAATTATAAACATGAATATAAACAAGACTAGGAAGAAGAATTGGCCATCCACTTCTGAAATAGCAGGCCTCTGAAACCCTATGTACAACAAATAAAAGCCATAGTGGTATAATATCTAAAACACTGGGCTGTTAATGGAATAGTTAGTAGTTTGAACACATCATCCACTCCATGTAAGAAAAAGTGCGATGATCTATTTTTGTAAAAAATTATGGTATTGGCAAATTTATAGGTATGTTCTAAGCAATGCTATTCTATTCTATTCTATTCTATTCTATTCTAGTGTTGTGGTGTTAAATATTTATTGTTCAAAACGGCTTCTCAAACATTGACTGACTTTGCCATGTAGATGGGTGGGGATATGTGGATAGGATGTGTTAGCCTATTCAAAAGAGGGTTGTCTAAATTTATCATTCCACAGAGGGATTAGCTAGTTTAACCATTAAATTGAGTGGATCCAGCAGGAGAATTTGAGAACTTCCCCACCAGCAAAGGAGTAACAGGTATGCAGAACGTGTCTTGTTGGGACAGAGATTCTTGTGCCACCTGTATCTACAGCAGCATCAGCCATAGCAGAAGCAAAGGACTAGAGACTGTCCGGTTTTCTACTACAAACAAAAATTATAGTCTTTGACTTTCCTAATGTGGTTTTATGCGATCTGTGAGCTATCACATTAAATTTTGGAGCCAGTAAAGCAGAGAGATTGATGATGAATTGAGTAAAAAGAGATGGGGGTGGTATGTTTGACCCTATCGGAATTGGTTTGTTTTACTGATATTGTTGATGGGGACAGTTCCTCTTTGTGAAGTTGATAAAAGTCAAATATGATGATCCCCATATGATTTTTGCTCTTTTTAGAAGTGTTATAAATTGGAATTAATTCAAAAGTTCTATGCTTTGACTTATACACATAAACACATCTGGTAGCTTTATGTTTGTGTCTTCATGAAGAGCATCAGGCTTCATTTCGATTTTTCCAAGACATTTCTGTTTATTCTTTGAGTAGTGCATTTGTTTTAGTTTTTGTACCGTCAAATCAGAACCGATCCATGGCTGACCCTCTAGCAGGTTTTCAGAGGCAGTTAATAACAGGAGGGGGTTGCTTCTGCAGAACAATTGGTAGATTTAAACCATGTGCTTTTGGGGTTGCAGCATAGCTTCCTGCCACTTGACCACCAGAGCTCCTTTTGCTAGTCTATAGGCTACTCAGTGGTGTTCTCCACAACTCAAAATGAACAATTTTTCTTCTGTAATATGTATTCATCGTCCTTCTCTCAGACACATAGCAAGCAATTTAAAAGAGTATGGCCTGAATCAGAGACTATTTCTTAGACAAGAACATCACTCTTGGGGAAACCCATAAAAGATAGGAAGACGATTAAATACATGGATTGTCACAGTAACTGTAAAAATGGTTTCAATTGTCTCAGAGACCATGAGGATGGCACAGGATATGACAAAGTTTACATAGTTATTCACATTATTACTATGAGTCATATTTGACTCAACAGCACATAAAAACAACAACAGATCAGTGTCCCCCTAAGAAGATTAAAAAACATTTAAATCATTTAAGAAAGAAGAAGATGGATACTTACTCTAAAAATCAGTACGGGTGTTAAAATGTTTAAAATACAAAAATAACCTCATTTCACAGATTAGAAATTGAGACATTTTAGTTAGTATTAGAATAATTATTTAATGAAAAAATTACTAGAATTTACCAGTAAGGTCTTTTGGGTATGTATTGTTATGTGGAAATTTTATGTCGCTATGAGTCGTAGGCGACTCGACGGCACATAACAACAACGACAACAATTATTTACTTGAAATATAGATTTAATAAGATTTGGTCTTTCTTGGATCAGAATTTTTATAAATTGTCCTGATAAGATTAATAGCAAGCTATTTATATGAAGCCTCAAATCAACATACTCTTTGTTTAACCAGTTGTATATGAATGTATTTTCTATTAACAGCTCCAGATATAGTTCAGTTGAGTTTCCCAATTCCTCTATATCCTGTCAGTTCAAAGATTGGCCAGAAATCCCTCCAGAAACTCAGAACACTACGGGGAATTACTCAGGTGACTACAGTTAAGCAGGCCGGATTTTTTGTAGAAACTGGTGAACAGTGGGCCAGGCTGGGTGCAGAAGGAAGCTTAAACACAGTCACTCTTCCAGTCCTGTATTTGAGTTTTCTAGTGTGGAGAGTGCTCTCATTATATTGCTGCTTCAGTTGTTGATGATTAATAAGGCCATAGTAATTTGCAAGACCCTGTGTCTGCAGTTAAGGTACTTAGATACCAGAGAAGGCTAATTGTAATGGCTAAACAAAGGCTAATTATTAGGCTAAAACCACAGTCAGGTTTCGGCAACATATGTCTTTCAAAGAATTTGTACATATTTTGTTTTGTGGAATTTATTATCATTTCTCACATGATTTACTATAATTTTAAAGTCTGTATGATATATACTCTGTACAGATCAGTACCTATTATGTTTGCTGTTGAAATTTTGTAACTCTTTTTATATATCTTGATTTAGTAAAAGTTAATCATAATTATATTTCATTTCAGGTTGATTTACTTACAAAATTTGTATACATTGTTTTTCACAATAAGTCATTCCTATTTCCATAACCCATCATCCCTCCACCCATCAAATTGTGTAACATTATGATTAACCTCCTCTCCACCAGCCCTCACCCCTCTCTTCTCCCCCCACTTATATCTACATACACATTTTATTATCTATTTCTACAATAATGGTCTTATACAATATTTTTCTTAAGGGACTGAGTTCACTTAGAATATTTATCTTCATCCATTCCCAAATTAAGTGGTGATCTATAATATCATTGTTCCTGCATGCTGCACAGTATTCCTTTGTGTGAATGTACCATAATTTCTAAATCCATTCAGATTTGTTTGAACATCTGGGCTGTTTCCATGTTCCTGTGATTGTGAATAATACTGCTGTGAACATTGGTGTACAAGTCTCCATTTTTGCCTCAATTCTCATTCTCTCAGAGTATATTTCAAGCAGTGGAATAGCTGGGCCATATGAAATTTCTATGTTCAACTTTCTGAACCATTTTGTCTTCCAGAGTGGTTGTACCATTTTACAATCCCATCAACAGTGCATAGAGTTTCTACCTTGCCACATCATTTACAAATCCTGTTAAACTTTGCCTCTGCTATTTGAATGAGATGGTATCTCATATGATTTTGATTTGCATCTCTCTTACTGTCAGTTATTTTGAATCTTTCTATATGTACCTGGTAATCCAAATATCTTCCTCTGTGAAAAATCTTTCCATGTTTTGCCCATTTTTCTGTGGAAGCCCTAAAGGATACTGTAAACTTCTGATATGAGACCCTTGTCTGAAATGGTATTCCCCAATTTTTTTTTCTCCCCCCGAGTCAGGTTTTCTTTTTACTCTGTTGTAAAAAGGTTTTAAGCACACAGAGATTTAAACTTTGGAAGGTTTCATTTATAAATTTTATCCTCTCCAAATTGTGAAATTCTCTCTGTATTTGGCAGTTTCTTTATACCATAGTTTAGGCCTTCTAAGCTTGATCTCAGTTTATCTCTGATAAACTTTATGGTTTTAGATTTATTTCCAGGTCTCTTATGCACCTTGAGTTGATTTTTTTGTATGGTGTGAGATGTGGATCCTGTTTTAACTTTCTACAAGTAGCAGTCCAGTTTTACAAGCATCATTTGTTGAAGAGATTGTCAGTTTCCCATCTGATAGGTTTTATTTCCTTTTCAAATAGCAGTTGACCATATATAGCCGGGTACATTTCTGGATTCTCAATTAGGTTCCATTTGTCTATGTGCCTATTGTATCAGTACCATGTTTTTTTTTGGTTACTACTGCTGTATAGTAGGTTTGAGGTCATGGAGTTCTATGCTTACCACTTTTTTTTTTTTTGTTTTTCACAAGTACTTTGCTTATTTGGGGTCTCTTTTCTCTCCAATAAACTTGACAATTTCCTTGAAAAATTAATTTAGTATCTCTATTGTGTTATGTTGAACATGTAAACTGTTTTCCATGGGATTGTCTTTTTCACAATATTGAGTCTTTCTAACCCATGAACAGGGAACATTTTTCCTTTTATTTAGGTTTTTAAATTGAGTCTTGAAGAAATGTTCTGTGGTTTTCTTTGTATATGTCTTTTGTGTCTCTAGTTACATTAACTCCTAAGTATTCAATTTGTGGTTGGTAATTTGGCTAACAATAAGTTGTTGGCTGGAAGCTTCTTGTTTAGAGCCAATCAGGGTCACAGGTATGGGCCTGGACATAGAAAAGTTGTTTAGGCCCAAGGATCTCTGGCCCTTGGTCCTAGTTTTAATGATGCTTTAAATGAATATCCTTCTAAGTGGTACAGAATTTTTTTCTGTCAATTCACACTACTAAGGTAACTTGGAGTTGCTGTGATACTGAACACTGTGCTGCTGCTTCCTTAAATGCCATAATGATCACCCTTGGTGGACAGTGTTTCGTGGAGCTCCCAGATTAAGACAGGTTGGGAGCAGGTGTGACATCCATTTCCTAAAAAACATGCCTCTGGAAACTCTATGAACTTAGAGAAATGTTAATAGTTATAGAAGAGGATTCAAGTCTTTTGTTCATGGGAAAACTATGAGTTGGCACTTCACAACAACATTGTAAATGGTATTGCTTTCTTGGTTTCCTTCCCTGAGTTTTCTTTTTTCTTGTAGAGGAATCTCACTGGTTTTTGAACATTGACCTTTTATATTGCCACTCTATTAATTTGGTCTACTAGCTCTATCAGTTTTTTGGGGGGTTTTGTTTTGTTTTATTTTATTGTTGAGTACATGGCCTTTTCTGTGTACAGTATCATATTATCTGCATACAGAAATAGTTTAACCATCTATTTATACATATGGATGTCTTTTTTTTTAAATTTTTCTTTATTTCTGTGGCTAGTACTTCCAATACAATATTAAATAGAAGTGGAGAGAGTGGGCATCCTTGTCTGGTCCCTGTTTTAAAGGAAAATGCTTTTAATCTTTCTCCGTTGAAAATAATACTGGCTCTTTGTTTTCCATATATACTTTTTACTATGTGGAGGATTTGGAAGCAGGAATGGCATTCACTTCTTAAGCCACATACTAGCAGTCAGGAGATCTGGAGAGGTATTGCTTTGTTCAAGTTCATTGTCAGGGACTTCTCCAAAATACTGAAATACAACAATGTCACTTTGAAGAGTAAGGAGTGCTAATTTAGATCATGGTCTTTTCAATCACTTGCTATGTATCTGAGAGCCAGGCAATGAATAAGAATAATAGGATTGATGTCTTCAAGGGGTGTTGGAGAAGAGTAGTGGATATCTTATGAACTGCCAAAAGAATAAAAAGGTATATTTTGGAAAATGTCCAGCCTTAGTATTTCTTGGAGTTAAAGACAGTATTAGCAATGACAACAACCTTTCAGTTAAGAAGTTTTAGTGGCCTGATGAGTAATGATTAGCACTTCCATACAAGACAGTCAGTTAGACTCCACTACCAAGACAAAAGATGGGCAAATTTTCCCATGTGATTTATAATCTCTGAAAGCCTGCTGGAATGGGTTTCGAATTGACAGCACTGAGAAAGCCAGTAACGTTTGAATTGTTTGTGTACTACCATGAACACCATGGCACCAGAGTTTCTTAGACTGATATTTAAATAGCTAATAAATAACTTCGATTTCCTCCAACTTGCAGTGATATGCAATACATTTTGTTGTTTACAAGTAAGAAAGTGCTTTTGAATATAGTTAAAATTTTCTTGCAGGTTTCTCTTTACTTGGCCTATCAAATATTGATTTGTGTAACTTTTATGGAACAACCTTCAATCATATTTAGCTTTGTTACTGTTTACATAAAATACCCTGTTGTCTTCTGGCATTTGAAGTACTGGTGTCATAGCTTCCAGAATAACAGCAACCTATAAATTAACCCTAGTACAGAAAACTGACAATCAACAAGCAGGAACATATCTAAGCTATAAAGAAATTAGGAACATGTAACTCATTCCCCTAAGATAACAAACTGATAGATAGGTGTTTTAACTCTTACAGTAATCCGTAAACAATCAGGTATACTAATACCATGGCACAGGGCTGCCTTTCCTGTTCTGAACTGAGGCACATGATGGTAAGCAGTATGGGGTCCCTGAGGGAGGGTATTAGGGCATAGGCAGTGGATCAGGTGGATGTTTAGTGCTGGTGCTTGGCACAAGGCTTAAGGGCTACAAAATGCACTGTACCTCATTGCAGAATATCTACTTCCAGGCCCAAATTGGATGGGGAAAGATTGCCTTTCATTTCCATATTAATTATACCTTTTTTCCTATAAACACTCAGATATTATAAAACCTGTTATAATATCTATGTGTTATATAGGAGGAAATAGGACATTGTAGAACAGAGCCATGAGTATCCCTCTGAAAGGGCCAGAGGGAATAAGAATATTACGTCCTTCACTGCCCCAGAGCTGAAAACAGATAAAGAACCCATAGTACAGCCCCATGGTGCTTCTAACGCCATAATAACTTCAGCAACAGTTCGTTTATTCATTGCCAACTCACAGATTCACCATTACAATACCAACAATGAGATTTATTAGGGAAGGAAGTTAGAGAGTGGGGGAAGTAAAGAATATCACAATATCACCTAAATAACTACAGGAGTTAGCCCAACAGCTCCGAGGCACAACTCTACAGTTAATGTTCTGGTGTCAATTAGTAAGCAGCTTTTCATCCATTATCAAAGGCAAGATCAGCAAAATCCAACTGAGGATAGCACAGATGCAGGAAGCCTCAGGTAACTGCCTCAGGTAATTGCCACCAATTTTCCATAGCAATCCCACAATCTCTCTACCACCACTCTTACCAAAGTCTTACCAGCAAAACCCTTGCTCACCTCAAGTCTTGCTGCTCGTGTGGGAAGTATTCTATCACTCATCCCAGTCCCACAGCTAATGTTGATTTGCAAGACTATCCTGATTTGCTAGATCAGGCTGATTTGCTAGACTATGCATCTGCAGTTAAGGTAACTGGATTGTTGTTATGTGCAGTCAGGTCTCTTGTGACTCAAAGAGACCCTATGTACAAAAGCCCTAACCCCTGCTCTCTCCTGTGCCAGCCTCACTGTCCCTGACACATCTACTCCCATTACCCCAGTCACTTAATTGATCCATCTCATAGAGGTTCTTCCTTTCCTGCTCTGTCCCTCTACCCTCCCAAGCATGATGTCCCTTTCCAAGGACTGGTCCCTCCTTGCAACATGCCCAAGCATGTCAGATAAAGCTTCATAATCCTTACCTACATGGAGCAGCCGGTTTCACCCTCTCCAGGACTAGCTTGTTTGTTCTCCTAAGAGCCCATGGGTATATTCAACACGCTTCTCCAGCACCACAGCTGGATATCAGAAGCTAAATGGCTAAAAAAGCCAAATTTTGGTCTAGCACAACACCGTTTCAGGGAAAAAAAAAAATCTTAGTTGTGTCAATAGTGTTATCTTTTTAATTTTTCTTGTTTTGGTTTGTTATGTTTTTAATAAGTCTATTAATTTATCTTTGAGTAAAGTCAAGTATAGAGCTCCTTAGAGGCTGACTCAAAATTTAAGCTCATTCCCCTCAGGTCAGAACTGGATTATAGCTGACCGTCCAATTTTCAAAGGTCATTAATCACATAGAACATTTCCCATCTTTCTCCCTCAGAGCTGGTGGTGGATTCCATCTGCTAAAGTTAACAGTGTAACTTCCTAACGACTATGCTGTCAGAGCTCCTGTGATAATTATTTAACATCTCACACATCTTGGCCATGTTGTGAGGAGTAGCCAGTCTTGGAAAGAAGATAGCACACTTGGAAACATATACAGTCAGCCCAATAGAGGAAATTCCTTAAATAGCTAAATTAACATAATGATGGCAACAGTGGGTTTACACAGGCAAAGGTCCTGAGGCTGGAGAAGGATAAGGCAAGGTTCTGATCACTATGAGTTCTAGCACCTCAACAGCATCTAATAAAAACAACATTGATCTTGGTTTGACAGTGGGAATTTTGTTCAACTTTTTTTATTTAGATGCATTGTGTTTTGTAGGTTGGTTTTTTTTAACATATTTTTTTTATTTTATACAAGCTTACTTACAAAATTAGTGTGTATTGTTTTCATACTTGATCTTTCTCCATATTCTTAACCCTCCCCCCTCCACCCATGAAATTGTGTGACCCTATGATTATTCCCTTATCCAGCTATATTTGGTCAACTGATATTCGACAAGGAAATGAAACATTTCAAATAGGGAAATGACAATTTTTGTTCAACAAATAGGGCTGGCAAAACTGAATTGCTACCTGTGGAAAGGTGAAACAGGATCCACATATCACACCATACATAAAAATCAACTCAAGGTGGATTAGATACTTGGGACTAAAGCCCAAAACCATAAAGGTCATCAAAGACAAACTGGGATCAAACTTGGATGGCCTGTTCTATGGTATAAAGAGACTGCCTTAAAAATTTACAGTATCTTATAGAAAAGAGTGAGAACACAATTACAAAATAAGTAAAATATATGGAAAGACTTCTCACAAATGGCCAACAGACACATGAAGAAATGTTCAAAATCACTGGCAATAAGATAGATGCATATCATAACCACAATGTGATACCTTCTCACTCTAGTAGCAGTGGCAAAGTTTAACAGGAGAACAAGTAATAAATATTGGAGAGAATATGGAGGGATAGAAACACTTATACACTGTTGGTGGGATTGCAAAAATAGTACAACCACTCTGTAAAGCAGAATGGTGTTTCCTCATAAAGCTGAGAATAGAAATTCCATATGACCCAGCTATTCAACTGCTTAGAATATACCCTGGAAAAATGAGAACTGAGGCACAAACAGAGACTTGGACACCAATGTCCATAGCAGCATTATTTACCCCACATGAACATGAACACTTTGTTTTTATTTTAAAGAGACCAGAGTTTTCATACAATCTGTTTTGTTTGGGATCAAATCAACGAGTTGAGACTAGTTTTAAAATATCAGTTAAAGTTTATAATGACCTTTATTTTGTTCTTATTGGTAGTTTCTATTGAACATACCATGGACTGACATGAGAACATATAGATTTTTCAGAGAGGGTAAAATCAATTTTCTCTTTGGAGGCAAGGATTTTAAGGCTCCATCTCACATTCTTTGGGCATGTGACCAAGAGGGACCATCCTTGCAGAAGAACGTCATGGTTGGAAGGGTGGAAGGATTGTACAGAAGAGGATGACCCTAGATGAAATGGATTGACATGGTAACTGGGACAATGTAATTAGGTGTGTCAGAGTCAATGAGATTGACTCACAATAGGGCAGAGTTCAGAGGTCTTGTCAATAGGGTGGCTATGAGTCTCAGGCAATTCAATGGCACATAATAACAACAACAACATGAGGTAAAATCCAACTCATGGCAACCTCATATACTCAAAATATAGCTACTCAGTATGGAATTTGAAGTTGGGGCTTTTCAGAAGCAGATGGCAGAGGTTGTTTTATTTTTGTTCTGAGTGTGTTCAAATAAGGAACTTTTTAGCTAATAATCAAGCACTTCAATGTTTGTGCCACTAAAGCAAATTTGTTCTGATTTCTAAAGTTTAATCTTTCTTAATTGTCTTATTTCCATGAGTATCTTTTAAAACACTCCAGTTTGGGTTTGCATCTGTTGCTCCTCATTTTGATTGACTTGCAATCTGGCCCCTACCTCTAATTCTATAGCTATTAGTATTCCTCTATTTTTCATAGGGTTTTCAGAGGCTTTCTATTTCAAAAGTAGATGGTCAATCCTGCTTGAAGAAGGATTAATCTGTCTTAATCTGGAAGCACGTACTAAAACCTGTTCAATGTGGGTGACACTCTGGCATTTGACATACCAGTGGCACAGCTTTCAGCATCACAACGCCCACAAGTTACTTCAGTACAGCAAACTGACAAAATAACTTTATCAAAAACAATAGGCTGGCACAGAAATATTTCAGGAAATAGGGAGCTCTGGTAGCCTCATGGTAAGAAGTTGTGCTACAATCTTGAAGTCAGCTGCTTTATGGGTGAAGGATGGGCCATCTCCAACCACGCAATTAACGACCTCTGTAAACCCACTGGCAGGTTAGCTCTGAGTCCATCACAACTCTTCGGTGCACAGCAACAGCCACCACCACCATATGAACAAAAGTAAATTGCAATGAAGTATAAAGTTAAAACTACATTGAAGTCATGGCGGGGAAAAGACCCAGGAATCAATGGAATATCATTTGTCATGTTTCAAATGACAGATGAAGGCTTGGACACGCTCACCAGTCAGTGCCAGAAAATTTGGAGGGCAGCAGACTGACTGACTGACTGACTGACTGACTGAAAGAAACCCATAGTTTCTCCCATTCCCAAAAAAGATTGTCCAACAGAAAGCAGAAATTATTAAACAATATCGTTAGTAACACATGCAAGCAAAATACTACTTATGATAAGTAAAAAAAAAAAATGACTAGAACAGTATGTCGAGAACTGCCAGAAGTTCAAGCTAACTTTAAAAGAGGCTATAACACTAGGGTTATCATTGCTGATGTCACATGATGATCCTGACTAGAAGCAAAGAATACTAGAAAAATATCTATTGGCACTTTGTACCATTCCAAGACTTTTGACTATGTGGATCAAATTATGTTATTGTAATAACAAATTATGCCTAACATTGAAAAGAATGGGAATCAAAGAGCACCTAATTTTATTTGTGTAAAACCTATACCTATTCCAAGAAGAGGCTGTTGTGTGAATAGAGCAATGGGACACTACATAGCTTAAAAATTAAGAAAGGTTTGTGTGAGGGTTATATCTTTTCTCAATACTTTTTCAATTACTACACTGAGCAAATCATTTGAGAATGGACACTATGAAGAAGAATGTGACATCAGGATTGGAGGATGGATGACTAATCAATAACCTTTGTTGTGTAGAAGGAGAACCAGGCCTGCTGAAAGTGAGGAAGACTGGAAGCATTTATTGTAGAAAAGACTGCAGCCTTCAATCTGAATTACATCTCAATGTGAAAAGCCAAGTGTTCTCACCACTGGACAGTAGACAATATCATGATAGATGGAGAAAAGATATAAAGTATAAACAACTTCATCTTACATGGATATATAATAAATATACTACAAGTAAGAAGATCAGGAGATATATTGTACTGGGAAAATTTGTATTCAGGTACCTCTTTGAATTATTTCAGAGTAATAATATTAGTTTTAGAACAAAGAAATGTCTGATTCAGGTCATAGTTTTTTTTATAACTTTCAATGTATCTGAAAGTTGGACAGTGAATAGTGACGGCAGAAACATTGATGCCTTTGAACTGTGGTGTTGGAGAAAAGTATTTACCATTCAACGGAATTAAAAACAAAACAAAACCCAAAAACCCAACAGCAACAAAAAACCAAAAAAACTTACCAAGCAGATGTATCAAGAAGGTGCAGCCAGAGTGGTCCTTGGAGGCAAAGATGATAAAACTTCGTCTCCATACCTTTGACATGTCACTAAGAGAAGCTATTCTTTGAACAGTTACATCATCATACCTGGAAAGATGGTGGTACCGCAAAAGAGAAGAAGATACTCAAACCAGGTGAACTGACACAGTAACAGCTACAATGGGCTCAAGTCTGTCAGAGATTGTGAGGATGGCACAGGAGAGGATAGGGTTCTGATCTGTTGTTCATAGGGGTTGTAATAAGTTGTACTCTGGTCAACTGCATCTAACAACAACAACCATCTGAGAGACTCAAAATTAAATATCTTTTCCCATTGTCATAATATCATGTCCAGCCCATAGTAAACTTCCACCAAGTTCCCAAGACTGTACATCTTTATGGGAGGGTATTCTGGTGGTATATGCAACACGTCATATGTTGGGTTGATAACCATCAGGGCAGAGCTTGAATGTATCAGATTTCTCCTTTTTCATAGAATTAAAACTGTGGTCACTCTATTATAAATATTAAGGGAACATTTACACACAAACAAAATAACTCTTGGAGGAATGACAGAAATGAGTAAGGAGGGAGAGGGAAAAAGATATGTTGGAATAAAAAAAAGCAATACAGAGTAAGAGGCTGATTATTAGTTAGGTACAATCAAGTCAATTAAGTATCAGTAACTCTATGAACAATTAATTTCATGCTGAAGCCTGCTGTTGCAGTCAAAGGGTTGATTATTTTTTCTATTGTCGTTGATTCATAACCAACTCATAGCTGAACTTCCAGTATGTTTTCTGAGGCTGTCAACCACATGAGATGAGATTTTTATTCATTCTCCTGCAAAGCATGTGGTGATTTTTGAAACACTTGGCTTTGGGTTGGTACAACAACTTCTTACACACTACCATTGCTTTAATGAACAATAAGTGGCATTGTAAAATAAAATGCTAAGAATGATTGTATGGGGGAAAAAAACTAATATAATTTGTAAACTTTCACTCAAATAAAAACAAAAAAAAATATTAAGTGAAAAGAAAATAAACCAGATGAAAGGTTGTCATGGATCAGAATCCACTTGATATCAGTAAACAACTCTTTTAGTATTATGTTAACTCTGAGAATTGTTCAGGTAACTACTAGAGTCATCCTTTTCTTGGGCTCACAAACTTCCATGCTACTGATATATATCTTTATATTTATCAACAATCTCAAGGAAAGTCAGGGGCAGTCATTCATTGTCGTCTTCAAATGCATAGTTTACACTACAAATTCTATCCATCTTTAAATGTCAAAACTTCAGATGTTGTCGTCTTTACTTGGTAAGACTAACTACTTGAGTTTCCAATGCTTAAACAGAATGTAAAACCTTCATCAGTGCTGAAAGTCAGACACCTCACTTGTTTCTCTTCTTTTAAGGCTTTGTTGTGCCCTATTGTTCATTCATTCATTCATTCATTCATTAATAACCCCGCGTTTTATATGTTATTGTTGTTGTTACATGATGTCAAGTCAGAACTGACTCATAGCTGACCCTTCAATGGGTTTCCAGAATTGCGTGAAAAGAGGTTGTCAAACTTTGTTCTGTGGAAAAAACTGATGAATTGGAATTACAAGCTTTTGGGTTGGCAGCAGAAATCCTTACTACTAGGACACCAGAACCCTTCATGTTGTATATAGTCACTCTGATTTTTCTGACTGTGCTTCAAAAAAATTCAAACTGTAGAGCCAGAATCAAAGTTGGTGAATCTGAACTTCCAGAGAAGTATTGTCTTTGGGTTTCAAAGCAGTTTCCTGTGGTCTACAGTACTAGATCATTTGACTTAAATATTCCCATTCTGTAAAGAACAGAATCTCCTGAAAAATTGTTTTAAAAAGTGCTTCTCTGAACATTCGTGTACAAGTCTCCGTTTGTGCCTCAGTTCTCATTTTCTCAGAGAGGGTCAAGGACTGCAGCCTCCAGTATGGATTGAGGCTCAATGTCAAGAAGACAAAGATTCTCACCACTGGACCAATTGGCAGCATCAGGATGGATGGTGAAGAGATTGAGATTGTACACAGCTTTAGTTTGCTTGGCTCCACAGTCAACAGTCTTGGCACCAGCAGCCAGGAAATTAAAAGGTGCATTGCCATGGGAAAGTCTGCTGTTCGGGACCTCTCCAAAGTGCTGAAGAGCAATGGTGTCTCCCTGGAGACTAAGGTGCGTCTGATACAGTCCATGGTCTTCGCAATCACTTGTTATGCATGAGAGAGTTGGACAATGACTAAGGGGGATAGAAGGAGAATTGATGCTTTTGAGCTGTGGTGCTGGTGAAGAGTACTGAGGGTACCATGGACTGCTGGAAAACAGATATGTCCTAGAAAGGGTTAAACTGCATGGGTCCTTGAAGGCAAGGATTCGGAGGCTCCGTCTAACATACTTTGGACATGTTGTGAGGAGAGAGCGGTCCTTGGAGAAGGATATCATGCTTGGGAGGGTGGAGGGACAGCGCAGGAGGGGAAAGCCCTCTATGAGGTAGATTGATTCAGTGACTGGGATAATCGGGATGTAAGTGTCAGAGATAGTGTGATTGGCACAGGACAGAACAAAGTTTAGGGCTGTTGTACACAGGGTCGCTATGAGTCGCAAGCGACTCGATGGCACATAACAACAACAACATATGACAAGTAGTGGGATAACTGGGTCATATGGAATTTCAATATTAAGCTATTTGAGTAAACATCAAACTACCTTCTAGAATGGTTGTATCATTTTACAATCCCAGCAGTAATGTATAGGAATTCATTTCCTATGATATCCTCTCCAACATTTATTACTTGCTGTCCTGTTAAACTTTACCACTGTTACTGGAGTAAGATGGTACCTCACTGTGGTTTTGATTTGCATCTCTCTTATTGACAGTGATTTGGAGCATTTCTTTATGTGTCTGTTTGTCATTCAAATAACTTCCTTTGTTAAAATTCTTTCCATGCCTTTTGTCCATTTTGTAATTGGGCAAGAAATGGAAATAGTGCAGATGTCCAACCGTACACAAATAGACTGAGAAAGGATGGTACATACAAACAATGGAATACTACACAGCACGCAGGAGCAATGATTTAATAAATTATTATCTAACTTGGGAGGGACTGTAAAGCATTATGCTGAATGAATTGACTTAGTCCCACAAGGACAAATACTGTATAAAACCAGCATTGTAGAATGAGTATAAGGATTCAAGGGGCGGGGGGGAGTGGTGAGGGTGAAAGCACAGAGATGAAGATGAACAAGGGACGATGGTGATTAATCATGGGGTTGTACAATTTGATGGGTGGATGGGTGAGGAAAATTAGAAGAATCTGTTCTGGAAAACAATGTATTTGACTTTTTAAATAAATGGTATATTAATAAAAAAACAAACAAAAACCCAAAAATAAAACTCAAATGTTCAGATAAGCAACAATGTTATTTCAACTTGTATTGATACATATTACTTATAGAAAGCTTTTGGAAAAGAAATTACTAAATAAAATCAATTTAAAATACTACTAAAATTCTATCTGTCTAAATGTTATAGATCTTTATAACTCCTTTCATTATCAAGTAAGTTTCTATTTAAATTATATAGTATCAGATGATCCTAAGGATTTCATTTCTATTCTGCACAATTGGAAATCTCTATTCAGTAGATTCAACAATGAGTAACAATTGTACTGTATTCAACAATAGTAGATTCAACAATGAGTAACAATTGTACTGTATTCAACAATAGTAGATTC
>NW_006399892.1:2874705-2881243 GCF_000299155.1 Elephantulus edwardii | reverse complement strand
ACAATAGTAGATTCAACAATGAGTAACAATTGTACTGTATTCAAATTTGTCATTGTTCTTGTATACACTGGTGCAAGTTTTACAGTCTTAGTGCCACATTGAATGTTGAAGATGCTCTCTAATCATTAAGAAACACAGAATACCTTGGAAGGGTAAAACACTCTTCATTTCTTATCTCAAAATCTTATATTTCACATTCATAAAAACAGTAAATAATCCGCTATATGTTTTGTGCTAAAATTATCAAGATGTGAGGTTATCAACACTTATTGTGATGACTAAGGTTATAGGTTATCTTGGCTTGGCCAAGATTCTTTTTGATTTTGGCATTTAAGTCATGATGCAATTTAGCAGTTACACAGTCATGCAATTTGGCAGTTATGTAATGATGAATTTGGCTGTCTTTGTTCATTTTCACATATAGGCAAATTTTACATAATGACTCACTCAGTCTTTGGCATTTAACCATACAGAAAACAGAACAATGAGTTTCCTGATATTTCAGTGTACTGCTAGAGAATATTTTGTGGTGTTTGTGTTACCCAATATGAAATGTGGTAGAGTATAAATAAGTATGTATACTTGTGGCTTTGTACTAAATGTGAATCATCACTTATTGGTACAAATATTTTGCCTTTTGTTACTAATGAAAAGGCTAAAAATTCTAATCCACCCAAAACCATCTCAGAAGTAAATCCAGGTAGCATGCCTCCGTAAGAGTACAGCAATAAGTCTTTACAGTTCTACTAAACAACAACAACAAAAACAAACTAAAAAACCCAAACACAGTTACCATGAGGTAGAAGCAACTCCACAACACCAAGTTCAATTATTATAGTTGATGCTGAATTAGAAATGAAATTCCAATAGAGAAGTAATAACAGGATGAGAGAACACAGAAATCATGTATTAAGATAGACATTTGACTATGAAGTTATATTGAAATATATACAAATGATATAATAATTACACTGCTATGGAGTTCCTTTTAAAGTGGTTCTCTAGCAAGTACTACAAGTGATCCACAAGATTCTTGAAGCCATCAATGTCAATTTGAGAAGCTTCCTTCGTATTTTTCCAGTAAAATAACTGGTGAGTCAAATAGCTGAACTTTTGATGAGTAGCTCCAGATCTTAACCATAGTACAAATATAACACCCTTTCAGTATTACAGTTTGAAACAAATTTACCAATGGGAATAACAATCTTGAGTTTAATTCTGAGGAACCAGAAGCAGAAAAATGAAAGAGGTATTTGTTTTATTTAGGAGGGGGAAATGGTAAGAGAGAAGAATGTGGAAAATGAAGAAGTAAGGAATAAAAACAAGAAAAAATATAAGTAGACTTATTTTTTATACATATAAGAAACGGAAAATTTACACATATTCATCCTTGAAAAACAATAAAAGCTTTTGTAAAAGAAAAAAGAAAGGAAGAACAACAAAAAAGATAGACTGAATTTTTATTTGTCCATGTTATTTTTTTAATGTAAATATACATGTGGAAAATAAAAATAAAATAATTTTAGAAATTATATGACATTCTGAGAAAGGATATTATAGAAGGATTTAGATAAGTGGAGAAAATAACTTATGAAATAAAATATTCAAAAGCAACATTTGGCTAGGGTCTATAAAGGGCTATTGATGTTTTCAGGTTTATTAATAGATGATGTGCTTTATATTTTCTTGTCAATGATACTCAGAAAAGTAGAAAGAATGAGTCAAAATTAATTAGCAGGTTTTTCTGTTCCAAACCAAATGTTCATGTTTTTGAGAAGAAAAATGCTGTAATAATCTTGGAATTCATGTTAAACATCATCATGCAATAGATGTTGAAATATACACAATATTGAAAATAATTCAATGTCTTTTCTTAATAGCTTTAATATTCTATGTCAAGTATGAAGTTCTGTTTATTTTTAGCTGCTGTTGCTTCCAACACTTCAAAATTGCATGTCACTGAAAGAAAATTGGTCATTTCTCCATCAATTTCCCAATTGTTGGCTTTCATGTCTTCATTGTAATGGTTGCTGTGTATTTTGCGCATCTTTTAACTTACAAGGCTCATCTTCTAGCATTATCTCATATAATAGTCTATTGTACACTGTAACATTTTCATGAATTACTTTTTGGAAGTAAATCATATCACCAGGCCTGTTTCTCTAGTTTGTTTCAGACTAATAGTGCCACTGTAATTTGTCCATCATGGGCCACCCTGGTAAGATTTAAAATACTCGAATACTATTGTTAGGCATCACTCTAATGTGAGGTATTACACTGTGACAATAAATATGGGGAGTATATGATGGTAAACTTCTTGCCAGCAATTTCTAGGAAAGAGAAAATGTGGTACCAAATTTTTCATGTTCAAAATGGCTTTCCTAGGACTTTGGCTTTTACCACATAAGTGATAAAATAAGACATGTTTAAAGTAATAGGAGGTCTAGTGGCTTAGTAGTAATGAGTAATGAACTGTACTACCAACCCAAAGTTATCTAGCTCAATTCCACCAGCTGCTTCATGGAAGAAAGTTTTAAACAGTTTCTTCCCATGTGATTTACTGCCCCTAAAAACCCAATAGAAGATCCCTTATGAGTTGATTGCAACTCCACAGTATATAAGAATATAAAGTAATTATTCTGAGATTGTTCAGTCTTTCCCATCAAACCATGTTGAGTTTATTTAGCAGTGAAGGTAAGATTTTTCACTTTTAGCAAGAAACAGGAAACAAGGAAGTCAGTGTCTTTGGAGCCAGACCAATACAAGACAGAGATGACTTGGAACTGCTGTCCCATGGAGCCAGAGGTAGAGGCCTTCACTCAAGCTTGTTGGAGGACTGAGGAAAGATTTTGTTACTGGCAGGATGAAAGGGACTTTGTACTGTGGATCTAAAATATGACAATGAAGATCACCGGGCCTCACTGTGAATACACTGGAGAAGCTATCTGGACTGAGGAATTGTACACTAGAAAAGCAGTTTGAACTGAAATTATACTTTGCTGCCAAACCTGACTTATAGCCTATTAACTTCCCTTTTAAACACGATAACCCTGAATTTGGTGTTGTGAGATCAGAGTGGTCATTGAAATGAATTTCAGACCCAGTATTGCAGTAAAATGGGTGCTGGATAATAGAAGTAGGTATTTGAATGTAGAAGACTATGTCTGATCTTATAGGAATCAGTTATGCTCTGTGGATGTTGGTAAAGGGGACAGTTTCTCTTTGTGCAGGTAGAGATCAGATTTGGCCATCCTCATGTTATCTATACTCATTGTACAGGAAGATATGGAATAATGAAAAATGGAGCTCTGACAACCTAACAGAGAGTAGTGCAAAGACAACACCCTTCTGGAAATTCAAATGCAACAGTGGTTTCTCAAGAGGAAAATGAGAAATTCCTCCTCATGAAACTGAAAACTTGGGAAACTCAATGGAGAATCAGTTATGAGTCAATGAAGACTTGAGAGCAATGAAAGAGTGGGTGAAATATATATTGTTGGAAATAAATATATATTGTTGAAAATAAATTTATAATAAATAAATGTTGTTGTTGTTATGTGCCATGAAGTTACCTGTGACTCATAGCAAACCTATGTACAATAGTCATGAAGTCTGCCCTCTTCTGAGTCAAACTTATTGTCTTTAACATACCTACCTCCATTACCACAGTTACTGAGTCAATCCATATCATTGAGGGTCTTCTTCTCTTGTGCTATCCCTCCATGCTCCCAAGCATGATATTCCTCTCCAAGGACTAGTCACTCCTTGCAACATGCCCACACTATGTCAGAAAGAGTTTCAGAATCCTTGCCTCCAAGAAGACACCTTGTTTCACCCTCTCCAGGACAAACCTATTTATTGGATACAAATTCTTAAAAATAACATTACGTAGTATGAGTGTCATAACTCAAATGCTTACAGATTAAATAAATGACGTCTCATTGTTAAGGGCCAAAAGTCTTATAAGAAAGGTGAAAAGAAAATAAAGTATTTGTGTGTAGGAAGAAGAAACTAAAAATTTAAGGGTAGAATAAAAAGGGAGACTACAAGTCTTAGAAACAATATTGGACAAAAAAGTAGAAACTTCTGGAGATTAATCTGCAAGAAACAACAAAAATCTGGCAGTGTTTTATCCCAGTAAATGCATATTTAGATTTCAAAAACATTAGAATTTATGTCACACTAAGGCCCTCTATGAGGTGGATTGATTCAGTGACTGGGATAATTGGGATGGGAGTGTCAGAGACAGTGCTATTGGCACAGGACAGAGCGGAGCTTAGGGCTGTTATACATAGGGTCGCTATGAGTCGCAGGTGACTCGACGGCACATAACAACAACAACAAGCGGAGTTTAGGGCTGTGGTACATAGGGTCGCTATGAGTCGCAGGTGACTCGACGGCACATAACAACAACAACAAATTTATACCAGAGTAAAGGCAAAACAAACCCCACTAAGATTATTAAATATTGTTTTAATACATGTGTGTTGTTACGTACCACTGACTCAGAACCAACTCTGAGCTGATCCTTCAGCAGATTTTCAGAGGTAGATAATCACATAGAAGGAGATTGTTCATCTTTCCCCCACAAAACAGCTTGTGTAGTCGATCCCAAAGCCTTGGATTTGACAATACAGCTTCTTTCCACTAAATCACCAGGGCTCCCTATAATAGCAGGCTATTTAATCTGCACTATTGAAAGAGTTGGATATTTTTAGTGCATAAATGCAGTTAGCTCAATATACACTACTAAATACAATTGCCACAAAGCACTATTGCAGCTAATTTAAAGTCATTATTGTGTGTTGTAAATATGGAACAAATTCATAGTTGATCCTCCTGCAGGTTTTCAGAGGCTGTAAATTATATGAGAAGTTATTGCTTGTCTTTTTCCTGCATATTTAACATACGCAATAGCCAATTACATACGTGTAAAGATTTAGGGTTTTTTAATAAAATTATGATCTACTCAATAAAATATAGCTAGCTCTTCAATAATAATAAAAAATTTATACAGTGACACCACACTGTTGCATGCCTGATATTTCAGGTGTTTTTGA
This sequence comes from Elephantulus edwardii, assembly GCF_000299155.1. Taxonomy (NCBI): domain Eukaryota; kingdom Metazoa; phylum Chordata; class Mammalia; order Macroscelidea; family Macroscelididae; genus Elephantulus; species Elephantulus edwardii. The sequence continues at coordinate 2,876,183 of NW_006399892.1, read as the reverse complement.
TTAAAAAATTGACATATAAATTCAATTGCTATTGTCAAATTTTGAAGCTCTAGGGGCTTAGTGGTAAGTAGCTGAGCTGCCGAAAGGCATGCAGGTTGAAACACCAGCTTTTCTTTGGTTAAAGGGGCAGTCTCCCATGAGAGCTGCTGTCTATACAAAGCAGCTGGAAAGGACACTATTAGGAAATTCCAATTACAAGGAACACAACAATTGTCAAATTACATTATTCATATATACATACCATATAATTATTTTCACTTATCACACTTCAATTAAGTGAACAATAATCACTAATTTGTTATACCAATTTGTTTTTCATTCACTGTGGAAGATATAATCACATGTAAAAATAATTATACGCAGAACAAGCATCTCAAAGATAATAGAAAGAAAATACTGTGTAATATTTGGGCATTCAGATCTATAATAGGGAAAAGGGAACAATGGTTGCCTAGTGGCAAGAAGCTGCACTACAAACCCCAAGGCCCACGGTTTGAATCCACCAGCTGCTCTATGGGAGAAAATGGGCAAGCTACTCCCATGCGTTTAACTGCTTCTGAAAAGCCACTGTAGAAACAGCTATTGATTGGTTCAGACTTATTGGTACACAATGTAATAGAGAAAAGAAAAGAAAAAAAAATAAAGTTGTTATTTGCTATCAAGTCAGAATCAACTCGCAGGTAACACTCTAGTGAGGTTTTGGTGACAGTAAATCACACGAGAGGTGACTGCATATCTATCTCCTATGGATTCAAACTGGTTGATTCAAACTGTGGGCCTTTTATTTGACTGCAGTATAACTCCTTACAGTCTTACTGTTAGTTGTGGTTGTTAGACGTTGTCTAGTCAAGTATGACTCATAGTGACCCTATGACCAGTGAGTCTGAAAAGCTCCTTAAACAAAGTGGTATCATAATACATTCAAATTAATAAAGGTTTTATTGTGAACCACCTCATAGATGCACAAATGTCATTATATCCACATCCTAAATGTTTTTCTACTGTGTTATTTTAAGTCAGTCTGATATGATAAATCCCACAAAGAGCTTTGGTGGCTTAGTAATAAGGAGATTATATATATATATATATATATATATATATGCCAAAAATCTGGAAAAAAGGGGTGCATTGTGGGGAGAACTGAGGGGGGAGAGGGGAAGGGGAAAGAAAATATGCAACAATGGGGGGGAAGAAGCAGCTATGCCTCTCATATTTCAAATACCAATAGTTATTCAAAGTGGATAAATTTCAGTAGAACTCTCAGACTAAGTTTACAAACTAGGATGAAGTGCTGGAGATCTACCTCTGCAAACTATTGTTGTTGTTGTTAAGTGCCATCGAGTCGCAGGTGACTCATAGCGACCTCAACTCTTGTGTGTCTTTCATCCTCTCTCCAGGTTCATAGGGTTTCCGGAGGCAAGCTATTATGGAAGTGGATGCCACTCCTGCTTCCAAGCTTTTTTTTTTTTCTTCAGCAA
>NW_006399892.1:2867558-2874605 GCF_000299155.1 Elephantulus edwardii | reverse complement strand
TATATATATATATATATATATATACACACACACACACACACACACACACACACACACAGCAATGTTAAAGGCACATAGTTTGAATATACTAGCTGCTTCATGGAAGAAAGACGTGCAGTCTGCTCATGTGCAAGTTATTGATCCTAAAACTCTACTGTAAGTTCACCTATGAGTCAGCCTGACTGTTGTGTAATAATAACCACAAATATGAGGGAAAGAAAAAACTGCTGGAAGTCGAAACTATCCAAAAATGTGTCAGAAATCTAGAGGAAAACTACTTGGCCAACTGACTGGAAAAGATCCATATTTATTCATATTTCAGAAAATGTGATCCAACATGTTGTTGTTGTTCTTGTTATGTGCATTGAGTCGCTTGCCACTCATAGTGACCCTGTGTGCAACAACCCTAAACTCTGCTCTGTCCTGTGCCAATCGCACTCTCTGGCACACCCATACCGATTACTCCAGTCACTGAATCAATCCACCTCATAGAGGGTCTTCCCCTCCTGCGCTGTCCCTCCACTCTGCCCAGCATGATGTCCTTCTCCAAAGACCTGTCCCTCCTTACAACATGTCCAAAGTATGTTAGACGAAGCCTCAGAATTCTTGCCTCCAAGGAGACGCCCAGTTTAATGCTCTCCAGGATAAATCTGTTTGTTTCCTTAGCAGTCAATGGTATACTCAATACTCTTTTCCAGCACCACAGCTCAAAGGCATTTATTCTCCTTCTATCCTCCCTAGTCATGTGTTCAACTCTCTGACACATAACAAGTGATTGCAAAGACCATGGCCTGATCAGACACACCTTAGTCTCCAGAGAGACAGCACTGGAAATTATTAACCAATATTATTCATATCACACACAAGCAAAATCCTACATAAGATTATCCAGAAACGACTGGAACAGTTCATTGACAGAAAACAACCAAAAATACTAATCAGGTTAATGAAAGACCATAGCAGTAGAGACATCACTGACAATGTTAGGTAGATCTTGGCTGAAACCATTGTGTACCAGAGGGATGTTTATCTGTGTTTCATTGACTATAAAGATATTTGATTGTGTGGATCATAACAAATTATGGCTAACCTAAAAAAGAATGGGAATTCCAGGACACTGGATTGTGCTCATGCAGAACCTATCCTTGGACCAGGAAACAGTTCTCAGAAAAGAGCAGGGGAACACTGAATGTTTCAAAATCCAGAGATTAGTGCATAAGGGATATGGCCTGTCTCCACACCTTTACAATCTGTATGTAGAACAGATCATTCAGGAGACTAGATTTATGAGGAGGAATGTGGCTTCAGGATTGGAGGAAGATTCATCAATAGCCTGTATAGTGCGGATAACACAACCTTCTTGCAGAAACTGAGAAAGACCTGAAGCATTTCCTGCAGAAGGGCAAGGACTATAATCTTCAATATCAATTGAAGTTCAACATCAAGAACACAAAGATTTTAACCACTGGGCCAAATGGATGAAGAAAACATTGAGACTGTTGACAACTTCAGCTTGTTCAGCCCCACAATCAACACTCTTGGTACCAAGCAAGAGTCAAGAAATCAAAAGATGAATTGCATTAGGAAAGTTTGCTATCAGAGATCTCTCCAAAGTACCAAAGAGCAATGATGTCAGTCTAGGTATTCAGGTGAACATGATAGAGACCATAGTCTTCACAGTTACTTGTTATGCATTAGAGACTTAAACAATGGCTACAGATGACTGAAGAAATGACATATTTGGTGCTGGATAAGAGTATTGAACATACCATGAATCACCAAGAGAACAAAGAGGTCTATCTTGCAGAGGGTGAAAGCAAGTTTCTCCTCGGACATAAGGATTCTGAAACTCCATCTCACATACTTTTGGCACACGGCTAGAAGGGACTAGTCCTTGGAGAAGAGCATCATGCTTGTAAGGGTGGAAGGACAGAACAAGACAGGGAGACTGTGAAATGAGTTGGATTTACACAGTAACTGAGGTAATGCAGACAGGCATGTATAAGTCCGTGAGACTAGCTCAGGACGGGGCAGATTTCAGATCTACTGTAGCAGGTGATTCGAAGACACATAACAACAAGGTAATGGGTGCATTTTCTAAATTAATATCTCAAAATATAGTAATTTTAAGGTAAATTCATGGACTTAAAAATATTTGATATATTATTCATTTCATCATATGTATTTTAGAATTGTTTTTAATGTAACTGGTGAAAATATCAGTTTTTAAAAGCGGAGAACTGCCGGAAGTCCGGGCTGGGTTTAGAAGGGGTCGTGGTACTAGGGATATTGTTGCTGATGTTAGATGGATCTTGGCTGAAAGCAGAGAATACCAGAAGAATGTCTATCTGTGTTTCATTGATTATGCAAAGGCATTTGACTGTGTGGATCATAACAAACTGTGGCTGACTCTGAGAAAAATGGGAATCCCAGAACATTTAATTGTGCTAATGCAAAACCTATACTTGGACCAAGAGGCAGTAGTCAGAACAGAGCAGGGTAACACTGCATGGTTCAAAATTGGGAAGGGTGTACGCCAGGGATGCATCCTGTCTACATACCTTTTCAACATGTATGCAGAGCAGATTATCCGAGAGGCTGGGCTCTATGAGGAGAATTGTGGCATCAGGATTGGTGGAAGATCTATCAACAATTTGCATTATGCAGATGATACAACCCTGCTTGCTGAAACTGAGAAGGACCTGAAGTGCTTGCTGCTGAGGGTCAGGGACTGCAGCCTTCAATATGGATTGGGGTCAATGTCAAGAAGACAAAGATTCTCACCACTGGACCAACTGGCAGCATCAAGATGGATGGTGAAGAGATTGAGATTGTTCACAGCTTTAGTCTGCTTGGCTCCACAATCAACACTCTTGGTACCAGCAGCCAGGAAATTAAAATAAGTATTGCTATGGGAATGTCTCCTGCTAGGGACCTCTCTAAAGTACTCAAAAGAAACAATGTGTCTCTGGAGACTAAGGTACATCAGGTACAGGCCATGGTGTTTGCAATCACTTGTTACGCATCACAGAGCTGGACAATCACCAGGGAAGAGAGAGGAGAATTGATGCTTTTGAGCTTTGGTGTTTGAGAAGAGTGCTGAGGAACAACATGGACTGCTAAGAAAACAGATTCATCCTGGAGAGAATTAAACCGGGCTGCTCCTTGGAGGCAAGGATTCTGAGGCTTTGTCTGACATACTTTGGTCATGTTGTAAGGAGGGACCGGTCCTTGGAGAGGGACATCACACTTGGGAGGGTGGAGGGCAGGTGCTGGAGGGGAAGGCCATCTGGGATATGGATTGATTCGGTGACTGGGCAATTGGGATGAGTGTGTCAGAGACAATGAGATTGACACAGGACATAGCAGAGCTTAGAGCTGTTGTACATATGGTCACTATGAGTCGTAAGCGACTCGACGCCACACAACAACAACAAACACATATAGACTTCACATGATGATACACAAAGGAATCTGATAATCTATACCCATGGAAAGGATCATTGGAGAAGTTCAATATCAGCTCTGAAAACTAGGCCAGGTGCTAATTGTTGAACAGATCATCAACGACTCATATGCAAGTTCAAACTAAAGCTAACGAAAGTTAAATCAAACCCACAGAAACGAAAATTTGACCTTGGTTCTGTCCACTTTAATTTCCTCAGGAACATTCTTGGACACTAATGAACTATGACCAAATAATCCTTGGGAAGATATCAACTATATTATTCACAAAGAAAGAAGTCATTGCAAATAGAGATGGGGGGAAATAAATAAATGCAAGATGGATGTCAGTAGAGAAGCTGAATATTGCACTAGAGCACAAAGAAGCCAAAGCAAAGGGAAGGAAGAAAGAAGTTAAGGAGCTAAACAGAAGATGTCAAAAGGCAGCTCAGAAACACAAAGCAAAGTATTATAAAGAAATATGTAAAGAGCTAGTGTAGGAAAATCAAAAAGGTTGAACTCACTAGTCATTGCTTAACCTGAAAGAACTTGAGAACAAATTCAAGCCTCCAGCTGTAACACTTAAGGATGCTGTGGGAAAAAAAAAGGATGCTGTGGGCAGAATAATGAATAATCTGGGAACCATTAAAAGAAGATGCAAAGACTACAAAGAGTCACTATACCAAAAAGAATTGGCTGACATTGAAGAATCCTAGAGACAATGGTAATGAAGGAGGACGTTCAGACTGCTCTGGAAGAGTTGCAAAAAAACAAGGCCCCAGGAATTGATGGAATGCCAATTGACATATTTCAAGAAGCATATGGTGTCATGGACATGATTCTCAAATAGTGCCAACAAATCTGGGGGTAAACTACAGAGCCAACTGACTGGAAGAGACCCATGTTTATTTCCACTCAAAAAAGGGTGTCCAGATCGAGTGTGGAAATTATCAAAGAATATTACTTTGCAATCACTTATTATTCATCAGAGAGTAGGACAATGACCAAGGAGGATAGAAGGAGAATTGATGCCTTTGAGTTGTGGTGCTGGAGAAGAGTATTGAGGGTACCATGGACTGCCAAGAAAATAAACAGATTCATCCTGGAAAGGGTTAAACTGGGCTGCCCCTTGGAGGCAAGGATTCTGAGGCTCTGTCTAACATACTTTGGACATATTGTAAGGAGAGACGGGTCCTTGGAGAAGGACATCATGCTTGGTAGGGTGGAGGGCAGCACAGGAGGGGAAGGCCCTCTATGAGGTGGATTGATTCAGTGACTGGGATAATCGGTATACGAGTGTCAGAGACAGTGCTATTGGCACAGGACAGAGCAGACCTTAGGGCTGTTGTACATAGGGTCCTTATGAGTCACAAGCAACTCGAGAGCACATAACAACAACAACAACAACAATATTACTGATATCACATGCAAACAAAAATCTACTGAAGATTTTCCAAAAATTACTGGAACAGGTCATCAGCAGAGAACAATCAGAAATAAAGCCTGAGTTTAGAAGAGGCTGTGGCACCAGAGATGTTATTAACAATGTCAGATCTTTGTTGAAAGCATTGTGTACCAGAGGAATGTTTATCTGTGTTTCTTTGACTATGCAAAGTCAGTTGACTTGGTGGATCATAACAAATAGTGGCTAACTCGAGAAGAATGTGAATCCCTGAACAGTTAATTGAACTCATGATAAACTACATTTGAAGCAGGAAGTAGTTCTCATAAAAGAGCAAGGATACCCTCCATGGTTCAAAATCAGGAAAGGTATGCATCAGGAATGCATCCTCTCTCCTTATATTTTCAATCTCTATGCCAAACAGATCATTTGGGAGGCTGGACTTTAAGAGAAGAAATGTGACATCAGGACTGAAGGAAGACTTATCAACAAAATATATTACACAGATGACAAAACCTTGCTCACAGACACTGAAGAATACCTGAGGCATTTGCTATAGAAGGTCAGGGACTGCTCTTTTCAATACAGATCGAAGTTCAACCTCAAGAAGACAAAGATTCTCACCACTAGGCCAAGTGCAAACACTATGTTGGATGAATAAGAGATCGAGGTTGTTAACAATTTTTATGTGCTCTACTCCACAATCAACACTCTTGTCACTGGTAGTGAAGAAATCAAAAGACAAATTGCTCTGGGGAAATGTGCTATCAAATACTTCTCCAAAGTACTAAAGAAAATGTTATCAGTCTAGGAACTAAGTTAAGCTTGATCCATCCTCTGGTCTTCTGAATTACATGTTATGCATCAGATAGCTTGACAATGACTAAGGAAGACAGGAGAAGAAGGGATACTTTTGAGTTGTGGGGCTGAAGAAGACTATTGAACTTTGGACTGACAAGAGAACAAATAGGTCTATCTTGGACAGGGTGAAACCAAGTTTTTCCTTAAGGTAAGGATTTTGAAATGCCATCTCATCTGCTTAGGGCATGTAGTCAAGAAAGCTCAGTCATACTTGGAAGGGTGGAGGGACAGCACAAGAAAGGAAGATCCTGGAGGAGGAGATGTTTGCACATAGTATCTGGTCTAATGGGCATAGGTTTGTCAGAATCAGGGAGACAGGCTCAGAAGGAGGTAGGGTTCAGAGCCATTATATGAATCGCAGGTGACTCAATGACACATAACAGAATTAACATATTCATCTTTAAAAACAATTTAATGAGGGGGCTGGGAGGAAAATGTGCAAAAATGAACGATTGGAAATCCGAGTACATTATAAACTTACAATAAAATCTCAACAAAAACAATAAAAACACCAAACCAAAACAATCAAACACACAAACAAAAAAACCCACCACACTTTAATTAGTAAGGAATACAGAGAAATCCATGCAAGCTAGAGTGAGGAGATGTAGGAATTATGAAAATGATGTATGAAATGGAGCATTTCCTTCCAATATTTCAATTTAATATTACTGAAAGTCAACATGTTTAAGAAAGAGGAGTAGGATTAAATTAGATAAGCAGAAAATAGAAGGGATTGAATTTTATCCTAAAAGCAATAAATACTATTTGAGAAATTTTAATTCAGGAAAAAAATAGCAAATTTACAAACTCGGTTCAAAATATCTCAGAATACTCTTGAGGAAGCCATTCTGAAGGTTCAATGAGCATATTTTAGTCAAATTGAATGAGTTCTGATATTCAAAGTTTATTTGTCAGAATAGTATGACCATGTTATTCCCAGGAAAAATAGAGGATCTTCTGTTAAGTAATAAATATTTTATTATACTTTTAGAAATGAAAAAGAAATTGTTTGGAAGTTTCATACAGTTAAGAAGAATATTTATTCAGTATACTTCCTAAACTTTATTTTTTGTTTGATTTTTTTTTCATTTCTTTTCAATGATGTATTTGAACATAATATCTGTGAATCTTAAATATTTAGTATATTCATAACAGAAAATATGAAAAAATAAATTCCTTAAATAATAATGATTGGAGACACTGAAAAAAAAAATACTTAACAACTACTTAGAATATAGGTAAAGTGGATATGCATTAAATGCTATTGATTAATCAGTAAAAATCTGGAAATGTTAAGATCATTTGGATAATTTCAATATAATATAATTATTATATTT
>NW_006399892.1:2862354-2867432 GCF_000299155.1 Elephantulus edwardii | reverse complement strand
TAATGTAAATAATTAGAGAAAGAATTTACAATTAAGAAAGTCATTAAATACTATGCAAATTCTTAGAGTATATTATCTCTAAAGGGTAATGCCTTTAAACAAACTGACTAAAGAATACGTTAAATGTAGTTAATACAGTGATAAATGTTATTAGTAAGTGAAATATGAAATTAATTCTAGAGTGAGTTAGATCATGAGGGTATTGGTCTTAACTGGTTATTGGTGACAAGTGCAAGTTTATATATGTAGAAAGTCTCTACATGTGACAGAAGTTGAGGAATTAATAGTAGCTGTGAAGTGTGGTGAAGGAGGAAATATTTAGAAGCATACTCACACAAAGACTAAAATAACATAAACCAAAAGACAGTACTAGAAAGAAGGCTGAAGGAAACATTCAGCATACTTCCTTAGTGTTATCCTCCTCTTCCACTCATCCTGTTGTTACTGGGTGCAAACAAATCACTTTCAATACTTCCTATCAAAGTGAAAATCCTCATAAGGCTTCTAGTGTGTAATATTCAGTGCTGGAAGATGTCTTTTTCCAGGTATACTTACAACTTGAGATACTTATATTTCAGCACTAAAGATTTTGCCATAGAAACTGTAGAAGAAAATTTACCCTGCTCTGGTGGCTTAGTTACAAAGTATTGTGCTGCTTTCGTTCATAGGGTCGCTATGAGTCGTCTACAACTCGATGGCACCAAACAACAATAACAACAAAGACAGAGAGAGAGCTACATTGTCCTAGTGTATAGAAAGTCATACTACCAAGCTGTAGGTGGGTGATTTTCATCTGTGGCCCTTGGCCTGGTTCAAATTATTTTCCTGTTAAACATTCTTCTAAGTGGTATAGCACTGGTGTGTGTGTTGCTGTACAGAGGTAACTTGTGGTTGCTGTGATGCTGAAGACTGTGACAGTGATGTGCCAAACATGGTAATGGGCACCCATGGTGGACAGTGTCGGCTGGAACTTCCCAACTAAATCAAGCCTGGAAGAAGGAGTGGCATTCACTTCCGAAATGGCTTGCCTCCGGAAACTATGTACAAACAGTGCTCAGGCTTTTCATTCATGGGGTTGAGTGAGTCGTCTATGACTCAACGGCACCAAACAACAACAATCCAAAGGTGCACAGAAAATCTATCAAGTACTCTGTGGGATAAAGATGGTCAATCTCCTGCTGTGTGATAGTCATTTCTCTCCTTTTAGGTCTTCTATTTATATCTTCTGCAGTCAACAGATTTAAAATCTGTGTTATGCAGATGACACAACCCTGCTTGCAAAAACAGAGGAGGGCCTAAAGCACTTGTTGCAGAAGGTCAAGGACTGCAGCCTTCAATATGGATTGGAGCTAAACATCAAGAAAACAAAGATTTTCACCACTGAGCTGATTGGCAGCATCATAATACATGGAGAAGAGATTCAGATTTTTGACAGCTTCACTTTGCTTGGCTACATATTCAGCCCTCTTGGTACCAGCAGCCAGGAAATTAAAAGACTAACTGGACTGACAAAGTCTGCTATCAGAGACCTCTCCAAGGTATTGAAGAGCAATGATGTCAGACTGGAAACTAAGGTACAGCTGATCCAGGCCATAGTCTTTGCAATTACTTGCTATACACCAGAAAGCTGGACAATGACCAGAGATGATAGAAGGAGAATTGATACCTTTGAGCTGTGGTACTGAAGAAGAATCCTGAATATACCATGGACTGCCAGGAGAACAAACAAGTTCATCCTAGAGAGGGTGAGAGCAGGCTGCTCCTGGGAGGTTAGGATTCTGAAACGTCATCTGACATATTTTGGACATGGTGCAAGGAGGGACCAGTACTTGGAGAGGGACATCATGCTTGGGAGGGTGGAGGGACAGTGCAGGAGAAGAAGACTGTCGAAGAGAGATGGATTGATTTAGTGACTGGAATAATGAGGGTAGGTGTGTTGAATACAGGCTAGAGCATAGTTTAGAGCTGTTGTAGAAAGGGATGCTATGAGTCACATGTGACTCGACAGCACATAACAACAATAATATTCTACAGCAATTTCGGAGTATGGTTTAATTTTTATATTTCTTATTTTCTATCTTTTTAATTACCTTTTGCTTTCTTCATGCATTATGTCTTTTATGTCATCTCACAGCTCAAGTTTGTATTTTGAGCTTCATGCTTTTGTTTTCCTTTCTTCTCACTTTAATTTGAACAAATTTGTGTATGAAAATTTTGTGCAGTCGATCACTGTCCTTGTTATGACTGATGATATCAAGCTTGAGAGTTTTCTCTTTAGGAAATTGTAGGTGAAAAATGTCATATATATCATCCAATGGAGGTTATAATATTTATCCTGAAGCACAGTTCAAGATTGATATGAAATAACTATTAAGAAAAAGGAATTAATAAGAATTTTTAACTTCACCTAAGTTTAATTAAAAGAAAATTTATACTTTAAAGTGGATAAAGCAAGCTATCAAGAGGCATTGATAATTACTGATAATGTTGTTGTTGTTATGTGCCATCGAGTCACTTGCGACTCATAACAACCCTATGTACAACATCCTTAACTCTGCTCTGTCCTGTCTAAAATACTCACCACTGAACTAATAAGCAACATCATGATGAATAAACAAGATTATCAGTGATTTCATTTTACTTGGATTCACAGTGAACATCTTTGGTACCAGTGGTGAGAAGATCAGGAAAGTTTATACTGGGCAAGGCTGTTGTTAGGGAACTCTAACTCCACTGAGAAGCAATAATGTCAGTTGGAAGACTAAGGTGTGCCTAATTCAGGCCATGGTCTTTTCCATCACTTGCTTTGCATATGAGAGCTAGACCATGACTAAGGATGACAGAAGAACTGACACCTTTGAGCTGTAGGGTTGGAGCATTGAATATCTCATTGTATGTGAGAAATGCAGCCTCTTGATCTAGGGACCAAACAAGAAAAAGTCTACGTTCTCAAAAAGGCAAACTTCCAGGCTTATCCTGCTCTAAACCTAAAAGGACAAGTGAGCAAGGGACATTGTTGCCAGTTTTTTTGCATTAGAGGAATAATCTTCGTATTGCTAATTATAATTTATTGTTTGTTTATCATTGTTGCTATTAAGAACAAAACTTGTCTATCAGAATCCTGTACAGAGGTTAACTCGTGGGTTGCTATGATACTGAAAGCAATGTCACTGGTGTATCAAATGCTAGAAGGGTCATTCATGGTAGACAGGCTTCAGTAGAAATCCTAGATTAAGAGAGACTAGGCAGAAGCATAGGCTATCCATTTTTTAAATAGCAGACCTCTGAAAACTCTGTGAACAATAGGACACGGAGAGTGATAGCATTAGAGTTAGAGCAAGATGAGAAGTCAACCAAAATAAAGATAAATAGCTACAAGCATCCTTTAATAGTCACTAATAACTAGAATGGAAATGTTTATGCATTATAGTTTATTTTTCAAAACCCCTACTTTTCCAATATTCATGTGTTCCATCTATTAAAGACACCAGAGCACCAGGATATCAACGCTGATGTCAGATGGATCTTGGCTGAAAGCAAAGGCAATAAAAAGGTCTCTTTGTGCTTTATTAACTATGCAAATGTATTTGACTGTGTGGATCAAAAGAAAATATTGCTAACTTTGAGAAAAATAAGAATCTCAGAACATTTATTTGTGATTGTGCAAAATCTATACTTAGACCAAAAGGCTATTGTATGACAAGAACAAGGGAACACTACATGAATTGATTTTAGAAGTGATCCAATCAAAATGTTCCTTAGATGCCTAGAGCTGAGGCTAAATAGCCATTTTTTTATTTTTCTTGGAAAAGTATCAATGAATATTAAAAACTAATGACATAAATATATCATCTTTGATAGAGTGTCAGTGAAAATGAAGGAATCTCACAATAAGGTGGATTGACATGATAGTAAAAACAGTGAAATCAACATGTAACAGAACATGAAGAAGTAATAGGACCATTTTTCTGTCTTTTTATACATAAAGTCCCCATGACTCAGAGCTGTTCTAAATGCATCAACAACAATGATAATATGTCCAGTTCTAGATAATTTGAAAATTCCAAGAAAGTTTTTAAAAGTTAATATAAGATTCCTGCTGGGTTCTGAGTAAAATGTATTTTACTTTCACAGCCAAAAACAAACAAACAAAAAAAACCCTCCACAAACTTTTAGATTTGTGTGTTTTATAGATACTTACTTTTTAAATAGTTACAACTTCACTTTATTAACCCTCACTCATTTGTTAGTAGTAAATGATAAATTGATCCAAGAATAGTTTCCTAGATAATTAATCAGTGTCTGGTCTTTACCCCTGTCAATTAAAAGAAAGTGATGCCCACCTGTTTGCCTTATAAATAATGATTTAAAAATATGTTCCTTCACTTGAATGCATACTAACATATTTTCAATTAGGAAAACAATCTATATCATACTGCTTCTTCCTCCTTCATAAAATAGAGGTCATGGCTTGAACATATTGAACATAATTATCAGATAAACTTACTACTATACACTCTTTAATGGTATTCATCACTGTTACTTTGAATTTTCTTAAGTCATTTTATAAAAGATGTAAAGAAAGTGTGAGGATGGCTGAGTAATCCACTATTAGCTGTAATGGAAACTGCCTCCATGAACAATATTCACACTATAGCACTGAGTCCTATAAGATCTGACTTGCTCCTATCCCCACTTACTTTCATTAATTTCTGGCCAGAAATTCATTGCCAGTGACTCACAGACTTGACTTCACTAATAGATGTGGGCTTTATGAAGGAAATAGGGTAGGGGAGGTAAAGTATATTAAACAATAAAAGTCCAAGTTTAGTTAACAGCAATCTCAAATCAGGTTAACAGCAAGACCCAATTCTTCAATTAGTGAATAATGCTTTTCAATCAACAAGTGAAAGTCAAATGCAAGAAACCTCTGGTTTCCTCAATTGCCCAGCAAGCTTTGCCTCATAGCAGAGTCTTTTTTTGATGTTATTAATTTTAATGAACATTCACAGAGATTTTGGATTTTCATTCATTCATTGTTGTATTTTTTCTTTACCCACCTCCCCCCAGTTCACTCC
>NW_006399892.1:2859119-2860814 GCF_000299155.1 Elephantulus edwardii | reverse complement strand
CTAGTGTTGTTCCTAGCTTTTCTGTAATGAAGTTTATAATCCTATTCAATCATCCAGCAAGAATCTCTGGCTCTATATTCAGGGCTTCATCATGCTATGCAGTGCCATAATTTCTCTACAATCTGGTTAACTTTCTCTTACTTTGGCATTGTTGAAGAGGACAGTGATCAATGGCCAATCATATATCTGCAGTTGAGGCAGAAGGAAACCATGCCCCCAGCGAAGGCAAAGGCAATGGATAAGAAAGCCATTTACAAAATGTCTTAATACTACACGTTTTGACACCTTTCTTTCGCAAATGTATGTTTCTTGATGGAATGAAAGTTAACACATAGTATTAATGTTCAATTCCCAATTTCTGCAAAAACTATTTTATACTTGTTTAATACTTAATATACAAGATTGCAAAGCTATACTTCATTTTTTTCACAACGATGTGATTATTATATTTTATTTCAACTATTAAATAATTTTAATAACATTACCAATTCAGATTTACACATCCAGAGTAATATTGAGGTTATTTATCATTAAATAAATTTTAAATTGTACAACTTTTTAAATTTTATTTCTTTTTTTAAAAAAATTTATTTTTTTTAAATTTTTTATATGTGTGTATACTGTCAAATCAGATTTGACTGGTACAGGAGATTTTTCCTCCTTCTCCAGCAAAGCATCTGGTGGATTTGAACCACTCATTTCTGGGATTGCAGTGCAGCTTCTTGCCAGTAGGCCACCGGAGCTCACCAAATTGTCCAACTTTTTGTAATACACATGTCCTACTTCTTCAGTCTGACAATTTGGGATATAGAAAATATTGGACTTAAAATAGGTTCTGTATATTTTTCTTATATAAAGCAAATGTAGACAATAATAGTTATCATATATTTTAGTCCATAAAACAAATCAGAAACTCAGTATAAAGGACTGGGGACTTATCTATATACACTTCTTTATATTGCACTTTGCAGTGGAATGTTGCCTCTACTAAAAATACATTTTTCAAAGAAAATTTATTGGTGCTAGTAGTTTCCAAAGAAAGTTTCTGGTTGTCATCAGTTTCCTAATGTATTCCTAATTCCTAATTTGCTCATGTTTTGGTTTATTTGTTATTTTTTTAAATTTTAACTATATTGTGGAAAGGTAACTGATTACATGCAGAACAGCATGCTGTATAGAAGTCTACATTTTATTAGACTCTTGCAAAATAGAAAGAGCATCATTGAGAGTTAATGAAAATCAGGATTTTACCAATTCCATTCCTGAGGTAAGTTATATACAAAACGTTACAGGTAATAAAGTAAGTCAAATGAATAGAAATATTTTAACATGCAACTTCAAATGCAGCCTAACAAATTTATTCCCAATGAAAAAAACAAAACAAAGGAAAAAACAAACTGTCAATTGAAAAAGAAATGAAAATTATGAATACATACATAAACTAAACTAGTAAATAATATATCAATATAGTTTCAAGAAAACTGAGCATTGTTGTTACTGAGCACCACTGAGTCAGAACCAAATCACAGCTATCTAGTGTATCTTCATGTGCAGTAAATCACAGGAGAAGAAACTGTGTATCTTTCTCTCTGGGAACAGCCGGTGACTTTGCACTGTGTACCTTTGCTTTGTCAGCAAGATTTCTTACCATTAACCCAACAGAGCTCTCTATATGAGATTAGGGAAAATGAAGTA
>NW_006399892.1:2842520-2858647 GCF_000299155.1 Elephantulus edwardii | reverse complement strand
AAGTCTGAAATTAATATCAAGCTGTGTAATGAAAAATTGAACAATAATTATATTTTTATTGTAATTAATTCTGTCACATCAAAATATAGCCAAATGCTAATAGTTACTTTATCTTTTTATTCTATTGTTTTCGTTATTTTTTTGGTTCTTTCCTTTTCTCAATATAATGACTATGTACACTGTATATATGAAGTGTAAGTGAATAGGTAGTTATTAAACTGAACTCCTCAGAGTTAATTACTTCTTTCATATTTCCAAAATAATTTTGGGGTATTTGTTTTCTTTTCGCTTTTTAGATTTTGCATATTCTCCTATAACGCACTCATCATCATTGTCCATTGGTCACTGATGCTGGGGTATACATTTTATCACGATGTTTTCTCCGGCATGCTTGCTAGTTTTCAACTTCTAGATAAAAGATAATTATTACATGAAGTTATGCAATAAGCTTAGAAATGAAATAAACAAGCAGATGTCACTAAGAACTACCAAACTCCTGTCTGAATATTTCTGGAACGCAGTGCACTTTATTAAATGAAAGGATCCGTTGTTGGTTTCTTTCTTAGTTGATTGGTTAAAATAAGAAAAACAACCAAAATTTGAAAAAAATGCACAAACATGAACTCTATCTACCTTTTTCTAGCTCAAATACATCCTGAATAAAGAATTTTAGGGATCCTTTAGTGACTTATTTTAATTTAATAATTTCAGCAATAGTGAAAATTTGGCTTGAAAAATGCTCTCAATATTTGAAATTTTTCTCTCTGCATAAGTGACAAAAGTAGATCATATGAACAAATGTTTTTCCAATCTTCCAAGTGGCAGAATAAGAAAGTTAAAATGATATATATTTTAAATTAAGTATGTGCACATATTAGAAATAATTTTACGTACGTTCCAAAGTAGGATATTTGGTGACTCCAGCAGTTAACCGCTCTCTGAAGGACTAGCAGCTAGAAGTTAGAACCACCATAGGAAGATATGGCAGTCTGCTTTTATAAAACCTGCTTGATTGTAGAAAGATAATACTACAGTCTGTTTCTGTAACATTCATAACCTTCAAAATCCTATGAAGAAGTTCTACCCTGCCCTATAAGGTTGCAATTGACTCAGCAGAAATAGCTAGCTTTGCTTTATAATTATAAATTGTGGTATCCAACATACCATTTAGTAGTTTGTAATGAAATAATTTATAGGGTTCTGTTGAAGATCATTAAAAAACAGCTAGAACACTATGTATAGGAAACTGCCAGAAAGTCTAGTAGAATTTAGAAGAGCCCATGGCACCAGGGATATCATTAGTGATGTGAGATGGATCCTGGCTGAATGTAAGGAGCACTAGAAGTATGTCGATTTGTGCTTTATTGACTATGCAAAGGCATTTGACTGTGTGGATAATAAAAAGTTGTGGCTGACATTGAGAAGAAAGGGAATCCCAGAGCGCCTAATTGTGCTCATGCAGAATCTATACCTTTACCGGAAGGCTATTGTTTGAATGGAGCAGGGTAACACTGCATGGTTTAAAATAGAGAAGAAAGTATGTCAGGGTTCTATTTTCTCTCCATACCTATTCAAGCTGTATGCTGTGCTATCTTGATGGATAGAGAGGAAATTGAAGCTGTCAACAGCTTCGTCTTGCTTGGATCTACGATTAAAAACCTTGGTACCAACCAGCAGTCAGGAAATAAAAAGATACATTGCACTTGGAAAATCTGCAGTTAGTGACCTCTCCAAATTATTGAAGGGTAATGATGTCAGTTTGAGGACTAGGTTGTGTCTGATTCAGGTCATCGTCTTTCTGATCACTGCTATGGATGGATCTAAAAGCTGGACAATGAATAAGGATGACAGAATAAAGAATTGATATCTTTGAGCCCTAGATGGCCATGGATGGTCAAGAGAACATACTGGTATGTCTTGGAGAGGGTGCAGCTGGAGTGCTCTTTGAAGTAAGAATGATGAGGCATCACCTCACATACTTTGGGCATTTTTCTGGGAGGGGCTACTCCTTGGAGAATGCTATGATGCTATGAAGGCTTGAGGGTTGGTGAAGAAGAGGAAGACCTTCAACCAGGTGTATTAACATGGTGACTGCTGCAATGGGCTCTTGTTTGCCAGGAAGTGGGAGGACGGTACAGAATAGAACAGGATTCAGATCTTTTGTTCATAGAGTTGCTATGAGTTGTTCTCATATTGAACAAATTGGTTCTATTTCAGCTGGAAATGAGCAACAAACAGAAGGAGATACGTATTATCAGGGAAAACTAGTTTTCCTATCTTGTAGAGCAGAATAATAGATTATGGTTAAAATTAAAAGGAAATTTACTCAATGCAAGAAAATTTGATCATTAAGTATCAGAGTGCTCATTTGATTCTAGACCAAGCAATCCAAGGAGGGAACATTTCCAAGAGTTCAAATAAGAAAGGACACAAAAAAGTTATTAAAAAAAAATAGGTACAAATTTAGAATTTCTACTCTAGAAGAAACATACTTTCAACGATAATCAAGAATCTCCAACCAGGAAAGGATAAAATAGATGAATGGAACTTTCAAGAAAGATCCTTTTGTGCATAAAAAACCCCCTTAACTTAATCGTGTGAAAAGGAAACCCCCAGGCTATAAAAACTATAAGACATATCTGAGAAAAAACTGTAAGACATATCTGACAAAAAACTCATATCCAAAATCTATAAAATACTCCACCACCTCAAAAAGAAGACATGCAACACAGTTTCAATGTGGAAACATAATATGAAGAAACTATTCATAACAGAGTATATCCAGGTGTTCAACTGTCAAGCTGAAGAAATGCTCATTATCTCTAGGTAGTAGAAAGGTATAAATAATAAAATAAACCAATGAGCAACAAAGGGAAAGTTTTCCAGCAACAATGGCAAAGTTCAACAGGAAAATAAATAATAAATGATGACAAGGATATGGAGAAGTTGGAATCTCACTCATTGCTGGTGAGCCCATAAACTTATGAAAAAACTATGCAGAACAGTCTAGCACTTCCTGAGAAGACTGCCAGTAGATATACTATTTCACCCCGTTATCCCATTACTAGGAATCTACCCCCAAGACAACAAATATAAGACACAAATAGATATATATATGCATCTACTTTTATTCACAATACCAAAGAAATGGAATTGTCTACCGAGAAACAAATGGACAAAGAAAATGTGGTACAACTACAAAATGGAGTATTATGTTACACTGAAAGCAATGAAGATGTGACGGAAAAACTGTACAGCATGATTCAGTCTAGAGAACACTATGCTTAGTGAATTCACTCAGTCACAAAGGGTTAAATATGAAACAAGAACATTGTTTTAAAACAAATCTCTCTGATACTTAATGATCAAACCACTCTGATACTTAATGATCAAATTCTCTTTCATTGAGCTAAAGTTTCCTTTTCATTTTAACCATAATCTTGGAAAATGGGATTAGAAGAAGGTAGAGAGAATTGAAAGAGAATAGACTGATAATGAACATTGCATTAGAATAGGTGGAAGGAAGGAAAATCTGAGAATAAAGGACAATAAGATATTAGGAGTAATGCAACTAACAAGTTGATACAGGACATGCATATGGGAATGAAGTGGGTACGAAGGGAGGAAATCTGTATAAATGAGTGATTTAAAAGCTAATTTTAAAAACAACTCAAAACAAACTTGTTATTATATGCTATCAAATCACTTGTGATTCATAGTGGCCCTATATACAACAGCTCTAAACCCTGCTCTGTCCTGTGCCAATCTTACTGTCTCTGACAAGCATACGTCCATTACCCTAGTCACTGATTCAATCCATCTCATCAAGGGTCTTCATCTCTTAAACTGTCTCTCCACACTCTCAAACATGACATCTCTCTAAAAGAACTGATCCCTCCTTGCCACATGTCCAAAGTAGGTCAGACAAAGTTTCAGAATCCCAGCCTCCAAGGAGCAGCCTGGTTCCACACTCTCTAGAATGAACTTGTTTGTTTTCTTTTGAAGTCCATGGTATAGTAAAGACTCTTCTCCAGCACCTCAGCCTAAAGGCATCAATTCTCCTTCTATCATCCTTAGTCATTGTCCAGCTTTCTGATGCATAACAAGCAATTGCAAAGACCGTGGCCTGGATCAGGAACACCTTAGTCACCATACAGACATCATTGCTAGGCTATTGTTATGTTGTTGTTATGTGCCGTCAAGTCGCTTGCGACTCATTGTGACCCTATGTATAACAGTCCTAAATCTTGCTCTGTCCTAGGCCAATTGCACTGCCTCTGACACACCTATCCCAATTACCCCAGTCACTGAATCAATCCACCTCAGAGAGGGTCTTCCCCTCTTGCGCCGTCCCTCCACCCTCCCAAGCATGATGTCCCTTTCCAAGGACCTGTCCTTCCTTACAACATGACCAAAGTATGTCAGATGAAGCGCCAGAATTCTTGTCTCCAAGGAGCAGCCTGGTTTAACCCTCTCCAGGATGAATTTGTTTGTTTTCTTGGCAGTCCATGGTACATTCAATACTCTTCTCCAGCACCACAGCTCAAAGCCATCAATTCTCCTTCTATGCTCCCTAGTCATTGTCCAACTCTCTGATGCATAACAAGTGATTGCAAAGACCATAGCCTGTATCAGATGCACCTTAGTCTCCAGAGTGACACCATTGCTCTTCAGTATCCTGAAGAGTTTCCTAACAGCAGATTTTGCCATAACAATACGTTTTTTTATTTCCCTGCTACTGGTGTTGACCAGGAGTGTTGACCATGGAGCCAAGCAGACTAAAGTTGTTAACAATCTCAATCTCTTCACCATCCATCCTGATGCTGCCAATTGATTGAGTGGTGAGAATCTTTGTCTTCTTGATATTGATCCTCAGTCCATGTTGGAGGCTACAGTCCTTGACCTTCTACAGCAAGCATTTCAGTTCCTCCTCAGTTTCAGCAAGCAGGGTCGTGTCATCTGCATAACACAGATTGTTAATAGATCTTCCACCAATTTTGATGCCACATTTCTGCTCATAGATCCCAGTCTCCTGGATAATCTGTCCTGCAAATAGGTTGAAAAGGTATGGAGACAGTGCAGCAGGCCAACCGCAGCAGCAGGCTAGCCGTTTAAGATCATTGACGTCATTGCACATGCGCGGTCCGCACTTGCACGCCGCCATTACAAGATGGCACTGATACCTCACTTCCTCATTGACTTACTAACGCACAAACAACACCATTTATGGCTGCAATATTGCTATTGGTCCATTGGACCTGGTTTAGAAAGACCTCAACACCAATGAGATTCTAAGACGTAAGAGCAGGAGGCGTGGAACCGAGAGGGATATAAGCAAGTGCCGGGGAAGAAGACGGGGCCATTTCGCCATTTTCTTTTGTTCAATAAAGCTTCTGCAACGAATCCTGTTTGTCTGAGTCTTCTTCGGCTGCTGGCGGCGAAGTTGCACTCGGCAAGACAGGACACATCCCTGGCGTATGCCCTTCCCAATTTTGAACCATGCAGTGTTTCCATGCTCTGTTCTGACAACTGCCTCTTGTTCCAAGTATAGGTTTCACATTAGTGGTTTCAAATTTAATGCTAATACATCTGAGTGACTTTGTCTTCTTAACCAGTCCTTCAAACTCTTCTTTTCAACTCTTCTATCAGTACTCCTTCTCATTTATTTGGCTTCTTGGAACCTATCTAATTGTCTAAAGAACAAAGATGGCAGTTTAAAGAATATGGTGAGACTGATGTAAACCTTGATGTTTTCACTTGCTTCCTAAGTATCTAAAAGCTGGAGAGTGGATTAACAAGACTGAAGAAGGATCAATGTCTTTGAGATACGGCATTTTTGAAGAGTACTGAATTTTCTATGGACTGCCAAAGAACACAGAAATCTGTACTGGGAAGTATTAACTAGAGGGTTCTGTATAGGGGAGGACAGTCAAACTCACTTATTTTCCTATATTTTCAAGATAACCAGTCTTAAAAAGATATAGTGTTGGGAACGGTAGGGAGTAAGCGAAAATGAAGAATATCCTCAATGTAATTGATGTAAAGATTGCTGAAATGAGACCAAGTGTAACAAAATTATGATGATGTTTCAGGAGAGAGCAAGATTCAGATCTGTTGTTCAGTCACTATGAGTTGCAATTGACTTGCTGGAACCTAACAACAAAATCTGATTGATAAGAAATAATTAACAGTCCTGACATTGTTTTTAAAAGTAACAAAATCATTCTTTGATTGAATATGTATGGTCTCAAAGCAACCAGCAGAGAGGGTATATATACTTCTAAGATTACTTAAAAATATTTTTAGGTCTTCTTTCTTCTGAAATCTCAAGGAGAAACTGTAAACATAATTTTGTTGCTTTCTGAAATTGTTTACAAGATAAATTTCTCACAGCACAGTGGAGTGTTTCAGAAAAGGTACGTTACATTTCTGATAAAGATGTTGCTTTTGATTCAAGCTGGAATATTAATCTCTTAACATTAGAATCTATTGTTGGAATTCCTTCATGAATTTTTGTGCTGTTACGTTACTGAAATAGGCAATAAAGAAAATAAAATAGTTTGATTAAAAAAATTAATCAGTGAATTTTATCAGTCCTGAATTAAAAAAGGAATATCTTTTTTTTCTTACAATTAATTTATGAATCACAAATACTTAGAACAGCCTTTGTCATGAGTTCAGTCAAACCTCTTCATTTAATAGACAGTTTTCAAATGTGTCATAATTTTTGCACATGGAAAAGCATCAGTGTGTGTTTTATTAAGATAAATCTTTGAAGACCTGTAGAGGTACTATTAATCATTTTATTAATAGAAAGGTACCTCTGCAAGTCTTCAAAGATTTATTTTCAGTATATTTCACAGGTAACTAATCAAATAAAGGCAGGAAAAGTGCTAGTTGGAGTACATAGTCTTCCAAATTATCACTCACCTTATTACTTTTATTTTTTAGGAGATATGAGTGAGAGATTAAAAATTAAAAACATGAATTTAATATGTGTGACTATTAAAATTTTGCTTTTGAAACATAAAAACGGAACCCAGTATATTTTGACTACCAGGAAAATGAATATTATGGCTTATAGTCAAGTAATAGTTGATGAAGTACTGCCATCTTTTGGTTGTATAAATTAAAGATATAGAAAATATCAGCATACGTTAAATATCCAACAAAGTTACTGATATGGACTAATTGCACATGAGCTAAAGAATATACACATGGCAAAGAAATAATTCAAGAAATTGAGTTTTAGCTAAGAAGAGTGAAAATGTTGGCAATCAAACCTTATATTTCTCTGCTGCCAGGAAAAAAAAAAGGCTTGTTGGCATGGAGAAAAAAAAAAGATGCACTATTATTGTTGGGAGCTATTGCTGCTTGATTCCTGTGCAGAATGTAAAAGGTTAATTAAAGGTTATTGAAAAGGGGAAAATTACATATTGCTTGAAAAATTTTATTTGTAAATAGGTTGTTAATAAAATGTGTATTAAAGAACTATTATCCAGAAATTTATTTTGTTACTAGATATTACTTCTAGAAAGCAAAAGAAATTACAGTAAAATGAATACAAATAATATTTCTAAATTACAATTATTTGATTTTTTGTCACACATATTATAAATTTCATATAAAATTGGATTTTTTATCACCATGTAATAGAGAAAAATGACAATGAAATATTCTGTCAATTAATTCTGAATATATCTGTTTTCAGTAGTTCATTTAAGTTCTTACCTGAAACAATGATTTTAAAGCTGTCATTGTTGTTATGTGGTGTAAATTTGCCTGAGACTCACAGCTACGCTATGTACAACAGCTCTGAAGACTGTCCTGTCCTGACCCAGTCTCACTGAGTCAGACACACCTACCCTCATTGCACCAGTTACCATATCAATCTATTTCATCTGGAGTTTCTCTCTCCTCCCCTCTCCCAAGCATGATGTCGTTCTCCAAGGACTTGTCCCTCCTAGCCACACACAACTAAAGTGCACCTGATTTAGGCCATGGTCTTAACAATTGCTTGCTATGCATCAGAGTGCTGGACAATGACTAGGGATGACAGAAGAAGAATTGATGCCTTTGAGTTATGGTGCTATAGAAGGGTCTTGAACATACATACCATGCATTACCAAGAACAAATAGGTCTGTTTTGAAGATGGTAAAAGCACGGTTCTCTTTGGAGGCCAGGATTTTGAATTTCTGTCTCTTCTAAAGCTAAAAACTTTGTTATATTATACTGGTAAGCTAAAGGTAAGATCATATCTGTACCTGACAAATTAAAATGGCTCTCAGAAAAAGCTTTTATTTGCAAGAAAAATCAATCTAACTTAATTGTCTAATTTTATTTTAAATGAGTTTTCCCTACGTAAATTAATTAGCCTCACAATATTATGGTAATCAAATATTTTATACTGTACCATTAATTAGTTATTAAATAAATTTATATACTTTGCAAAACTTAATGGCAGCTTAAAATATTAGTCATATTTTTTAATTTTATGTAATACATTTGATTTATGTTCTTTTAGGAAGAACATAAAAATCTTTAAAAAATAACTTTAGAACAACATAAAGGACTATTTTTGTCTTAAAGAAAGAAAAATATATACTTCTTGGGTAAGGTGCAATTGAGAGAAGAAAACAATATTTCTCTTTTAGAAATACACATTAGCTGAAGTAAATATAATTGCATGTAAGGCATTTTTTAAAATTTTTCATTATGATTAGCTTGTTTTGTTTTGAACTTCCAGAATTATCTGCTTACTTTCCTTCCTCACTTTGTAATTAAAATCAACAAAACTTTTACTGTACATTTTCTTTCAACTAGAAAAATATGTTTTATTCCCAAAACAAAAGACCCAGGCAAATATTGTTAAAATATTCATTGCTATTTACTTCTGACTTTAAAATTTCCTATTCACACTGATTTAGATGTCTATTTTGCAATTCATATAGAAGTACCAGATCATTACACAATACTAACTCTGTGTCCATTTCTAAGAAGTGTAACAATATTATTCTTTTACTTCTTCGGTATGAATGATTATATATTGTTGTAAAATAATTTCTGCCTTCTCTTTTTTTGTTTCTTTTTATTTCTATTTATATGTGTCTCTCTTAACTGCCATGCTTTTTAAATGAAAAAGTTCCTTCTTAATATAAATCTTGCATTGAAAAACATAATTATAATTTGTTGATATTTGGATTTTTTCCAAGGTTCCTTAAAGCATTGTTTGTATATCAAGGGATATTATCTGCACTTTTTGCTTTCTTCATAAATCTGTGAAACTGGTTATTATTCTTACGTGTATATTATTCTTACGTATGTATAAAATAATATTTTGTTATATATGTAATAAATAACTACTTTCTCCATTTGTTCACAATGTTAATATCTGTCAACACTTGACCCTTCTGTGAGTATTTTACCCTTGTTATTTGTGTATACAGGATCATTTATATTGGATGCAGAGGTTCATTTAACAAATCTTATTTTTTCACACCTGAATGTCCCTTTCCCATTTATCCAATCATTGTGATGTTGGCTTAATTAGAGCTTGTGGCTCAATTATGTCATCTGAAATGAGAGTTTTTAGGAAAAAAAATATTGTTTGTTTTTTAAGAAAAAATTTAAAAAGAAGTTTTGGGTTGCTTTTGTTTTTCCTCCAGGACTTGATTTCTTCTTCTGTAATGCCAGTTGATGCTCTATCTTTAATGTGATGATTATCTCTTTTCCACTTTATCTTGTTAAATTTCCTCTAGCGTTTTTCAACTTAACATACATATATAATTTTTTTTTTGTCTCCCCAGTTTTCATTTATGAATGAAAAGACTGTGTCTGCTCTATTCACTGCCTGCTTCAACATTCAAAATATTACATACTACCCCAAAAGATTTTAGCTGAACAATATTGTAGTTTTAATCCTGAAAGTCCCACCTGGAATAACTTGTCATCAATGGTTGCCTGTCACTAGGGGTATCTTTTTTTTTTGCGAGGCAAGGGCAGCTGGGAGTCATTTAATAACTCACATAGGTGAAAGTCAGTAGGGTTGTTTCTTGGCTGTTCAGTACAGATTGTTAATTGGAATGCCTCCGTGTAGTTACTCCACATGACTTGAGCTGTGTGGAGAATAAGCACTCTCAGTTGGAAACTGCAGCAATTGTTATGACATTGTCTCAAAAGTTCCTAAATATCACTTGTACTATATTCTTGGGGAAGAATAACTTTGTAAGGCCACTAAAAATTCAAGGCAAGGGAAAATGGAAACTCTACTTTCTGTAGAAGGGTTGTCAAAAAATTGGAACTATCTTGGCACAGCACAATGTAAAACTCAGTAGTTAGGAAGAGGTTTGAGATACAGTGGGTTTCAAGAAATATTCAATGAATGATAAATTAGTAAAAATATTAGATGATTTTTTGTTCTTGATAACATCTTTAGTCTGAATAATCAAGTTATTCAGGATAAGTCCCCCATATCACTGCTTTACATGTTATTACCTTCTTTTTCAAGCTATTGAAACAAAGTTTGCCTTACTTCTTTTCAAAGCTAAAATCCATGTATCCATTAATTTATCAGACATTATAACACTCGGAGCAATAACAACACTGTATGCTATATCTGATGCACACGCAGTGATTTCTTTTTAAATGAGAGCTACGCTGGCATAATCTAATTTGTATATGAAAGTGTGTGATAAAATTCATACCTCAGATGTGCAGAATGTTGCTTTTACAATACTAAATTATCTTAACAATATTAAAAGCTTAAAAAAATATGAACTCTGCATTTAGTGGCAAAAACACATTTACATACACATACAGTCAACAAGTCTATTATAAGTCATTGACTCCTGATCTTTAAATTATAAACCAATGCTTATTTCATTGCCTCACCATGGTTCCTCAGGGTAGGTGGCAAGAATTATATATTCTAGGTAAGTTCATAGTAAAACATGTTAACTTCATGTCTAAGCTCTTTATATCATAACCAGCACGTTTTCGCTAGTGTTGGAGAATTCACTGTTCCTTAAAATTCAATAATTAATTCTATTCTATACACGACAGCATCATTTGTTGAACTGGTTTCATAGATAAAACTTGTCAGCTCTTTGAACAAAATATCTAGCGTCATCTGTAGATATGCATTTCTATCCTTTATGTAGATAAAAATTTTCACAAATAATTTCAAAGTTCTTGTTTAAGGAAGTGACAAGTTCTCTGTGTCTATTCTTTATGATCAATAGTTGTCTTTATGTATTTATGTCCATCAACAGTTTGTTAAAGTGTAGTGGTTTTCATGCTGCTCTGCATGTAAACTACTGAAGAAGATAATCCCAAAGCTTTGTGCCACAGGAAACTGCCATAAATTCAAGTCACATTCAGAAGACGATGTGGATGGAGGAGACTCGTGGCTGACATCTCATGTTTCTTGGCCAAATACAGAGGGTACCAGAAAGATGATTATTTCTGTTCTAATGACTGTGCATATATGTTCTGTTCTGAAGACAATAATAAATAATGGATAGAATTACAAAAATGCACCACTTAATTTTGCTTACGAAGAACCTGTTCACAAAACAAGAAGCAATTTTTCCAACAGGACAAGTATATTCTGTCTGGTTTACAAATCAGAAAGATGTGTCAGGATTAAAAACTTACACCACATTTACTCAATATGTAAAGTGGAAATAAATGATCCCAGATTTTAGACTATATGAAGAAGATCATAACAACACAATTAAAAAAAATCAGTAACAACCTGTATTATGCATACTTCAAAATATTTCTTGATGAGGGTTTGGGACACTTACTAAGTTTGTAGTCACAGTTTTCAGTATGAATATCACCATGAAATAAATAAGAAAAAAATTCTCACAACTGGACGAAGTGGCAACATTAGGATTAATGGAGAATTTGCTGAAGTTGTTAATGATGTAATTTACTTGTATTTATAAACAATGCTAATGGAAGCAATAATTGGGAACTCAAATGGCATTACATGGTACAACTCTATTACAAAAGATCTCTTCAAAATGATAAAGAGGAAAGGCGTTATATCAAGCACTGTGACCCAGGTCAGGATGTTTTTGAAAGCTTCACATACACGCTAAAGCTGTATAATAAACAAGGAAGAGTGAAGTGAAAATTCAGTCATTGAACAATGTTGTTGCTAAGTGTCATTGAGTTGTTTGCCACTCATAGTGACCCAATGTACAACAGCCCTAAACCCTGCTTGGTCCTGTGCCAATCCCACTATCTCCGACACACCCATCCCCATTACACCAGTGAATCCAACTCACGGAAGGTCTTCCTCTCCTGCACTGTACCTCCACCCTCCCAAGCATGATGTTCCTCTTCTTGCACTGATCCCTCCTTACAACATGTCGAAAGTATGTCACATGAAGCCCCAGAATCTTTGCCTCCAAGGAGCTACCCGGTTTAACCCTCTCCAAGATGAACCTGTTTGTCTTCTTAGCAGTCAATGGTACATTCAATACTTTTCTTCAGCACTACAGCTCAAAGGCGTCAATTCTCCTTCTATCCTCCTTGATCATTGTCCAACTGTCTGATGCACAACAAGTGATTGCAAAGACCATGGCCTATATTAGATGCACCTTAGTCTCCAGAGAGACACCATTGCTCTTCAGTACTTTTGATAGGTCCCTAACAGGGGACTTTCCCATTGCAATACGTCTGCTGGTGTTAGGGTGTTGACTGTGGAGCCAAGCATACTAAAGCTGTGAACAAATAGTGTTCAGAAAAAATACTGAATATATTATGGATTACTATAAAAACACATCTTTCTTGGAAGAAGTGCAGCCAGAGTATTCCACAGAAACTAAAATAACAGGATTTTTTGTCTCCTATACTTTTTCCAAGTCATTAGGAGGTTCCAGCCAACTCCCGAAGCAAAATATCACACTTGGTAAAGTGGAAGGTCAGCAAAAATTAGGAAGATCTTCAAGGAGATTAATTGATACAAGGGCTCCAAAAATGAGTTCAGGTAAAGCAAGTAAGTGAAGGTGGTGCAAACAGGGCACTATTTCTTTGTGTTGTAAATAGATTCCCTATGAATACAACCAAAAGCATAACACTTAAAAATAATATTATTTATTTTTTTATATCAGGTTAAGCATTTCTTTTCATACCTCTTGAGATACCCATCTTCATGTTTTTAATTCATAGAATGGAGCAAACCTGGAAATTTAGGACCTGATTCTTTGATTCTATGCCACGTCAAGTACCGGCCGTAACTACCTAACGTTTAAGAAAGACTTTGCTATCACCCTGTGCAGAGAGCTGTATTATTTGGATTTTTGTAATAAACGCCCTTTAGAAAACAGCTTTAAAAATTGCACCAGTTGAAATACACTGAAGTTCTTTTGCTCAAAATTTCCCATGGTACTACCAGACATCTTTTAGAGTGAGGTATCTTGGGAGCTTGCAATTATGGGACTCACTATAATTATGCAAAATAAGATTTATAACCCCTCCTCTCAGAACTGTTTTACGATCCTCCAGGGAATGCTCTTGAATATACTCAAGAACAGTAATTTATAGGGTGCATTTGATTTTGGAAAGTAACCAAAAGTCTGGAAAAAAATATATTGATTGTGCTATCTGGCCAAGCCCACCTAGAGAAATAATTACTACTATTTTCAATTGATACCTGTCAATGGCTTCAACTCTGTGTTTTCACTGAGAATTAATAAATTAACGCAAACAAAATAAAAAATAATATTTTCGATCTTCACTTCTTTTGCCCATGAACATATAAATGTGTGTAACCTTCTCATGTAAACACACATTAGAAACTTTGGATTCTAAACGGTGATAGAGAAGGCATAAGAAAGGAGAATTCTAGTTCATCCTGTCACTGCTTTCAGTGAACAAGAATGGCACAGAAACATTATCTTTAAATAACAGAGGGAAAAGTAGATATTTACTGCAAGATGGTAGCAGATATTGCATAATATGTCTGGCTTTTAAGAACATTTCTAATGGTGAAAATAGGAGTAGAAGTTATATTAAAGATAGGGTAACTACAGAAAAAATTATGTTACAGTTAAAGGTGAAATGAAAGCAATACTATTTTAAATTATTTCTTTTCTAAAAAATTATTTAATCTTCTAACTTAATAGGTGTAAGGTTAAACTTTTCAGCACTGCAACTTGAAAGGAATGGTTTATTGTTATCTATTATATATTTCCTGAAATAGAACAAAGGTGTAAAATACCTCATTTTTTTAAATGCCTCACGTGTGTTTAATCACTTTTAAATGAGTGTCATTGTTATTATGTACCAGCCTGTTTAAACTGACTCATAGTTGACCCTCCACCAGCTTTCAGAGGCTGTAAATCTCATGGATGAAGATTGTCCATCTTTTTACTAGAAGTAAAAAGATTTGAAGTTGTGGGCCTTTGGCACGGCAACACAGCACCTTACCAGACAGCCGCCAGAGCGCCAGACTTTATATAAAGCGACTCTTGAAGGAGTTAGAGACCCATTGGCTGTTTTTCAATGACTCAAGGCAGTTATGGCCACTGTGAATTTTCTTAGACTGAGTTCCTTACACATGTTATGCACACATTGAATTGTTTAGCTCAAGGAGATGACTCACTTAGATGTTTAAATTACTTGTTTAGATATTTTAATAGCTCTTAAACGTAAAATTTTATTTTAAGAACATTTTTAATTTCTCTGAAGTTTGCAAACTATGTACTATATACTTCATATTTCACTTAAAGGTGTTTTAGATAATTGAAGAGTACTTAAGAGATGCATTTAAAGTTAAAACAGACTGAGCGCCATCTGAGGAAAGAGGTTAGACATGAAGATATACATAAATGATGCCATTTAAAGGTGGCAAGGGTGGTCAACGGTCAGATTTCTCATATATCTGCTGTTTCAAAGCCAATTCCTTTGAAGTCTAAAGCATTTTCAAGACACTATTTTAACTATCCTTCTGTACCATCCTGAGGGAGGCTGAGCCTATTATATTCAATTTGTAGGTGATAAAAATAAGTCAGTGAGAGGTTAAATAGCTTGTTCAAGGTCAAGAAGTAACTTCTAGTGGGGCTAGAAATGGAAAGTCACATCTTGCCAACTTGAATTGATATCATCCAACCAGCAGGCTTTATGCAGAGCTCATTATGCTGAATATAAGAGATAGTTAAAAGCATTGATCACACTAAAGAGAGGGCCTGATAATGTCACTACCAACACACACAAAATCCCCACAAAAAAACCCTCAATATTTCTCAGTCAGAAAATGTTAATTTGCTTAGAATTCTTGAGAGAGTAAATAACATAGGGCCCAAAGACAATGAACTTGAGGTCACCTAAAAGACAGTACTATCTTGCATCTTGCAGATATCTGGGAAATTTGTGGTTATGAGAACTTGATTTCTAAAGGTACTGGTGGTGAACAAGTAGTATTGTTTCTCGGTGGTTGTTGTTTTGTTTGTTTGTTTTAATTCATGCAGCCAAACTCTTAGTCTTTGTGAAATTGAAGCTTAGTTGTTGGAATTGGGCCCCGGAGATATGATTGTGTTATTATGCTGTCGTAGGGACAAGAAAATCACTAAAAAATCATCAACAAATATACAAATAAAATACACACAAATATATACATACACACACACACACACACACACTTCAGCTGTCCAAGCAGCAATTAGACAAATAAATGAAAGAACTTTGTGATTTCTCATTCTAGTATCTAAAGTGATCAGTTATTGATCATTGTCAAAGCACAAAGGCCACTGGAAAACAGCTAATCAATTTGATGTGCCTTTTTCATACAGCCAAATAAATCAAATCCCACAGAAATCATATAGGCTTTAGGGAAACAAGCAAACAAACAAAATAGTACAACCACAAACAGTAGTCAATTGGCTACTTTTAATAAATAAAGAGTTCATTTCATTTATAAGAAATTTCTTTCTACAAGAGTTCATTTCTTTTTATGAGTTCATTTCTTTTTTTTCACTTTTTAAAATTTTTTTAATTATTATTTTCAATGAACATCTACAGAGATTTTGGAATTCCATTCATTCATTGACAATGAAGCACTTCCACCCACTCTACCCCACAGTACCCCCAGTTCGCATTGTGGATCCAAGCAAGA
>NW_006399892.1:2815848-2842420 GCF_000299155.1 Elephantulus edwardii | reverse complement strand
ACTTTTTAAAATTTTTTTAATTATTATTTTCAATGAACATCTACAGAGATTTTGGAATTCCATTCATTCATTGACGCACTTTTCTCCCCACCCACTCAACCCCACCCCACCCCCAGTTCGCCCTGAATAAGGATTGCAGAGTGGAGTATACTTGGGGTGGGAGAGGAGATGTGTGGGGTGTGTGTGGGGGGGGGATTGTGCACCAATGAAGGAATTTTGCTTTTCATTTCTTTTTTCTGAGTTCATTTTTCTTTTATAGAAATGTGGATGTCCTTCCCAGACTTGAAGAGCAACAAGGAACTCTGAAGCTGTATGATGTAAAAAAGGATATTTAACCACATAAACAACAACAAATAGGAAGTTTAAGGAAAAAATTAAAATAGCATAACATCTGCTTGCCTCAAAAGCTTTCATAACCTAAGTGATTTATGGTTCTAAAGTATAACAGTAAAGTCAGAGATAATTAGAGGGAAATGTACATAATGCTTTTATCACTAATCTGCTATCATCATAGTTTATGAGACCTTTTAGAGCCAAGGCAATCCTCTGAGAGATCTGAGAAGTTTTCTATTTCCCCCCCCCACCATGCTCATCTAAAGTAAGGAAATTTTCCTTTCATGTTAATCATCCATGAGGTTAGTAAAGTTGAAGTTTTACCCAATGCTCTGGACAACATTCAATTTCACAATAAAACAGGTTCTATTATAACTGCTGTGCTCAATTGGCCTCTACATTTACCACACAGCTGGATATGATATATGTGTATTCCATGACAAGGTAATGCCATGTAGAATTTCATTTTCCCTCATCATTGATAACTAAGTATCAGAGTTGTTTGTTTCCCCCCTTTCTATCTTCCTATATGATGTAAAATCATTATGTCAATGTGAAACACTTTTTCCAGTGTGTTTATTATATATGCTCTCATGCTTGATACTATAGCCAGCATATATTTCCAGTCAATCATAAAGTAGTTCATTTTCCAAGGTTTACTTGCTTGCCATATTGCCAATTTTTCTCTTATACTAAACAATGCCAGAGGCTTTGCACTCCAGAGATAGAAAACGTCTAACTTGAAACTGTAAGCTTTTCTTTTAAATTATTATTGTCAAGATTCTCTATGAATCAGTGAATGCCATAGCCAAGCAATCAGGGAAGCTAGACAAAGAGAAGTGAATTTTCCTGTCTCAGTACTAAAAATAGATAGATAGAGAAATTAATTAGTTAATTAATTAAATCATCCTTGTACATATGAAGGCTGCTCTTAACTCAGCTGGGGAGTCATAACAATCAGAAGAATATGGAAAATATCACCAAATTATAGGCAAATTTTTGGTTTGCCTACAGAATCATATGTATACTACTTAATGTGATACTTAATGCTTTCTATAGTCTTTTTTTAAAAAAATGGAACACATTTAGTTTATTTCTCAGTTTAAAAAAAAACACACACCACCAAAAAACAGCTTGACGTCTCTACCTCTACCAAAAAAAATGAAGTTTGTACAATTCCATTATTAAAAAGGTAACTTTTTTCTTTCAGTCTTCAAAAGGGAAGATTTTTTGAACTGAGTATCCAGAGAGTTGGTTAGCAACTGAAACCCCAATGCTTGGTAGTCCAGTCCAACAAGCAAATGCACTACATTGACAGAGATTTGAACCAGTATAGTGAATATTATTTACAGTTATGCAAGAATTTTCTGAGAATAAAGTGGCTTCCCTTTCTCTGTTTCATCTTTTAATGGCCAAAAGTTTTACTACTGACACTTGAATGGTCCTACTGCCTCTTGAACAAAAGAAAGTATTGCACAATTGAATTGCTCTGAAACTTAATGTTGTTGTTATTATGTGATGTCAAGTTGCCTGAGAGTGATAACAACCCTATGTACAATGACACGAAGCCTGCCTTGTCTTGACCTTCTCTCACATCTACGGCCATTGCACCGGTTACTCTATCTATCCATCTCATCCGAGGTCTTCCTCTCCTGCACGATCCCTCTACCCTTCAGAGCACGATGTTCCTCTCTAAGGACAAGAACCTCCTGACCACGTGGTATTGCCTCTTATAACTGCCTTGCATCGTTCCTCTTTCTAACCTTTGCTTCAAGAAAGCTGGATTATTATTAAGAATTTCATGAAGTCATGTTTCAACATATTTTTGTTTATCCCACTTATTTTCCTATCACCACCACTGTGATATTCTGAAAACAAACAAAGAACAAAATGAAACAAAAAAACCAACAATCTTTCCTAAAGGCCTTTACTGACCTGTCAGTGTGCTGTGTTATGGTAGCTTATGTGTTGTTGTGGTGATGGGCATTATGCCACTGGTATTTCAAATATCAGCAGGATCTGCAAAGACAAAGTTTTCAATGTACCTTTCAAACTAAGACACACTAAAAAGCAGGACTGACTATGCACAACTGAAATAACAGTATTTTAAGAACAGTATGAGTGATGGAAGATTATTGTTGGATGTCGTTCAAGAAGATAAACTCCTACCTTTAGAATGTGCTCAAAGTGAAACTGGGGAAGATCTTTCTTTTAAAGTATAATTTACATTTATTATGTGGCTAAGGTAAAGCGTTCACCCAATGAAGGACTTTCATTCGTTGGTGTGTCAAGATTCAAAATGAGGAGAAACAACTGTAAACACTCCATAAAAATAGGAACATAGAATGATGAAGTGTGAGTCTAGAAAACTTGGACATTTTCATTAAAAGAGCATTTCAGAATCTTTCCTGATTTACAATGTTGCAAGTTGTAGACTAATTAGGAACATACAAGAATTCCTGTTAAAACAAACATTATTCAAATAAACATAAGAATCACAAAAGACAAAGTAGAAGAAATTAAGCATTTTTACCAGCTTTTGCAGTGTGAAATTAACTGACCTCACAATCAACATATTATGCTGTTGTTATGTGTTGTCGCATTGCATGAACCTCATCGCGACCCTATGTACAACAGCCCTCAAACCTGCTCTATCCTGCACCAATATTATTTTCTTCGACACACCTATCTCCATTATCCCAGTCACGGAATCAATCCACCTCATCAAGGGTCATCCTCTCATATTCTGTCCCTCCACCCTCCCAAGCATGATGTCTCTCCAAAGACTGAACCTGCCTTGTAACATAATAATATTATATTGTATTAGGCATCAACAATTAGTGATTGCAATGTGAATGTTGGAATTAAAGATGGATAGGTAGTTGAAAAATATGGCCAAGTTTATACAAAGGAGGCTGGTGACCAAAGGTTAGAATTCTATACTATATTTATTCATGACAAATATTGTTGTTCTTGTTGTGGTTGTTATGTGCCACTGAGTTGTGGCTGTGTGCCTGTGATTCATAGTGACTCTATGTACAACAGACCTAAACTCTCCTTTATCCTGAGCTAATCTCACTGTCTCTGACACACCTACCCCAAAAATTCCAATCACTGAATCAATCCACCTCATTGAAGGCCTTCCTCTCCTGTGCTGTACCTCTACCCTCCCTAGCATGATGTCCCTCTCCAAGAACTGGTCCCATCTTGTAACATGTCCAATGTCAGATGAAGCTTCAGAATCCTACCTTTAAGGAACAGCCTGGTTTAACCTTCTCCAGGATGAACCTGTCCATTTTCTTAGCAGTCCATGGTATACTCAATACTCTTATTCAACACCACAGCTCAAAGGCATTAATTATCCTTCTATCCTCCCTAGTCATTGCCCAGCTCTCTGACCCATAGCCAGTGATTGTAAAGACCATGGCTTGTATGAGGCACACCTTAGTTTCCATAGTGACACCATTGCTCTTTGGTACTTTGGAGATGTCCCTTAAAGCAGACTTTTCCATCGCAATATGTCTTTCAATTTCCTGGTTGCTAGTGCCAAAAGTTTTGACTGTGGAGCCACACAAAATAAAGTTGTCAACTATCTCAATCTCTTCACCATCCATTGTTATGCTGCCAATTAACCTGGTGGTGAGAATCTTTGTCTTCTTGATAGAGAGCCTCAATTTATATTGAAGGTTGTAGTCCAGCACTTCATGTTCTCCTGAGTTTCAGCAGGCGAAGTTTATCATCTGCATAACACATATTGGTGATAAATCTTCCATCCATCCTAATGCCACACTTCTCTTCATACAGCCCAGCCTCCCAGATAATCTGTTGTGCATATAAGTTGAAAAGGTATGGAGATAGGACACATACCTAGCGTACACACTTCAAAGTTTTGAACCATGCAGTGTTTTTTTTTTCTCTATTCTGAAGACTGTATCTTGGTTCAAGTATAAGTTTCACATTACCATGGTCAAATGTTCTGTGATTCCCATTATCCTCAGAGTCAGCCACAGTTTGTTGTGATTCACACAGGCAGAAAGCTTTGCATGATCAATGAAACAGAGAGAGACATTCCTCAGGTACTCTATTCATGACAAATACTTTTGTTAAAAACATAGGCAGTTACTATATACATGAAATATTCCTGATCAGTTACACTGAAATCAGACTCACTAAAACTGTAGAAAGAAACACTGGAAAAACTCAATATCAAGTTAAAACAAGATCAAAAATATATAATCTACTACTCAATGACACAGTTAAATTTAAGTTGAGTAAAATAAAAACAAGTTAATGGGAAGCAATATATAATTTGTGTGCATTTAAATTTAATTTCAGAAGCAAGTTAACATAAGTTGGTTTGTTTGTTGCTATCATTGTTGTGTGCCGTCAAGTTAAGTACAACTTATAGCAACCCTATGATTAAAAGATATGAACCCTATTCTATCCTGTGTCTTTCTCACACTTCCTGACACACTAGAACCTGTTGAAGCAGTCACCATGTCAATACATCTGGTCAAGGGTCTTTCTCCCCTTCGCCTACACTTCACCATTCCCAGACTCATGTCCCTTTCCAAGGAATTGTCCCTCCTAGAAACATGACCAAAGTTTGCGAGGCAAGGCCTCATCATTCCTACTTCTGAAAAGCATGTTGGCTGCATCCTCTCCAAGACACATCGGTTTGTTCTCTTAGTCATCCATAGGATGTTCAGTGCTCTTCTCTAACACCACAACTCAAGGCATCAATTCTTCTTCTTGTATGTATGTATGTATGTATGTATGTATGTATGTATGTATGTATGTATGTATTAGTTATCCAGCTCTCAGATGAACAGCAAATGATCAGAAAAGACTATAGCCTGAATCAGATGGACCTTAGTCCTCAAATAAACATCATTAGTCTTCAATAATTTGGAGAGGTCCCTAACTGCAGATTTCTTCAGTGCATTCATCTCCTTATTTGCTGACTGCTGGTACCAAGATGTTAGTTGTGGATCCAAGTAAGATTAAGTTATTGACAGTTTTATTTTCCTCTCCTTCCATCATGATGTTCCCTATTGGTTCAATGGTAAGAATCTTTATTTTCTTGACAATATGACTCAATCTGTATCAAAGGCTACATTCCTTGATCATTCGCAACAAGTGCTTCAAGTACGCCTCACTTTCAGCCAGCAAGACCAGATGAAGACCAGATGAGTTGTGGACTGATATCATCCATGAAGAATGATTAAGGTCATTACAAAAACAAGAGAAAGAAGAAAAAATGAAATGGATGTCAGAAGAGACTTTAAAGTTTGCATTAGAATATTGAGAAACCCAAGCAAAAGGAAAATATGTCTAAGTAAAAGAGATGAACAGAATAATTCAAAGTGTAGCTTGGGAGTAGAAAGCAAAATATTACCAAGAAATGCACAGAGAGGTGGAATTAGAGAATCAAAAAGGAAAGATACTCACTCTACATTTCCCAATCTGAGAGAACTGAAAAACAATTTAAACCTTGTGTCACAATATTGAAAGATGCTATGGGTAATATATCGAATGTCCCAGAAAGCATCAAAAGATAATGAAGAAACACAAAGAATCACGGTACCAGATAAATTGATTGACAGTGAAAATTTTCTAGAAATATCATATGAACAGGAGCCAATGAGAATGAAGGAGGAAGTGGAAGCTGTATTGAATGAAACTGGCCAAAAATAAAGCCCCAAAATCG
Source organism: Elephantulus edwardii (assembly GCF_000299155.1). Lineage (NCBI taxonomy): Eukaryota > Metazoa > Chordata > Mammalia > Macroscelidea > Macroscelididae > Elephantulus > Elephantulus edwardii. The sequence goes on along the minus strand of NW_006399892.1, from coordinate 2,836,377 downwards.
ATGGGATACAAATGAACTTGTTTCAATTCATAGATGAATCCTTGGATGCACTTAGTCTATGCCAGAAAATTTGGAGGGCAACTGGTCAACTGTCTAGATAGGAAGAGGTCGATATTTGTTCCAATTCCCAAGAAAGGTGATTCAATAGAAAGTGGAAACTGTCAAATAATATCATTAATATCATATGGAAGCAAAATACTACTGAAGATTTATAAAAAAATGACTAGGACAATATATAGATAGGAAACTTCCAGACATTCTAGCAGGGTTTGGAAAAGACCAGGGATATCATTGGTGATGTGAGATGGATCCTGGCTGAAAGTAAGGAATATCAGAAATAGAAATTTTGTACTTTATTGACTATGCAATGGCATTTGACTATGTAGATCATAACAAATTGTAGCTGAAATTGAGAAGAATGGAAAAACCTATACCTGGACCAGGAGGTCATTGTACAAACAGAGAAGGGAAACACAGTGTAGTTTAAAATTGGGAAAGAATGTGTCAGGTTGTATTATTTCCATACCTATTAGATTTGTATGCTGAGCAAATTATCTGAGATGTTGGTCTTAATGGAGAAGATTGTGGCATCAGGATTGGAGGGAAACTCATCAATAATCTGCCTTATGCCAATGACAGAAGCATTAGTTTAGTCAAGATACAGGCTAGTAAATATGAAATGCAACCCAAATCTTGATACATTGTTAGTGGAGTAAAAAGCACTATAGTTCCTTTGGAAACTAATTTTCAGTTTCCTAAATAGTTAAAGCTACATTTTCAAAAAGGAAATCTTGTTTCTAAATATTTTCTGAAGATAATTTAAAAGATGTATTCATGCAAAGACATAAATATTCATATTCGTTATATTACTTAGCCAAAACCTAGAAAAATCCACTAAATTAATATCTATAAAATACATATCTATAAAAGAAGTAATACTCAGAATCTTTGGAAGATTGTGTGTGAAGTGGTTGGCTTCTGGGTAGTGGGTTCTCTTGCTTTGTTTGGTGAAAGTAGGATGTGGACTCTTCAGTTGTTGTTTTGTTTTGTTTTTAATTTTGTTCATAATTATATGTGAGCTGACTGGATTTGCTGGATTTGGCTAACAATGAGGTGTATGCTGGAAGCCTTTGCTTAGAGACAGTCGGTATCTGATTGAGGGATTTTGTATTTAAAAGTTGGTTAAGCCCTCAGATCTGGTCTTAATTGTGTTTGGGATGAACATTCTTCTAAGTGGTACAGCACTGGTCTGTCAATTTAATGTATGGAGGTAACCTGGGGTTGTTTTGATGCTGAATGCTGTCACTGGTGTGTCAAATGTCACAATGGTTTCTCATGGTGAACAATATTTGGTGGAGCTCCCAGATTAAGACAGGCTTGGAAACAGGAGTGACATCATGTCCTAAACAACATGCCTCTGGAAAAGCTATGGACTTAGAGAAACGATGATGATTATAGAACAGGGTTCAGGTCTTTTGTTCATAGGGTCAGTATGAACCGTGCTTGACTTGATGACACTTAACAACAACAACAACAACTCAGCAAATAAATATGATCTACTTTAGTCATCCACAAATATATGCATGAGCATCAGTGAAAAAAACCACAAACAATATAATATATACTGTATAGTTTTGGAAAAGAACTCAGGAATAGACAAAACCTTCAGTGCCTGGTTGTGTTAATGTAACAAAGTGAGTTTCTAAAAGTAGTACATGTCAATTTTAAAATTGATATAGTCAAGGGAACTAAAATTTGATCTTGACTCTATCTCACCTGAATTTCAAAGCCATTTTAGGAACATGTTTGAGGCCTTGAACACTAATGAGTAAATACCAGATGAGCTGTGGGAAGATAACAAGAATATAATTTAGGAAGAATTCAAGGGGTGACAAAGACAGAAGAGGAAGAAAAGATCAAGATGGATGTAAGAAGAGACAGAATACTAGAGTGCTAAGAAGCCAAATCAAAGGGAAAATTCAAGATATTAGGAGCTGAACAGAAGATTTCAAAGAGCAGCACAGGAAGATAAATCACTATAATGAAATGTTCAAAGAGCTAGAGTCAGAAAATAAAACATACCAAACTCACTCAGCATTTCTTAAGCTGAAGATACTGAAAAACAAATTCAAGCCACAAGTTGAAATACTCAAGGATGTTTTGAGCAGAATAGTAAATGATCCAGGAGGTATTATGGAAGATGGAAAGAGTATACAGAGTCACTATACCAAAAGGAATTTACAAACACAGAAGATTTTCATGAAACCATGTATGAGCAAAAGCGCATGGTGATGAAGGAAGAAATTGGTCTGAAAAAATTGGCAAAATACAAAGTTCCAGGAATTGATTTCAGTTGATATATTTCAACAAACAAACATTCCTCTGGTCGTGCTCACCACATTGTGCCAAGAAATCTGGAGGACCAACACCTGACCAACTGACTGGAAGCGATCTATATATTTGTTCCCATTACAAAGAAAAAGGTACTCAACAGAGGGTGGACATAGTGGAACAATATCATGGAACAATATCATTACTATCACATGCAAACAAGATTCTGCTGTAAATCATGCAAAGCCAACTAGAACAGTGCAGCAACAAAAAAAATCAAAGTATAGGCTGGGTTTAGAAGAGGTCGTGGTGCTAGGCATATTATAGCTAATGTTAGATGGATCTTGGATGAAAGCAGAGAGTACCAGAAGAATGTCTATCTGTGTTTCATTGACTATGCAAAGACATTTGACTGTTTGGCTCACAACTACTGTGGCTGACTCTGAGAAGAATGGGAATCCTGGAACACTTGATCATGCTTTTGTGAAACTTACACTTGGATCAGGGAGCAGTTGTCATAACAGAGCAAGGAAACACTGCATGGTTCAAAATTGGGATGGATGTACACAAGGGATATCTTCTATCTCCATACCTTTTCAATTAATATGCACAACAGATTATCTGGGAGGCTAGGCTCTATGAGGAGAAATGTGGCATCAGTGTTGGAGGAAGGCTCATCAAAAATCTTTATTATGGGATGGCACAACTCTGTCTGCTGAAACTGAGGAGGATCTGAAACTCTTGCTTCAGAAGTTAAGTACTACGGCTTTTAATACAGATTGAAGCCCAACATCAAGAAAACAAAGATCCTCCCCACTGGGCCAATTAGTAACATCTGATAGATGGGGAAGAGATTGAGATGTTTAACACCTTTAGTTTGCCTGGCTCTACAATTCAACACTCTTGGTACCAGCAGACAGAAAATCAAAAGATGAACTGCATTGGGAAAATCTGCTGTCAGAAGCCTCTTCAAAGAACTGAAAAGCGACGACGTCAGTCGGAAAGTAAGGTGCACTTGATCCAGGCCATGGTCTTTGCAATTACTTGCTATGCATCAGATAGCTAGACAATGTCTATGGGTGGTAGATGGCAAATTGATACTTTAAAGCTGTGGTGCTGGAGAAGAGTATTAGTATACAATGAACTGCTAAGAGAACAAACAATTTCGTCCTGGATAGGGTGAAGCCAGGTTGCTCCTTGGAGGCAAGGATTCTGAAGCTTGGAGGCAAGGATTCTGAAGCTCATCTGACATACTTTGGATATGTTGCAAGGAAGGACCAGTCTTTGGAGAGGTATGTTCTACTTGGGAAGTTAGAGGGACAATGCAAGAGAGGAAGACTCCCCATGAGATGAATTGATTCAGTAACTGGGTTAATAGGGGTAGGTGTGTCAAGACAACAAGATTTGCATAGGATAGGGCAGGTTTTAGGGCTGTTTTATATAGGGTCACTATGAGTTGTAGGTGACTCAATGGCTAACAACAACAACAATAGATTATGCTCAGTGTCTTAAAAAATGGTTAATATTCTAAGAACCCCATAGTTTGAGAAGACAGCCTAAAAATCTCTTGTATTTTAAATTTGAATGACTTCATATTAAAGAAATAGAAAGCTAAACACAAAAATAATGCAAACCACGAACAAACTTAAGAAAGCAATATTATAAATTGGATTTCCTTCCTCTGAAGTATGAGCTGCATTCAAATTTCTGTTCCTGTAAACTTAAGGACTCTCCTGATCTATGAGTAAGGAGCTCTGCCACCAATTTAAATGCAGGAAGTTTGGGTCTATCATTGGTTCTGAGGGAGAAAGATAAGCTATTTCTGCCTTTGTGAGGTACAACCACTGAAACTTCACTAAAGGGTCAGCTCCAAGTATTTCCCAATGTAATGGCAAATAACAACACAACTGATGCAGTTGTCAAAGGGCTTGAATACAACTGAGATTTTCCTAATGCAGCAAGTCTCTGGATTTCTTAACTGTTGAATCTTGATTATGGATCTAAGTTAATTAAAGACTTTATAACTTTAATCTTTTCTCCATCTATCAAGATACTGCTTACTCTCCCAGTAATGAGAATTTTTATCTTGATGTTGAGATGCAATTCATATTGAAATCTTTGATCTTCTGCGGCAAGATCTTCAAGTCCACTTCGTTTTCAACACGAAAGTTTATTCCATTGCACAGTGCAGATTGTTTGTAAGTGTTCTTGTACTTATTGCCAAGAAAGGTGCCCTAATGAATGTGGAAATTATAGAACATCATACATTCTGTCACATGCAAACAAAATATTGCTGAAGAGCCTCCAAAAATAGCTAGAATATATATATTGATAAGAAACTTCCCGAAGGTCATGGCACGAGGGATATCATTGCAGATCTCAGATGGATTTTGGATGCAAAGACATTTGTCTCTGAGTTATAACAAATTATGGCTAATATTGTAAATAATGAGAATCCCAGAATACTTAATTTTGTTAGTATAAAAACCAAAACAAAACCAGATGTAGATCAAAAAGATGTCCTAAGAAAGCAAGGTAACAGCATATGGTTTAAAATTAGGAACAGTGTGCATCATGGATGTATCCTTTCTTCATATATTATCTTTATCCATGTATTATCAGTCTATGCGCTGAGCTCACCAAGCTAGGCCAAGAAATCTGGAGGACAACCAGAGGACAAACTGCCTGGAAGAGACTTATATTTATTCTCATTAAAAAAAAAAAAAAAACAAAAAAAAACAAAAAAAAACCTCTCAATAGAGTTTGGATATTATTAAACAATATAGTTAATACCATACGTAAGAAAAATTGTGTTCAAGATTATCCAAAACCACTAGAATAGCACCTCAAGAGAGAACTGCTAGATGTGTAGGCTGAGTTTTAAAGAGGCTCTGGACCTAGGAACATTACACCCAATGTTAGTGGTATCTTCGCTAAAAGCAGAGAGTAGGAGAAGAATGTTTTCTGTGTTTCATTTACATGCAATGACATCTGAATTTGAGGATAAAGTAGTGGTTAACTCTTAGAAGAATTGGAATCCCAGAACACTTGATTGTGCATATGTGAAACCTGTACTTGGACCACAAGGCAGTAATCAGAACAGACCAAAGAAAACTGCATAGTACAAAATCAAAAAAGGTGTATGCTAGGGATACATCCTAACTCCATACATTTTCGATATATATGCATAACAGATCATCTGGGAGGGTGGGCTCTGTAAGGGGAAATGTGGCATCAGGACTGGAGGAAGGCTTATCAGCAACTTGCATTAATGCAAATGATACGTACAACCTTGCTTGCTGAAACTAAAGAGGATTTGAGGTATTTGCTGCAGAAGGTCTAGTACTATAGCCTTCAGTATAGATTGAAGCCCAACATCATGAAAACAAAGATTCTCACCATTGGTTCAAATGGCAGTAGCATGATAGATGGTGAAGAGAATGAGATTGTTAACAGACTCAGCTTGGTTGACTCCACAATCCACACTCTTATAATCAGCAGCTAGGAAATTAAAACATTGGGAAAATCTGCTGTCAGGGCCCTCTCCAGAGTACTGAAGAGCAATGATGTCAGTGTAGAGAATATGGTGCACCTGATCCAGGCCATGGTCTTCACAATTTCTTGTTAAGCATTAGAGAATTGGACAAGAACTAAGAACGATAAAAGAAGAATCAATGCCTTTGAGTTATTGTGCCAGAGAAGAGTATTGAATGAATATACCATGGACTGCTAAGAGAACAAACATGTCTGTTCTGTATGGGGTGAAACTTCAGAGCTAGAATTTTGAAACTCCATCTGATATATGTTGGACAAACTGCAAGCAGGGATGAGTCCTTAGAGAGGGATATCATGCTTGGAAGAATGGAAGGACAGTGCAAAAATGGAAGACTCTGCATGAGATGGATTGATTCAGTGACTGTGGTAATGGGTCTATGTGGGAAATTGTCTCAGGATAGAGCAAGGTCAAGAACTATTGTACATAAGGTTGCTATGAGTCAGAGTTGACTCAATGTACATAACAATGACAGAATGCATATGGGAGCTGGACAATGACTCTTGATGACAGAAGAATTGATGCCTTTGAATTGTGGTGCTAGAGAAGAATCTTCAACATATCATAGACTACCAAGAAAACAAATAGGTCTGTCTTGGAGAGAGTGAAACCAAGTTTCAGACTAAATTGTGAAGTTCTGTCTCACATACTTTGGACATTTGGTCAGGAGGGACCAATCTTTGGAGAAGAACATCATGCTTGGAAGGGTAAAATGACAGTGCAGGTAAGGAAGATTCTGAATAACATGTATTGATATAGGAAATGGAGCAAAGGTGGTAGATAAGCCACCATCAGTGAGACTGTTTCAGGACATAGGAGTCTTTAAGGCTAGTGTACACAGGGTCACTGTGAGTTGCAAGCAACTCAACAACACACAACAATAGCAATATTGGAAAAAAATTTTGATGCCCACAGGGTTTAATCTTTCAAAAGTCCCATTCCTCGATTTTATTCTCCATATTGTGCATTTCTGGCTGTATTTGTCAGTCTGTTTATACCATAAGTTTGGTCCTCAGTTTGTCTCTTATGAATTTTATGACTTGGGGATTTACCCTCAGGTCTCTGATCCATCTTTAGTTGATTTTTGTGTATGGTGTGAGATGCAGATCCTGTTTCAGCTTTCTGTAGGTAGCAGTGTAGGTTTTCAAGCAAAATTTGTTAAAGAGGTGGTCGTGTTATAGCTTTCATTTCCTTGTTAAATAGGAGTTGACCATAGATAAGTGGGATTTCAATTCTGTTCTGTAGGTCTATGTGTATGTCATTGTACCAGTACCATGGAGACTTGTACACCAATGTCCCAAGCAGTATTATTTACCATCACAAGAACATGAAAACAGAGCAAATGTCCAACCACAACTGAATGGATTGAGAAATTGTGGTACAGTCACACGATGGGACACTATGCAACACTCAGGTTCAAGATTTGCAAAAATAATTCATAACTTGGGAGAGACTGGAGAACATTATGCTGAGTGAAATAACTCAGTTACATAAGGACACATCTTGCATAAGAATATTATTTTAAAAATAGAAGCATAACTAATAAAACATGGATGATAGTCCAACGTGGGAAGGGAAGGAACAGAGGAGTAAGGATGCATAGGGAGAAAAATCACTGGTTTGCAGAGTTTGGTGAGTTGAGGGAGGGCTTAAAGTAGGTGGGAGTTATCCAGTAGGGACTGGAAAGGCGGGATAGTGGTGGACATAGTCCAGTGGTGTTTGGTTTTGTGAAACATTGTGAATGGAATGACTGTGTCAATGAAGAAAAGTGTGGGGAAAATTTGCATAATAAAAAAAGAAAAAAATCTCACCTATGAATTTTGATAGGCAACAACATCATAATTAATGGAGAAAAGACTGAAACTGTCGAGTTCATCTTACTTGCATCCAAAATCAATATGCTTGCTACCAGCAATTAGAAGATCAGGAGATGTATTGTAATGGGACAGTCTGCTGCTAGAGACCTCTCTGAATTATTGAACCTCATTCAGGCCATGGTTTTTCAATTGCTTACTATGCATCTGAGAGCTAGATAATGAATAGGGGGGACAAAAGAAGAATTAATGCTTTTGAGCTATGATGTTGAAGTATACTGATATCTCAGGAACTATTAAAAAAAAGCAACAAAAATAAAAAACAAACCAAAAAACCAGACAGATATGAGGCAAAAATGATAAAGATCTGTCACATATATTTTGGACATGTTGCTAGCAGAGGTTATTAATTGTAAATGGATGTCATGTTGAAGGACCCCCGAACCAGTGGTCCTGTCCCGAGCGGACGGCGAAGACCCAAGACTCCAAGACACCGGCTTGATGCAACAGCAAGAGGAGAGGTTTATTGCGGAGCTCCGGGCCAACACGTATCTCTCGCAGAAGATAGAGGAGTCGACCCTGAGCAGACAAAGTTGGCTCTTTTTATACACTTTAGGGGGATACAACTGGGTATCAGCTTCTCATTGGGTGATGAAAGCACAGTTTGAATTCATTGGTTTGGTTTTCTCTCATGGTTTACACAGCATATTTGCACGTAGCACATGTGGCAGTTAGACGGATCTTAAGTCATCAGTATATTTGCCCAACTTTTGTGGTTAGCTATTTCCTGGAACATTAACTATAGGGTGGTTTCACAAATTCTTAAGCATACAATGAGTTCAAACCCCAGGGCAGTGGAAAAGCACAAGACACATGGGTTATCAGTCAGGAAAGAAAGGCACATGGGTTATCAGTCGAGAAACATCTGCTTGTTTGCCCTACCCTGTAGTTAGCCATTCTCGAAATACCGTTGCCCTGGGATCAGACTTTTCTTACTGGAACACTGAGTGTGGGGCTCTACCCGGGACAATGGAAAAAATTCCTGAGTTTAACTTAGCTGAGAACTATAGAAACCTGAGTTTAATTCAGCTGAGAACTATAGGGACCATTTTAATTTTAATCCTTCAATGTTAGGAAGGTGGAGAGATAGTGAAAGAGAGAAAGATACTCAACCAGGTGGACAGACACAGCACCTATAACAATGGGCTCAAGTGTGTCAGAGATTGTGAGGATGGCACAGAATAGGACAGTGTTTGTTCATAGGGTAGTTATGTGTCATACTCAATTCAAAGACATCTAACAACAGTAACATGACTGATGCAAGTATCAGTATTTTCAATTATGTTCTATGCTTTTGAAATTTGAACATTGAATAACGATGATCAAAAGTGAAACAATGTCTTTATAAAGAGGGGCTAGCAAAGCAGATTGAGTAGCTCATGGACTGCCAAAAGAATAAACAAACCCATCTTGGATTAAGTGCAGCCAACATATTTCTTAGAAGCAATGATAACACTTTACACAACTTACTTTGGACATTTTTCAGGAGGGACTAATTCTTGGATAAAGACTTCTTGCTGGTCATGGTGGAGGGTCGGAGAAAGAGAAGAACTTTAAATTGATGAGTTTACTCAGTGAACCAGTAGCAATGAGCCTGAGCATGTAAGTTATTGTAAAGATGGGGCAGGACTGGGCCAAATTGTTTGTTGTTCATAGGATCACTCTGAGTCAGTCACCTTGATAGCACAAAACAGTAACCACAGCATCTAGATCTATCAATATAATTATACCATGTGTAAATACATGCATAGAGAGAGAGACAGGAAATACAAAACATCAACATCTGATGAAAAATGAGGTACTGTGTAAATGATGTGCTCTACAATGTTTTAAGATACTGTTAAAAAAATTGAAAGCAACTGAGACACTGGTTTTTTTGTTTTTTTTATGAACTCAAATTAAGTTTTATTGTCTTCGAGAGATTGAAACCAAGTCTCTCCTTGGAGGCTAAGATTTTGAAGCTCTGTCCCACATACTATGGGAACATGGCCAGCTTGGAAGGGCGGACGGACAGTGGAGGAGAGAAAGACATCAGGTGATATGAATTTATACGTTCCTGGGGCAATGGGAGTTGGAGTGTCAGAATTAGTGTGATTGAATCAGGACATGGAAGGGTTCAGAGCTGCTATACACTGGATTGCTATAGATTGCAGACAACTCAATGGCACATAACAGCAACATATTATACTGTTTGATTTTTATTTATACCTCTTGTTTAGAGCCAACAAGACCTTGATTAGGGCCTTTGTATTTAAAAGTTGGTTGTTATTATATTTTAGAGTAACATTCTTATAAGTAGTACAGCACCCGTCTGTCAATAGGCTGTACTGAGGTAACCTTGGGCTGCTGGAATGTTGAACCTTGGGCCATTGGGGTGTCAAATGGTATAATGGTTACCCATTGTGGGCTGTGCTTCGTGGAACTCCCAGTTTAAAGCAGCTTTGGAAGCAAGAGTGGCATCCACTTTCTAAACAACTTACCTCAGGAAATGCTATGAAGTTTGAGAAATGATTGTATCAAAGGGCTTCAAGTCTTTTGCTCATTAGGGTCACTATCAGTATGCTCAACTTGATGGGAATCAACAACAAAGAAAACTATTTTGCCTATTTAGCATTGTCAGCATGCATAAAATTTAGTGCATGTTTTCTCAATCTCAGTAATATTTATATTTGGGGTCTGCTGAATAAATCCATCAGGGAAGAATCCTTAATTCTGCACTGTAAGGGTCTCAGCCATATTACTGACTTGACAGCACATAATAGCAACAGCTACAACTGGCCTCTATTACATACACACCAGTGAAATATGACTATTAATACAATTAAAAATGTTTCTGAAATTATTAAATATTTGTGAGGAGGCAATATTGTTCCTAATTTGTAATTTGTTTGGAGCACATCACAAATAAATGTTTTGTTTTGTTGTTGTTGATTGCCTTCGAGTCGAGCATGATTCATAGTGACCCGATGAAGGAAAGGCCTCAAGGCTTTCTATAACTACAGACATTTATCAAAGTGTATAGTTTCAAGAGGCATTGCGAATATATGGGAAACAAAAATAAATTGTATGTGTACAAGAACAGGTGTTTAAAGTTAATCCCAATGTCCACTAACTACTCATATGCAAGTTCAAGCTGAAGCTAAGGAAATGAAATCAAATGCATGGGAAACAAAATATGACGTTGAGTCTATCCCACCTGAATTTCAATATCATCTCATGAACATGTTTGAGGTCTTGAACACCAGTGAGTGAAGACTAGATGAGTTGTGAGAGGATATCAAAAATATCAGCCAGGAAGAGTGCAAAAGGTCATTACAAAGGCAGAGGAGGAAGACGAGAGAAAAATGTATGTCAGAAGAGACTCTGAATATTGCACTAGAGCGCCGAGAAGCAAATCAGAGGGAATGATTCAAGATATTAAAAAGCTGAACAGAAGATTTCAAAAGTCAGCATGGGAAGACAAAGTAAATTATTACAAAAAAAAATGTGCAAGGAGCTGGTGTCAGAAAATCAAAAGGGCCAAACTCGCTCAGCATATCTTAACAATATCAAGAATTGTGGCAGACACAGAAGAATTTCATGAAACATGAAGGAGGAAGTTCAAGCTTCTTTGAAGGAATTGGCAAAAAAAGGCCCCAGGAAATGATGGTATACCAATTGACATATTTCAACTAACAGATGCTTCCCTAGATGTGCTCACCAAGTTGTGTCAAAAATCTGGAGGACAACCACTTGGGCAACTGACTGGAAGAGGTCTATATTTGTTCCCATTCCAAAGAAAGGTGATCCAACAGAGTGTGGAATTATCGAATAATATCATTGATATCACATGCAAACAAGATTCTGCTGAAGATTATCCAAAACGATTAGAACAGCACATCAACATAGAACTTCCAGAAGTGCAGATTGTTTTTAGAAGGGGTCTTGGTACCAGGGATATTGTAGCTAATGTTAGATAGATCTTGCCTGAAAGCAGGGATTATCAGAGGAATGTCTATGCTTCACTGATTATGCAAAGGCATTTGACTGTGTGGATCACAACAAATTGTGGCTGACTCTGAGAAGAATGGGAATCCCAGAATACTTGATCATGCTAATGTGAAACCTATACTTGCAACAAGAGGCAGTTGTCAGAAGAGAGCAAGGAAACACTACAAGGTACACCAGGGATGTATCCTATCTCCATACGTTTTCAATCTCTATGCAGCACAGATCATCTGGGAGGCTGAGCTATGTGAGGAGAAGTTGTGGCATCAGGATTGGAGATAGATTCAGCAACAATCTGCATTATGCAGATAACACAACCTTGTTTGCTGAAACTGAGGAGGACCTGAAGCACTTGCTGCAGAAGATTAAGGACTGTAGCCTTCAAAATGGATCATGGCGGCGAGCTCTGGTGGCCTAGTGGCAAGAAGCTGAACTGTAATCTCAGAGGTACATGGTTCAAATCCACCAGATGCTCTGCTGGAGAAGGAGGAACAATCTCCTCCTGTATCAGTCAGATCTGATTTGATGGTACACACAAAAATAATTAAATAAAATAAAATTTGTGAAGGCGTTTAGGACGCTCATTTTCTGGGTTTGGGTGAAGTTGGAGGAAAACCCCCAGCCCCACCACACCATCCTTTCTGCTTCTTGTTTGGAGCTCTGGACCAGGGTTTGAGTCCTGGTCAGTTTTTAAATAATTATTTAACATTGTAACTTCTAGAACTTGGTGTCATCAACAAAGTGTCCAATAAAGCAAGCCATGGTACCTACAAAAAAAAAAAAAAGGATCGTGGCTCAGTATCAAGAAAACAAGGATTCTCACCACTGGGTCAATTGACAGCATCAGGATGGATCGTGAAATGATTGAGATTGTTAACAGCTTTAGTTTGCTTGGCTCCATGTAACACTCTTGGCACCAGCAGCCAGGAAATTAAAGGATATACTGTGATGGGAAAGTCTGCTGTTAGGAACCTCACCAAAGTACTGAAGAGCAATGTTGTCACTCTGGAGACTAAGATGTGCCTGATACAGGCCATGGTCTTTGCAATCACTTGCTATGTGTCAGAGAGGTAGCTGGACAATGACTAGGGAGAAAAGAAGGATAATTGATGCCTTTGAGCTGTGGTGTTGAATAAGAGTTTTGAATATACCACGGACTGCTAAGAAAATGAACAGGATCATCCTGTATAGGGTTAAACTAGGCTGCTCCTGGGAGGGAAGGATTCTGAATCTTTGTCTGACATACTTTGGACATGTTGCAAGGAGGGCCAGTCCTTGGAGAAGGACTTCATGCTTGGGAGAGTGGAGGGAGAGAACAAGAGAGGAAGACCCTCTATGAGGTGGATTGATTTAGTGACTGGGGTTCTGGTGGGTAGGTGAATTGGAGACAGCAAATTGGCACAGGACAGCAAGGTTTAGAGCTGTTGTACATAGGGTTGCTATGAGTTGCAGGCAACTCAACAGCACATAACAACATCACAATCCCAATGTCATTTCGAGTATTTAAGATAATTTTAAAGCCAATGCCACTTTGCCATTTAATTATGGCCCACTCTTTGAAGAGTTCTGGTGGCCAAGTATTATGAATTATGGGTCAATCTAAAGGCATATTTTTAAATTCCTTTGCTGCTCCATGGAAGAAAGAGAACCGATTTCCTCCCTTGCTATGTACACTATCTGAAAAATCTGTAGGAGAATCAGCTATGATAGGGTTCCAGCTCAATGACACATGAAAACAACTTTACAGTTCAAGACTATTTCAATGTCTATAATCCAAATTTAATAATTATACAGAATTTTCATCCAGAATTCTTATTTTCCAATATTTGTTTAAGTGCTTGAATTTCTGTCATTAATTTATGATGAACTATAATTCCTCAATAAATTAAGCCTTTCTATTTTGGTAGTCCATTTGCTTGCTGCTAACTTTTTCCTTACTGGACAATATTAACATATGGATATATCTTTTACTTATCATGAATGTTCTAGGCATCCGTCATTTTGGTCTTTATATTTCAGTAAGTGAATAGTAGATGAATTTTCTCTAATGATTATAGAGTAAAATATAAAGTGCTTTCACAAAAAGGGCTACATTTTAAATGCAGCATAAATGTATTAAAAATATTCTACACCTTTGAAATTCTTCTCTGTTAACAAATCTGTATTAAATTACTAAATTAATCTTATAATCTTATATTATTTTTAAAGCACACCACTGAAAATTGAGTAAAAAGAATTAATTTGCAGCACAAAGTTAACATGTAGATAACACTGTAATTCATAAGAATGCTAATTAAAATACAAATTATGTATTCTGAAAGAGATTAGTTTTCATAATAGTGGCCAAAATATTTTATAACAACCTTGTTCAACTAGAAGAAGAAGGTTTTTAAAAGTCACAGGGAGACACATTTTCATTATAATGGTCAAAATATTTTTAACAGTCTTGCTCAACTGGAGGAAGAAGATTTTTAGAAGTCATATGGAGATGAATTTTCAATTCACATGACTCTTTGTACATATATTTAAGACTCCCTGAGTGACCCTAAGAACATCTCTGGAATATCCTTTACCATCTTCAACGTTTTTTATATAAGTGAGACTATTGTTACAATCACCTGTATCAGCTTATTTTTTGAGGATATTCTTCTCTTTCACTGATTCCCCACACTTCCCAATCTGATGTATTTTCCTAAGGGCTGACATCCTCTGAAACATGCCTAGAGTATGTGAGATGAAGTTTTACCACCCTTGCCTCTAAAAAACACTCTGGCTGCTCTTCCTTCAAGACATACTCGTTCATTCTTTTGACATTCTGTGAGATATTCAGTACTCTTCTCCAACACTGCAACCCAAAGACGTCAAATTATCTAACATTATCCTTATTCAATGGTCCAACTTTCACATATATAGAAAAAAATTGAAGTAACCTTGGTTTGGATTGGATGTACTTTTGTCTTTAAACTGACATCCTTAATCTTTAGCAGTTAGATAGATTTGTTATTGCTGTTATGTGCCCTCAGGTTGTCTGTGACTTATAGAGAACCTATGTACAATAACTCTGAACTCTGCCCTATCCTGAGTCAGTCTTACTGACTTCAAAATATCTAATCCTATTGTCCTAGATATGGTGTCAGTTCTTCTCATCTGGTGTCTTTCTTTCCTGTGCTGTCCCACCACACTTCCAAGCATAATGTCTTCTCCAAGGACTGGTGCCTCCTGGCAACTTGCCCAAAGCATGTCAGATGGAGCTTCAAAATATCTGCCTCCAAGGAGAAATTTTGTTTAACCCTATCCAAAACAGACTTATTTGTTCTCCTAGTAGTCCATGGTATGTTCAATACTCTTCTCTAGCATCACAATTCAAAGGCATTAATTCTTCTTCTGTCATTCTTACTTTTTGTCCAGCTCTCTGATGCATACCAAGTAGTTTCAGAGACCATGGGCTGGATCATGTGCACCTTAGTCTCTAGTTTTATGACATTGCTCTTTAACACTTTAGATAGGTTTCTGATACCAGACTTACCCAATGCAATTTGTCTTTTGATTTCCTGATTGTTGGTGCCACGAGTGTTGATCATAGAGCTGAGAAAATTGAAATTGTTAACAAACTCGATGTCCTCTCCATCCATCGTGGTGCTGCCAGTTGGCCCAGTGGTGAGAATATTTGTCTCCATTATGTTAAGCTTCACTATATATTGGAGATTGATGTTCTTAACTTTCTGTAGCAAATGCACCAAGTCCTCCTAAGTTCTGGCAAAGCAAGGCTTATCATCTGCATAATGCAGATTGTTGATGAGTCTTCCTTCTTCCTCATAAAGTCCAGATTCTTGAATTGGTTATAGTATCTCTAGGGCCATGGTCTCTTCTAAACCCAGCTTATATTTATGGTCGTTCTCTGTCAATGTACTTAGAAATCTGATGGATTATTGCTATAAGTCTGGATCAACTCAAAGATTGTGAGTAAAGTAATTTTAATGAATCTTAGGTGTATTAGGTAATCCCACTTGCTAGAATTACATTGGAAGTTCTTAAAAAAAAATCTAAGAAGGAGCTGAAAAATAAATTCAAGTCTTGAGTTGCAACACTTACAGACAGTCTGCGCAAAGTATTGAACTATCCAGGATGCATCAAAAGAAGATGAAGTACACAGAGTGACTGTATACTCTTCGAAAAGAAATTTTCAAAAAGAATCGGCTCTACAGTTGACTTTTTGTACTTTTCAAAAAGAATTGGCTGACCAGAAAAATTCAATGAAGCAGCATGTGACAAAGGGACAATAGTGATAAAGAAGGAAGTTCAAACTTCTCTGAAGGAACTGGCAAAATAATAGTAAGGCCCATGAAGTGATGGCAGACAATTGACATATTTCAGCAAACTGATACTGTCTTCCACATGGTCACCAAGTTGTGTCAAGAAATCTGGAGGACATTCACTTGGCCAGCTCATTGGAAGAGACCCATATTTATTCCCATTCCTAAAAGGAGTGATCTGATAGAGTGTGGAAATTATCAAACAGTATCAATAACATCACATACAAGTAAAATCTTGCTGAAGCTTATCTAAGAATGACTGAAACAACACATAAACAGAAAAATTCCAGAACTACAAGGTGAGTTTAAAAGAGGTTGTAGAACTACAGACATCATTGCCAATATCAGGTGGATCTTGACTGAAAGCCAAGAATCCAACAGCAACCAGTACTTTCAGGTGTGTATGGGGAGAAATGGTACTAAAACTTGCCTTAGGAAAGATCTCTCCATTTGGCAATCCTTACCTATGTCACTGTGGGGCCATCCCAGTGCCAAATAGGACAATAGAGTTTGTGAAAGAGAACTACAAACAAGGGAATACTTTCTTAGCTGGCCAGTTGAACTATGAGAAGGAGAGCTACTTGCAACCCTAATGAACAGAAACAGTTCAAGTGGTGCTACTGGCTTTGCACTTTCAGTCACTCCATATATGAAGGAGGGCAATAGAGTTAAGGAGAGGGTCCTACATTAAGGCAAGATTCCTACAGGTCTGCAGTGCACACTAGAAAGAATCGATACGACTTTATGAAGGGCAAATTTTCCTATAAAGTATATTTCAGCAGAAGGAGTGGTTTGCCTCACAGACTGAACATTTTAAGCTGACAACGAATTAATAACATCATAAAGATAAGAACTACTGACAACTTATACAGACACAATAGAAACAGGCTAACACTTATCAAGAAAAAATTTCACATAAGGTCAAGAGACAGCTAACAACAGCAAACACTGCCAAAAAAAAAAATTGAAAACAAAACAAAACCCCCTTACTTACCAAATTAAGCCTTCTCCAGAAAAAGCAGAAAATATTGCTGACTCAGTGAATACCTCAGAGTCAAAGAAACGGAAGATATATGTTGATATGGAGGCATTCTAACAGTTGCTAAAGAAAGTAAAAATAATGGAAGAAACAATGGAAGCCAGGGTATTTAACCTAGAGGTAGAGAACCAGAAAGGGGACAAAAATGGGTTCTTTTATGTTTCATTTTGTTTTATGAGGAGCTATTTGAACATCTATGGAAGAAGGTACAAATGACAGAAGAAAAAGTGGAGGCCATTAAGAAATAAAATTTCCAGAGATTGTGAGCCATAAGAAATATTTTTTTAAAAAATAATGAAATATTATAATAAAGATAGACGATAGATAAAAGATAGAACAACTTGAAAGAAACTATAGATAAAGAGCTGTAAGAACTTAATAAATAATCCCAAGATAGAGAGGGCACTGCCAAAACTTTACAGGAAAGAAAAGAAAAGCAAGAAAATATAATCCAGAATTTTAAGACAAAATGCAGAAATATGCATGTGCCCTAAGGACAAAAAAAAGTAGAAAGGAACAATATACATATGACTGGAATTCCAGAATATGAGAGGAAAAGGGAAATCTTGAGAAAATTGTATGAAGCGGTACTAGACAAAAATGTCTTATACATTATAAAGAAGCTCAGTGAACACCAAAATAGACTAGACAGGAAACTGACAGAATTTCAAGCATGATTTAAAGAAGCTGTGACACCAGGGATAACACTGCTCTTGTTATGGAAAGGCATTTGACTGTGTGGATCATAATAAATTATGACTAACATTTCAAAGAACAGGAATACTAGATCATTTCATTGTGCTCATATGAAGCCTGTATGTAGACCTAGACACGCAAACAGATCAATGGAATAATATATGGTTTAAAATTAAGTTGTGAATCATGGTTGTAGCCTCTCTCCATACATATTCAATTTGTATGCTGAGAAAATTATTCAAGAGCCTGAACTCTTCTGGAGGCCCAGAAGTATTCTGTACATTTTTGTTATGAGATCTTTGTCTAAGAATATTATTCCAATGTTGGTTCCCAGTCGGTACGTACTACCTTCACCCTGTTGGAAAAAGGATTTGATGAGCACAGATTTAATCTTGAGAAAGTCTTATTCATCAGTTTTGTCCTCTCCAGATTGTGCATTTCTGGTGGTATTTACCAATCTCTTTATACCATAGACTTGTTGTTGTTAAGTGCTGTTGAGTCGTAGGCAACTCATAGCAACCCTATGAACAAAAGACCTGAACACTTATATGACTTTCATAGTTTGTCCAGGTTCAAAGGGTGTCAGGGGCAAGCTATTTTGGAAGTGGATGCAACTTCTGCTTCCAAGCTTTTCCTTCTAAACTTGGTTTCATTTTGTCACTTATGAACTTTATGATTTCGGGCTTTACTCCAAGGTCTCTGATACACCTTGAGTGGATTTTTGTGTGTGGTGTAAAATGTGGATCTGGTTTCAGCTTTCTGTAGGTAGCAGTCCATTTTTGCTAGCACTATTTGTTGAAGACATTGTTGTCAAATATCAGTTGACCATAGATAGATAGGTCCATTTCTGGTTTAGTACTCCTGAGTTTCTAGAAGAAAAAGACTTTTAACCAAATAATGACATGGAAAACCTTTTCACAGAGGAAGACTTTCAGATGGCCAATAGATACAAGAAAAAATGCTCAAAATCACTGGAGAAAAAGATACGTGAGTGAGAAACACAGTGGAATACCATGTCACACCTGTAGTAATGGCAAAGTTTAGTAGAGAAACAAGTAACAAATAAATGTTGGTGAGAATGTCAACAGGTGGGAACTTTCATACACTGTTGGTGAGACAGTAAAATGGTACAATCATTCTGGAAGACAGCTTAGCTTTTCCCCAAAAAGTTGAAAATTGAAATGCTATATAATCTAGCTATTTCATTACTAGGAATATACCCCAAAGTAATTAGAACTGAGATACAGACATTTTTACACCAGTGTTAATAGTAATGTTATTCACCGTCACAAGAACATTGAAACAGTCCAAATGTCAAACTCCAACTGAAAGGATTGAACAACTGTGGTACTTTCTCACAATACAATACTATGCAGCACTCAGGAGTAGTAATTTTGAAAAATACTCTCATTTTAAAGAAATTAAGACAATGTGAAGGCCTTCTGGAAAGATTGTTGTTGTTTGGTACCATTAAGGTAGGTATGACTCATATCAACCCTGTATACAACAGAATGAGGCCCTGTTCTATGCTATTCTCACAGTCTTTACTATGTTTAAACGCATTGTGAGAGCCACTCTGGAAAATTCATCTTGCTGAAGTTCTTCTAATTTTTCATTTATACTCAACATTACCCAGCATGTAGCTTTTAACCAGGAGTTAGGTTCTTTTGATAATATGGTCAGAGTATGTGAGATTTGGAGGCAGGAATGACATTCACTTCCTAAACAACATGTCTCTGGAAATTCTATGAACTTTGGGAAATTATGATAGTTATAGAAAGACTTCAGGTCTTTTTGCATAGAGTCACTATGAGTCGTGCTTAACTTGATGGCAAACAACTATATAACTTTAGAGAGACTAGAAAGCATTATGCTGAGAGAACTAACTCAGTCTCATAATGATACATTCCATGTAAGATTATTAGAGTAAAAATACAAAATAACTAGTAAAAATGCCTGGGAGCCCAGGGAAGAAGGAGTGAAAGCAGAGGGGTGAGGACAGGTAGGGGCAGGGGTGAATCCACTTGGTGCACAGTTTCTTGAGTGACAATAGGGGAGGAAGGAAATAGGAAGGATCTGGATGAAAAGACAGGGTAAATATAGGCACAGTCCAGTCATGATTAATTTGTTATTGTTGTTGTTGTGTACTGTGAGATCAAAGCTGACTTGCACAGGAGGACATTGCCACTCCTTCTCCAGCAGAGCCTCTGGTGAATTAAAACTAAACATATTTGGGACTGTAGTACAGCTTCTTGCCACTAGAGCTACCAGAGCTCCCTTAATTGTGATTGATTTTAAACATAATTTACATGAATGATTGTATGAAACATAATATGAATTGAGAATAATGTGAAACACAATGTATACAAACTTTGTAAGCAAACAAAAAAATAAGAAGCTTAACTCTATGAAGAAGACTGTAGCATCAAGATTGGAGGAAAACTCATTAATAATCTGCATTATACAGATGATACAAACTAATGCTTGCTGAATGTGAAGAGGACTTGAAGCACTCCATGCATAAGATCAAGGAATACAGCCTTCAATATTGACTGCATTTTATGCCAAAAAACAAAAAAAAAATTCTTACCACTGGATCATTAGACAATATGATGATGTTGTTGTCATTGTTGCTGTTGAGTGCTGTAGTGTCATAGATGACTCACAGTGACCCTATGAATGAAAACCTGAACACTTGTATAACTTGTATCATTTCTCCAAGTTCATAGGGTTTCC
>NW_006399892.1:2808577-2814473 GCF_000299155.1 Elephantulus edwardii | reverse complement strand
CATTTGACACATCAGTGTCACAGTTTTTAGCATCACAGCAGCCACGAGTTCCTCTGTACAGCGAATGGGCAGACCACTGCTATAGCACTTAGAAGAATATTTCTTCAAACCATTTAAGCCAGGTGTGAGGGATGCATATTAAAATCACCCACCTTTGGCAGGATAGCATTACTTTCCATCCACTAGGCCAACAGAGTTCTCTCTATGCTGTTGTTTTTAAGAGTTGTCTAGTTGAAGATGACTCACAGAGACCCTATGAACCAAAGACAAGAACACTTGCATAACTTTCATCATTTCAGACGGAAAAAATATTGAAGCCGTCAATGATATCATATTATTGGGTCCACAACCAACACCATTGGTTTGGACAGTCAGGACATATTACACTGGAAACGTTTGCAGTCATGTATTTCTCTAAATTATTGAGAAGCAATGATTTCAATTTGAGGACTAGTGTGTGCTTGATTCAGGTCATGGTCTTTTTTAATCGTTTGCCATGTATCTGAGCACTGGACAATGAATAAAGACAATAGAAGAGAAAAAAAAATGGTGTCTTTAGTTGTGATATTGGGAAGAATACTGACTATCCTGTGGAGGGTCAAAAGAACAAATAGATATGTCTTTGAGAAAGTGTAGCCTGAGTGCTTTTTAGAGACAAAGATGATAAATCTTGGTTTCACATACTTCAGGCATGAAGTTAGCAGAGGCTATTCCATTGAGAGAAACATCATGCTAGTGAAGGCAGAATGTTGGTGAAGGAGAGGAAGACCTTCAACCACGTGAAGTGGCACAGTGACTTCAGCTGTGGTTTTAAAAATGATGGTGATGGTACATACAGATTTGGACAAGATTTAGATCTGCTTTTCATAGGGTTATCAAGTGCCCTCAATGAAGGTAGTATATAGCACATAACAATTTCAGCTTCTGTACATTGACTCTGATTCATGCCAGCTCCCCTTTATGTGTCCAAGGCTGTAATTTTTATGAAAAGAGTTTGAAATTGCAAATCTTTTTAGGTTAGTGGCCCAAAACATGGTACTCCTAGGGCTTTTTGTTTATAATAGAAACATGATTAAATTGAAAAAAGAAAAGAGTGTTTTCCTGAAAATTGTAGCCTGGTCAAATGCATCAATAATTAAATGCATATAGGGCTGGAATGGGAGAGCTCTGGTGGCCTAACAGCAAGAAGTTGCACGGCAATCCAAAAGGCACACAGTTTGAGTCCACCAACTGCTCCAAGGGAGAACATGAGCAATCACTTCCCGTGAGATTAACTGTTTCTAAAAACCTGCTGGAAGGTCAGTTCTGACTTGACAGTATGCAACAACAACATGATAGGGCTGGAATGAATCCCTTAAATAATTTAATTTTTTTTTACATTTTTTCATCTTTCCCTTTTCCCCTAGTCTCTTATTTATTTAACTTTAAAAACAAAACAAACACAACCCCCAAAAAACCAAAAACCCCACACACCACACACACACACAAAATTAACAATCTACAACTTGGTAACAAGGCCAAAGTAAATTTATTTTTAAGTTACTGGAACATGGACAATAGCAAAAAGAGGATGAGATGAAGCAGTCTTGCTAAGCAAGAATCACATGCTATTTCATTCTATGAGATCTGTATTAACATTTATATTTGGGAAAACATATTTATGTGATAAGACAAATAGGAAGTTTATCTCATTAAAGACTGCATATTAGTGTATATGTGAAGATTCTGGGATGTATCATTAACATATTTAACAACATTGCTTAGGTTTTACGGTTGATAATAAAGAATAAAATGCTTTAAAATTTAGCCATAAAAACAAAGCTAACAGGGGAATGTCATTCCATTTACAATAGTCCCTCTGACAAATAATTGCATTGTGTTGACCAAGCAACATATTTCTAACAGAGTTCTTGCCATAGTGTCTGTCAAAGGTCCATCATACTTCTCTATAATAAACTCTATTTTCTAGAAGCCCATGTAATGGTCAGACAAATAAACAGTGGCATGACATTTTTCTTGCAGAATGTCGTCTTGCTTTGGAACCAATTTTCCTTGTATAATTTCTATTTGAAAATCCATTCATTTGTGACAGCATTGTAAAGAGAACATTAATTTTAGTAGTTTGGGAATTGTTTTCCTTAGTGGGCAATGCAACATTGCCGATGACAGTGGGGAAATAGTGAAACTGACGGGCTGCTGGCAGCGTCTCAGGAATAGGCCTATCAGAGAGACTGAAAAATGGGTTTCCTGTAACATTGATGTGGGTAGTTTGAAATCTCATGCATCAAAACCTAAATGTGTTTGGGAAAGGGCATCCTTTACTCTGTCCAATATCAGAAGATAAAACTCATTTTACAAAGTGCCAAATCCTCCCTGTGCAGTGACTACTGCCCTTAATTTGCAAGGATTTTCAGTTGGAATTGGGAGATTTTAAAAGGTTGGAAGTGGTGGATATAGCAGATAGTTAAGGAGTTTTAATTTTATAAAGTACTTCCTTCTACAGGATCACATTTTCTGGCATGATGTAATGTTTCTCAAGCTGTGTGCGAAATACTTATCACGGGAGTTTGTTAATATGTAGGTTTCCAGATTTTAAACTTAGGGCTTTATCTATGTTAGCCTTGTTTTCAGAAAGAATTGCCAACATTCAAATGTGTAGTCACATGATTTGGGAGAAATTCCAGTATAAATTTGGGCAATATAAGTTTAATAGAAACTTTCGAATGCCATTTATGCAATTTATTATTTTGGGGTGTTTTTATTAATTTTAATGAAAGTTTACAAAGATTTAGGGTTTCCATTCATAAATTTTTGCACTTTTCTCCCTGCCCACCCCTCTCCCCCAATTCACTCTTCCACTTGAAAAGTAAAAGAAAAACTCTTTCATTGTTATGCAATCTCTCCCCAGGCTCAAGGCCACAAATGAGATGATTTTGAAATTCAGGTGGGATTGACTCAAGGCCATATTTTGGTTCCTGTGGATTTGATTGTTAGACAATAAATATGTTAGACCGCCCCCCCTCCCGGAAAAAAGGGGAAAAAAGAAAATAATTGATGTTTTTGTGTTGTGGTGCTGGCAAATGGCATTGAATGTACAGTGAACTGGGAAGATAAAAAAATCCAAACAAATCTATTCTGAATTAACTGCAACTGGAATGCTCTACAGAAACAAGAGTGTAAAAGTCAAACATAATATGGGCATATTTTTTAGAGGTATACATCTTTGGAAAAAGACATCATTTTGGGATAAGTAGAGGGTCAGCAAAATAGAGGAAGACCCTCAGTAAAATTAACTGACAATGTGACTGCTGCAATGAACTTGAGCATGGCGGTATTTTGAAGGTGGTGCAGGACTGCTATAAGTTAAAATGGACTGAGTGACACGTAAAAACAGCCACGTTGTGTCAGAGGGGGAAACAAATTCAAAAGAACCAAAATATATATGCCTTTGGGTCTATTCCATGTGAATTTAAATATCATCTCAAGAACAGGTTTGAGGCATTGAACAGCAAAGATCAATGAGCAGATGGTTTTGGGGAAGATCAACTTAGCACCAGCAATAAGAAAATAAAAATTTAATTGCATTGTGAAAATCTGTTCACAGTGTCCTTTCGAGAGTACTGAAAAGCAATGATGATGTTAATCCAAGCCATAGACTTTGCAATTACTTGCTGTACATAAGAGAATGGATAATGACTAAGGATGACAGAAAAAGAATAGATGCCTTTGAATTGTGGTGCTAGAGAAGAATCTTGAGCATACCATGGACTGCAAAGAAAACAAATAGTTTTGTCTTGGATAGGGTGAGAACAGTTTTCTTTTGGAGGCTATGATTTTGAAGCTCCGTCTCACATACTTTTGGCAAATGGCTCAGAGAGACTGGTCCTTGGAGAAGGACATCATGCTCAGAAGAATGGAGGGACAGCACTGGAGAGGAAGACCGTGGTTCAGATGGATTGATACAGTAACTGGGAAAATGGGAGTAGGTGTATCAGAATTAGTGAGACTGGTTTAGGACAGGGCAGGGTTTAGAGCTGCTGTACATAGTATCTTTATGGGTCACGGATGACTTGACCGCAATAACAGCAACATTCATAAAGAGAGTAAAAAATTATTTAAAAGCCAAAATAAAAAGAAAAGGACAAAACGGATGTAACAAAAGACTCTGAAAATGGTACTGGGTAACTTGAGAGAGAATAGAGAGTATTATGTTGAGTGAACTAGCTTAGATTCAGAAAGATCAATAATGTATAAGACCATTGTTGTAAAATAGAAGGATAATTAGTAAAACATGTATGGGGACCCAAGGAGGGAAAGAGAAGGAGTAGAAGGGTGAGCAGGGTAGGGGTGAAACTACAGGGTTACACAGTTTTGTGCGCGGAGGGATGGGGTGAAGGAAATGGGAAGGATCCGGCAGAGACCTGAAAAGACAGGGTAAGTATGGACAAGTACAACAGTGATTAATTTTATAAAACATAATACAGTGGAATGATTGAATAGAACACAGTATGAAAGAATAGTGTGAAAAACAATGTATATGAACTTTGTAAGCAAACCAACATAAAATAAAATTTAAAAAACAACAACAAAAGGAGGAGATGTTAAAGCAAAAAAATATCACCAGATTATTTCAAAGGGCAAGTCAAGATGACACATTGAAATATTATAATGGAATGTGCATAGAGCTGGAGTTGGAAAATAAAAATGGAAGAACTCTCTAGGTATTTTTCAAGAAAGAACTGAAAAACAAATTTAAACCTCAAGTTACAATATGGGGAGACTCTATGGATAACATCTTGAGTTATCCAGGAAATTAAAAGAAATACAGGAATACAGAGTCACTATATCAGAAGTTCAGAGCAGCATTATTCACCATCTCAAGAACATGGAAACAGCCCAAATGTCCAACCACAAACGAATGGATTGAGAAATTATGATACATTCACACAATTAAATACTATGCAGCATGCAAGAGCAATGATTTTGTAAATTATTACCTAACTTGGGAGGATCCAATAGGGGTGGGAGAGGGTGGAAGCAGAGGGATGAAGATGTGCAAGAGGAAGGGGGAGTAATTATGGGGTTGTACAATTTGATGGTTGGAGGGGTGAGGGAAATTGAAAAAAAAATTTGTTCTTGAAAACAATGTATTTTAGTTTTGTAAATAAACTAGTAGAAAATTAAAAAAAAACCATATATTTTTTTAAAAATAATTGTTTGGCAATGACATATTTCAAGAAGTTGTATATGATAAAAAAAAGAAAAATCAATGGAAGAAATTCAAGTTGCACTAAAGGCATCTGCCCAAAGTAAGGCCCCAGGAATTGCTAGATTATCAATTGATATGTTTCAGCTAAGAGATTCAGCCCTAGATGTTCTCATCAGTCTTGGCAGGAAATTTAAAATACAGCTACCTGTTTTAACAGAATGTTCCCATTCCAAGAACCGTAATCCAATGGAACATGGAAAATTTTTAACAATATCATTTATATCACAGGAAGGCAAAATCTTTCTGAAGATCATCCAAAAATGGCAAGAACTGTACTTTGAGAAAGAACAGCCAAAAAGTTTAATCCTGATTTAAAAGAAATTGTGGCATCAGGGATATTATTACTAATGTCAGATGAGTTTTGGCTAAAAGCAAAGAATATTAAAAGACTAAACGTCGACATTTAATTAAGTGGATCATAACAAACCATGGCCAATTTTGAAAAAAATGGGAATTCTAGAACATTTATTTATATAAATAGTGATAAGAAGCTGTGCTACAATCCAGAAAGCAAGCATGTTGAATCCATCAGCTGCTCTGTGGAAGAAGAATGAGTAATCTCTCTTGTGCAATTAACTGCCTCTGAAAACCTGCTGGAGGGTTAACCATGGGTTTGTTCAACAACAT
>NW_006399892.1:2792914-2806957 GCF_000299155.1 Elephantulus edwardii | reverse complement strand
TATAATTTTAATTATTTCTGAAGTTTTTCTTCTTCTCCTTTGAGCTAAATAAATTAATAAAAAACAAGCCAAAAACCAAAACAACGAAACCCCAAAACCAAAACCAACCAAAATTGATGACATACACTTTGCTCATGTGGTATAGCATTCTGATGTTCAGAAGAAGTTGCCAATTTCTGCTTTTATGTCTGTGTGTTTCTTTGTCTGTTTGTCCATTTAATTTTCTCTATTTTTCTGTCTCTCAAGCAAATTACTCAATCAGAGCAGTTCTGAGTAAAGATATTGCCTGCAACACTATCTTCCCCATCCTGATGTCTTTTTCCAGGAAGTACTTGCTTCTTATAAAGAAATTTTCAGAAGTTTAAATTCTTTATAATATTATACCAAATGACAAATTTACATTGATACAGTATTAGAAATTTATACAATTTTGATTGAAGATTTGATGATAAGAAAAATAAACCCTTGGGGGAGTTGAGTAGATAACTGGGCATTGTGAGAGAATGATGGGACAGAACTAAAAGTTTCTTAGCTGTTGATGAGCTAGAGAGCACTTTAAAGTGATATAGACAAAAGTGACACTCAGAGATCATATACAATCCCAAGTTGAAACAAAATATTATGTTTCCAAGAAAACTGAGCCTGACATGTCAACCCAATATAAAGCCTTTGGAAATGAGGAGACCATTTATCACCAATGTCATTTTTTCAGCCTACAGGGTGAAGAAGGGAGGAATTGAAGCTGTCAACTGTGACAAGGATAACATATCAAACTTTTAATCTTAGTTCTATACATGGATAGTTGGATTGTCAATAAAGTTATTTTCTCAGTGTGCTTCTCAAAAAGCTGAAATATTTCATTCACCAGTACATGAAACTACTTTCAAATTAAATAAGTTGAGATTTTTATGGTTAAAAATTACATTCTCAACTTTATTGGCCATTAGTTTTAACTACATATGTCATAAAATTATATTTAGCTTGTGAGTTCAAACAAATGGAGAAAACTTTTATAGAAAATGTCTTATTAATGGCTATCCTTGCCATAATGACTGCTTGTGGCGGACAGTTTTTGGTGGAGCTCCCAGTGTAAGACAGCTTTGGAAGCAGGAATGACATCAACTTCCCAAACCACATACTTTTGCAAACTCTATGAACTTGGAGAAACTATGATAGTTATAGAAAGGCTTCAGGCCCTTTGTTCATAGGTTCGCTATGAATCACGCTCAACTCAACATCAATCAACAACAACAACAACAACATGCTTAAATAGGAGACCGGCATTCAAAGGTTGGGGCAAAACTAGACAAACATCTGCAGAAAACTGAATCAAGACGACACTTCAGACTACACACAGAAACCAACTCAAGATGGATCCAAGACCTATGAAGAAAGTCAGATGGCTAACGAACACATGAAGAAACATTCAAAATCCATAGTTATATGAAAAATGCAAAATAAAACAACAATGAAGTATCATTCCATCCTAGCAACAATGGTAAAACTCAACAAGACAGCAAGCAACAAATGTTGACCAGGATGTAGAGAGTTTGAAATAGTTTCGCATTGCTAGCAAGAATGTAAAATGGTACAATCACTATGAAAGGTTGTATGGCACTTCCTAAAAATGTTGGAAATAGACAAACAATTTGACCAAGCTATCTCGGGTGGCCTAGAGGCAAGAAGCCACTCTGCAATTCCAAAGGAATGTGGTTTGAGGCCAAACACTGCTTCAAGGGAGAAGGATGGGAAGTCTCCTCCCTTGTGATTATATGCCTCTGAAAGCCTGCCAGAGGGTCAACTATGGGTTGGTTCCAACCTAACAGTAAACAACACAACGACAGCACCTCATTAGGAATATGCTAAAGAAATCAGAGCAGTGACACAAACTGATGTATGCCTATCCATGCTTAGTGAAGCATTATCCACTATAGTGAAGAGATTGGGAGTAGCCCAACTGCCCATCAACAAACAAATGAATAGAAAAACTGTAGTACAATCATAAAACAGAATATAAAACCAATAAAAGCCACTGAACTTGCAAAACACTACAAAACATGAGTGAGTCTGGAAGACTTTATGCTAATTGAAATATCCCAGTCACAAGAGGACAAAGTCTAAGGAAGACTGTTTTATTAAATAGGACTGAGATGGGGAGTCTGTTTTGAGAACAGGAGATGAGTGGAAAGATAATGAACACTGCACTGAAATAGACTGAAGAAAAGACGGTCTGAAAGGAAAATGTGTTGTTGTTGTTGTTGTTGTTGTTGTTATGTGCTGTGGAATCACTTGTGACTCATAGTGACCCTATATACAAGAGCTCTAAGCTCTGCTCTATCCTGTGCCAACCTCGCCTTCACCAACACACTCATTTCCACCACCCCAATCACAGAATCGATCCATCTCATTGAGAGTCTTCCTTTCCTGTGCCATCTCTCCACTATCCCAAACATGATGTCCCTCTCCAAGGACCCTCCTTGCAACATGTCCAAAGTATGTCAGACGAATCTTCATAATCCTTGGCTCCAAGGAGCATTCTGGCTACACCCTCTCCAGGAAAATCTGTTTGTTCTCCTAGCAGTCCATGCTATATTCAACATTCTTCTCCAGCACCACAGCTGTGAGGACCTCTCAAGAGTACTGATGTGCAACGACGTCAGGCTGGAGACTAAGGTGAGCTTGATCCAGGCTGTAGTCTTTGCAACTACATGTTATGCATCAGAGAGTTGGACAGTGAACAGGGATGGTATAAAGATAATTGCTGCCTTTGAGCTGTGGTGCTGGAGAAGAGTGTTGAATATACCATGGACTGCTAGGAGAACAAGAATGCTCCCTGGAGTAATGGATTCTGAAGCTTTGTCTGGCATACTTTGGGCCTGTTGCAAGGAGAGACTGGTCCTTGGAGAGAGACATCATGTTTGGGAGAGTGGAGGGACGACGCAGAAGAGGAAGACCCTCGATGAGATGGATCAATTCTGTGAGTGGAGTGGTAGGAATGAGTGCCTTTGAGATGGCGAGGTTGGCACAAGATTGAGCGACGTTTAGGGTTCTTATACATAGGTTGCTATGAGTCGTAAGAGACTCGATCGCACATAACAATAACAACATTATATTCATGACAATTAACCTACAATAAGAAGTGCATTGTAAAGTGAATTGGAGGAGGGGGAAGGAAAAGGGAAAGAAGAAAATGTCAATCAATGAATGAATGAAAACCCAACCTTTCTGTAAACTTTTAGGAAATCACAATTTAAAAAAATAGAAATGAGTAAATCAGTATAGAGACAATAAAATGCCAGAAATTTAACCGGATTCAGATGAAGCATAACACAAGAGATTATTAAGGCCATTTGAAGGTGGATATTTCCTGAAAACAGAAAATTTCAGAGAGATGTGTGTTATTGACTACTCAAAGATATTTGACTGTGTGGATCATAATACAGATAATAGATAACATTGAGAAGAATTTCAAAGTAGGTTCCCATTTCTCAGGAAACAGAAAGGAAATACAAAAATTAATCAGACCTTTGGTTACATCCATGAAGTTCTAAAACTTCTGTCTTCACATGTTCTTCCCTTCTTTTTAAGCCACAGAATGTACATAACTTGATCTGTCTGGGTTTTTCTTTTACATTACATTGGGTTACTCTCTTCCAATTCTCAGCCTAGAGAATGGGTATGTCAATGTTCTCAATTGTGTCTACTCCCTCCATTTCACTGTGGTAAAAGAATGGGGTTACAGAGAACATAATGGGGAAAATCTAGATCTACTTGTTGATAAGAGAACTGTAGGAAGATAGCTTAGTGTTTTCCTCCTAAGCAATGAAACTATTTTTAAGATTCTTTTGAGGAATTATTCAATATCTGCTGTGAGAGTAGTGACATAATAGGTAATGTTTTCCAAATGCTGGAACATTCTGATCTTAAATAGACACTTCCATATAGAAGGAAATGTATTTGTTACTTCTCAGATAGATCTATAACATACAGATATGGTAATACGATTAAAATTGAGATAATTTTTTAAAAGGTAGCTATAGTAATATGCTACTAGAGGTTGATGTTGCAAAAACAAAGACACACACACACACACACACACTTTCTCCTTCCACTACCACATTACCATTGCAACCATTCACCTTCACCAGGTGTTTGGCATTGTTCACTTCTCTGCCCCATCACCACCAGTTCCAACTCTACCTGAGGCCATATCAACACCTTCTTATATCGAGACCCAGCAACGCTCTAATAATTCTTCAAAGAGCCAGACTGTACTGCACTTGGCACATAGTCAACCCTCATGTGAGTGGGGTACCACATATGATAGAGGCTCTCCCCCCTCAATGGCACTAACACAATTCATGGCCACTTTTGTAACAGTACATGCATTGAAGTGTGTGTCATTCTTGGACATTTCAGATCAGCAGTGATGATCTCTTTATCCTAGTCCTCTCTGAATAGGTATCCATCCTTCATCGGTCCTTTAGACCTGAAAACACACTATACATAGGCAGACTCCATCGCTGATGATGTTAAATTTTTGTTTCACTTAATATTACACATAAACCCCTTTTAGACAGAGTCAGTGATGGCACAAACCAGTTGTGTTATATAATCGGGTTTGGCTTACACTTGGAAGCAGTACATGGAGATTACATGTGTTTCAAGGAAAGAATAAGATTTCACAGAAGTACTGTGTGTATTTCTGCCTCATGTGGCATAAATCTTGTTTTGCATATTTCAAGTTCCCTTAGATTGCTTTCTCTCATTCTAATGTCTTCACTTCTATAAATTGGGAGATCATAAAGAATTTGAAATGTTTTAATGTTAATATTTCTGTCAGTTTAAACATGCCATTCAGTCATTTTTCCTGGGTGATCCATGTAGAAAAAGGAAAACTAATATAGGTGTGTTTCATGGGCTTCTTATTGCTGTTATTGTTGTTAGATGCCATCAAGTCAAGTATGACCCGTAGAAACTCTATGAACAAAAGATCTGAAACAAGTCCTGCCCTATTGTTATCATTAGTGACACACAAGAGTCCATTACAGCAGTCACCTAGTCAATCCACCTGGTCCTTTGCAGACCCTCCACCCTTCCCAACATCATGTCCTTCTCCAAGGAATAGCACCTCCGAGCAACGTGTCCAAAGTATACGAGGTGAAGACTTATCATTCTTGCTTCCAAAGAGCACTCCAGCTGCAACCCCTCTAAGACATACCTATTTGGGTTTTTTTTGCTGTCCATGGAATGTTCAGCGCTCTTCTTCAACACCACAGGCCAAAGGTATAAAGTCTTTTTCTGTCATCTTTATTCATCGTCTAGGTCTCAAAGGCATAGCTAGTAATCAGGAGACCATGACCTGAATCAAACACACCTTGGTCCTCAAACTGAAATCACTACTCTTCAATAATTTGGAAAGGTCCCAAACTGCAGATTTTACATTGCAATGTGTCTCCTTATTTCTTGACTGCTGGTACCAAAGGTGTTAATTGTGAATCCAAAAAAGATGAAGCTGTTGACAGTTTTAATCACCTCTCCATCCACCATGACATGGCTTATAAGTCCAGTGGTAAGAATCATTTTCTTATAGGGAATCAATTTGATATAGAAGCACCTTGGCAAGAACTCTTATCTTGCAGCTTCAGACTGAACATGTTGATTCTTCTACCATCATCTTATATCATACAAATATGAGAGTAAGTTTTACAGAGGAAAAGGTTTAGAAAAGTAGGCATACTGATTATGAGGAATTTTGGTATTAATTCAGCTATTAGAGTGCATAATAAGAAGGTAAGCTTGTGAGGGATAGAAATTTACTTGAGTGAGACATATGTAATTTGATATTAATCCTTCTCACATTTTCTATTGTGAAGCAACACAGAATTGCAGGTTATTTCCACTTTTTGTATATGTGAAAACAGGCTTGTACGGTAAAGCAGAGAGGTTGAGTTTAGTTAGTTCTGTGTTAGAATGAACTCAGGCAGCTTATCGGTAAGTGACTTTCTGTAAAATGAAAAGAGAACTATGGATGTGAAGTGATTCTCACTTGATACCCTAATAAGCACTTAAATCAAAGAGAGAGCTGCTTCCCTAAGGATGAAAACATTCTTTGACTCATTGAATATAATCTTGAAAAAGCAATATGCACTTCATACGAAAGGGTTCTTGTATTCTTGAGAGACTAGACAAACTTCAGGAACTTAATTGAAAATATCAAGAGATTAAAAAAACAACTATAAATATCATAGAAAAACAAATAAATTATTATGAAAATCAGGTCAATTCTACTCAATATACCAAGTTTATGATATTGAAGAGTTTTGTTCATAGAACAGATATAACTAATCATGGTAAGAGAACATCCTAATGAAAGGTTTAAATTTCATAAAGAAAGGGTAAGTCATCTGATTTTATGCAAGTTCTACTAAATGTATTTGAAAAGGCCTATTGAAAATATCAGATAAAAATAAGCAGGCTTATTGGTGTGATAGAGGCCTGTGAAAGCCCTTTGAAGTACCCATAGACACTCTTCAAACCTGGAATAAAGAATAAAGCTCAACTTTGTGTTTCAATTTTCACACACACACACAAAAAGATAAACTTATAAATAGTAACACCAGAAAGGTACTCACTCTTTAGAACGGTCAACGGTATAAGGTCAAAATGGCAGCATTAACTGCCCTTATAGCTCATGAAGGAGGAACGACTAGGATAGAAGGATTAAAAATAAGGTTGTTATTGTTGTTGTTATGTGCCGTCGAATCACTTGCGACTCATAGCGACCCTATGTTCAACAGCCCTAAACTCTGCTCTGTCCTGTGCCAATCGCACTGTCTCTGATACACCCATTCCGACTACGCCAGTCACTGAATCAATCCACCTCATAGAGGGCCTTCTTCTCCTGCGCTGTCTCTCCACCCTCCCAAGCATGATGACCCTGTCCAAGGACCTGTCTCTCCTTACAACATGTCAAAAGTATGTCAGAATGAAGGAAAAAAATATATTGTTTTTATTAGGTAAGAAGTGAAACAATTATAGTGTTCAGGGAAGGGCAATCATGATACAGAGAAAACAGAGGAATGCATCTGTTAATTTCTACCAAATATAGAGAGTTTAGCTAATGTCTTTGACAGATGAAAATGATTTTATAGTTATAGTGTCTATGGGCCTAAAGCATAATATACAGTTAAATAGAAACAGATAATGCTGCTAGAATGATCCCATTAAAATCAGAACAATCTTTATGTTATTCTGGACATAGCTTGAACATGTTATAAAATACCCAGTAGATAGCCACTTAACGACATAATTACCCTTGAAGGAGCAGAGCATACCATGTATCAGAATCAATGATGTAATTTGAAAGGAAAGTTTGCGGAAATTAGGCTTATTCATTTTAATAAAGAAGTATTAACCTTTCATGACCTTATTGAAGTCACAGAATTCTGAAAGCAATAGATAAAATTGATCCTAATAAACTCTTCTGTCCACTCTAAAAGTCAATAACAGGAGAAAATGATTTCTAAATTGGGAAACGGAGACTAAAAATGAAATTCAGGTACAGGCATTTGATTCACAGCATGAGATAAACTGTGAGTAAAGCAGCCAGCACAGTATGTGTGTGCGCGTGTGAATGACATGCAGAAGAAGGAAGGACATCCAGAGAACTTGGGAAGAAACGGATGCCATAGTTCATATGCACTGAATGCATCAAAGCCTTTCCATTCAGGAAATATAATGGTAAAATTTATATAAAACCTTAGATTTGGTTGAACTGAGGAAACAAACAAAAAGAGCTTGCCATGTTCAAAGATCCTCTTGCATTCTCCTGCTGGTGGTGTTTTTAAGCATAACGGAGTTGTTCCTGAGTCAAATCCACTTTGTGTAAGATGAAAATGAACCACTTCTATGTCTTGCATCATCTCCACTATCATTGCTGTGTTTGAATAAAGACTTTGAACATACAGGGAATGGTTCAGTAATGGTCCACAGAGACAGGACAAATTCGGTACAGAAACTGTATTTCTTCCATGTCGTATTCTGAGGTGAGTAGCACAAAGAACTAGGGATAAACTAATATAGTGCAACAAACATCTGAGAAGTGTAATCATTTGTCATCCTTGAGTGGAACACTACAATTTGTTTCCTATTGTTGTTATTTCTGTTTTGTGTCGTTGTATGAACTACAACTCATAGTGACCCTATACACAGTAACTTTGAACTCTGCTGTATCCTGAGACAATTTCATTGTCTCTAACACACCTACCCTCATTACCCCAGTTATTGTTCATCTCATTTGGGGTCTTCCTATCCTGACCTCTCCTTTGGCCCTTCTAGATATGATATATCCGTCTCCAAAACTGGTTTCTACTGGCTACATGACAAAGTATGTGATACGGATTCACAAGATCCTTACCCCCAAGGAGAAAGTCGGTTTCACCCTCTCCTGGACAGACCTGTTAGTTCTCTTGGCAGTTCATTTTATGTTCAATACTCTTCTTCATAACCACAACTCAAAGGCATCAATTCTTCTTCTGTCATTCTAGGTTATTGTCCAGCTGTCTGATGCATAGCGAATAATTGCAAAGACCATGGAAAGTATCAGGCACACTTTAGTTTTTAGTGTTTTAGACTTACTTTGCTCTTAAGCAGTCTGGAGATGTCACCTTCCAGCAGATTTTCCTAAATTTCATCTTTTTGTTTCCTGACTGCTTGTTCCAAGAGTGTTGATTGTGGAATGAAGCAAGTTGAAATTGTAAAAAAAAAAATAAAATAAAATAAAGATAATTTAATTAATCTCTTCTTGATCTAGCATGATGTTGTTAATGAGCCCAGTGGTGAGAATCTTTGTTTTCTTGATGTTGAGCTTTAATCCATATTGTACAATACAGTCCTTGAACTTCTACAGAAAATATTCCCAGCCATCCTCAGTTTCAGTAAAGAAATTGTGCCATTTGGATAATACAGTGTGTTGATAAGTCTTCCTCCAAACTTGGTGCCACATTCCTCCTCATCAAGTACAGCCTCTCAAAGGATCTGTTCTGTATACAGATTGAAAAGGTATGGAGACAGTACACATCCACGACACATTCCTTTTTTGACATTGAACCATGCATTCTAATAACTATCTCCTGGCCCAAGTATAGGTTTCACATGGGTACAACCAGATGTTCTGCAACCTCAAGTTTAAAATCCAGCATAAAAAAAGATTTGGTTATCTGCAATCTATACTTGTTTCTAATGCATCAAAGGAACAATTACAAAAGAGCTCAAAGCTCTGGTTTGAAATCATAGTTACAATCACTGTGTCAATCCTCCTCGTCTTCGGCATTACCAAAAATGATGTCCTATCCTAAGAAGTGATTCCTTCTGATAAGAAAACAAACAAAACAAGAAACATCGCCATTTAATTATTTCTGATACTTAGGTTTCTACTCAATATAAGTTTAAATCTCTAGGTTCCAAATGACCATGTCCCAAGTGCCTGAGAATAAGCTTCACTATTTACACTTTCAGGGAACATGCTGGTATCATGTTTTCTAAGACTGAAAAAAATTCCTTCTTACATCTGTGGAAGGAATCATTGGAGAAGTTCAATATCAGCAGTGAAAGCTAGGTCAGGTGCTAATTCTGAACAGACCATTAACTCCCATATGCAAGTTCAAATTAAAGCTAAAGGAGGTCAAATCAAATCCACAGGAATCAAAACTAGATCTTGAGTGCAGCACACCTGAATTTAAAAACCAGCTAAGGACCAAGTTAGAGGCCATAAACATTGATGAAGACCAGATGAGCTGTGAGAGGAAACCAAGAATATCATCCATGACTAATGCAAAGACCAAAGAAGAAGAAAAGACCAAAATGGATGTCAGAAAAGACTCTAAATATTCCAGTAGTGTGCTGGGAAGCCAAAGAAAAGGGAAGAAATCAAGAAGTTAAGAGCTGAATAGAAGATTCAAAGGGCAGTATTAGAGGGCAGAAAATTATTATAAGAAATGTGCAAGAGATTGGAGTGTGAAAATCAAAAGGGCTGAACTTGCTCAGCATTCCTTAAGCTAAAAAGGGATTATAAAGAACACATTCAAGTTCCATATTGTAATATTCAAAGATGCTATGGATAGAATATTGAGTAATTTGGGAAGCATTACAAAAAAATATGGAAGGAATATTCAGAGTCACTGTAATGAAAATAATTGGTTGATACAGATGAATTTCATGAAACAGCATATGATTAAGAAGCAATGGACAGGAAAGGAAGTGCAGGCTTCTCTGAAAGACTTGGCAAAAAAATAAGGCTTCCTTCATCTGTTCCAATGCAATACTTACTATTTATCTCTTTTTTCCTTTGTTTCCTCAAACCCCATGTCAGTCATATTTTATAACAGTGGTGTTATGCAATATTTATCTTATCGTGACTGAGATATTTCACTCAGCATATTGTCCTTGAGGGTCACCCATGTTATGTAAAATTTTATGTGTTCCTTGTTTTTCAGTGTTGTGTAGTAAGTATTTAATTGTGTGGATATACTATATTTTATTTATTCATTCATTTTTGATAGGCACTTGTTTAAAATGAATATATGATTTAGCATTATACATAAGACAGCCTAGAATAAGAGGTACATTGCAAAGAGAACTGGGCGGGAGTCATTGTGCAAACGTGAACAAATATTAAACAACAGTGAACTGGGGGAGGAGAATGTTAGGAAAGGGGGTAAAATATGCAAGAATGAAAGAATAAAAATTTAACTCTTGTATAATCTTTCATTAAAATTGCAATTAAAATAAAAAAATAAATTCTTAAAGAAAAATAAGGAACTGACGAAATACTAATTGACATGTTTCAATAAACAGATGCTTCCCTGAACATGCTCACCAGGCTGTGCTAAGAAATCTGGAGGACGATTACTCAGCCAACTGACTGGAAGAGATCCATATTTATTACCAATCAAAAAAAAAAAAGTGACCCGACTGCATGTGGAAACTTTGGAACAATACTGCCAATATCAAATGCAAGCAAAATCCTGCAGAGATTATCCAAAAATGACTGGGACAGCACATCAACCAAAAAATACAAGCTGGATTTAAAAGAGGTTGTGGACTAGTGACCTTATTGCCAATGTCAGATGGATCTTGGCAAAAAGCAAAGAGTACCAGAGGATTGTCTATTCGT
Source organism: Elephantulus edwardii (assembly GCF_000299155.1). NCBI lineage: Eukaryota > Metazoa > Chordata > Mammalia > Macroscelidea > Macroscelididae > Elephantulus > Elephantulus edwardii. The sequence continues at coordinate 2,795,781 of NW_006399892.1, read as the reverse complement.
GCCTCATTGATTAGACAAAGGTATTTGACTATGTGGATAACTATAAATTATATGCTAACCTTGAGGAGAATGGGAATCCCAGAACACTTGATTGAGTCTGAAGCAGTCTTCAGAACAGAGCAAGTAAACACTACTTGGTTCAAAATCAGGAAAGCTGTGTGTCATCGATGCATCCTTTCTCAATACCTTTGCAATATATATATATACACACACACACACACACACACACACACACACACATACATACACACACAATGGATCATTCAGGAGGCTGGGCTTTATGAGGAGGAATGTGGTATCAGGATTGGATGAAGATTCATTGGCAAGGTATGTTATGCAGATGACACAATCTATCTTGCTTGCTGAAACTGAGGGGGTCCTGAAGCACTTACTACAGAAGGTCAAGGACTGTACTCCTTCATATAGATTGAAACTCAGCATCAAATAAACAAAGATTCATACCACTGGGCCTATTGAGTGCAGCATCTTAATAGATGAAGAAGAGATTGAGGTTGTTAACAACTGTAGTTTGCGCAACCCCAAAATCAACATTCTTAGCACTAGCAGTCAAGAAATCGAAAGATGAATTGCATTGGGAAAATCTATTAGTGACCTTTCTAGAGTATTGAGAAACAACAGTGTCAGACTAGAGACTAAGGTGTGCCTAATCCATACTAGAGTCTTCACAGTTTTTTGCTATGTATGTATCGGAGAGCTGAACAATGATTAATGATGACAGAAGAAGAAACAATACCTTTGAGTTGTTGTGCTAGGGAAGAGTCTTGAAATATGGACCACCAAGAAAACAATTTTGTCCATCTTGGAGAGCACGAAATATAGTTTCTTCTTGGAAGGTAGGATTTTGAAGCTCCATCTCACATACTTTGTGCATATGATCCTTGCAGAAAGACATCAATAGAGTCTTAATAGAGTGGAGAGCACAAGATTAGAAGACCTAGGATGAGACAGATTGATACAGTAACTGAGGCAATGGGGGCAAATGTGTTGGGGTTAGTGAGACTGACTCAGGATAGCGAAGGCTACAAAGCTGTTGTCGCTTTGAATCACAGACTACTCGACAATAATAACAACTATAGCACATTGTATGTTAAATTTTCTTCATTAATACCAAGGTTTAAAGACATTTTCTTTTCCATTTTATTCTTCCTTACTCATTGTTCAGCTTTATCTCTCACACACAAACACACACAAAACCATACAGAACCAACCTCCCCTCAGAAATGATGGCATACCAATTGACTTATTTCAACAAACAAAACAGATGTTGCCCTGGATGTACTCATCAGGTTGTGCCAAGAAATCTGAATGACGAACATCTGACCAAATGACTGGAAGAGATCCACATTTGTTCCCATTTAAAAAAAAAAGTGATTTGATAGTATGTGGAAATTATCAAACAATATCATTATTATCACAATCAAGCAAGATTCTGCTGAAAATTATCCAATAATGACTGGAACAGGACATCAACAAAGGACTGCTAGATGTGAAGGCTGGGTTTAGAAGAAGCCATTACACTAGGGTATTACAGCCAGTGTTAGACTGACCTTAGTTGAAAGCAGAGAGTTCCAGAGGAATGTTTGTCTGTGTTTCATTGACTATGGAAAGACATATTTGACTGTATGGTACACTACAAATGTTGGCTAATTCTGAGAAGAATGGCGATCCCAGAATACTTGATCGTGCTTATGCAAAACCTATACTTGGAACAGGAGGCAGTTGTCAGAATAGAGCAAGGAGATATTTCATGATTCAAAATCAGTATAGGTGTATGCTAGAGATGCATCCTATCTCTATACCTTTTCAATCTATATACAGAAGAGATTATCCAGGAGGGTAGGCTCTATGACGAGGTATGTGGCATCAATATTGGAGGAAGACTCATCAACAACATACATTATGCAGATGACACAACCTTGCTTTCTGAAATAAAGAGAACCTGAAGCAAATATCCTCACCACTGGACCAATTGACAGCATTGTGATATTTGGCTAACATATTGAAATTATTAACACTGTCAACTTGCTTGGCTCCAAAACCAACACTGTTGGTTCCATCATCCAGGAAATCAAAAGACAAATTGCCTTGGGAAAATCAGCTGTTAGCCACCACTACCAATTATTGAAGAGCAATGATGACTGCCTGGAGACTAAGGTGCATCATATCAAGACCACTATCTTCATAATTACTTGCAATGCATCAGAGAGCTGTACAATGACTAAGGACTATAGAAGAAGAATAATTTTCTTTGAATTGTGGTACTGGAGAAAAATGTTGAGCATAACATGGACTTCTAAGGCAACAAAAGATTTGTCCTGGAGAAGATGAAACCTACCTTCTCCTTGGAGGCAAATATTCTGAACTCTGTCACACATATTCTGGGCATGTAGCAAGGAGTTATCAGTACCAGAGGGGGGAATCATGCAGAAGAGGAATATCCTGGATGAGTCACCCTCAGAGCCTGGGCTAATGGGGTAGGTGCATCAGAGACAATGGAGTTAACTTAAGATAGAGTAGGGTTCAGGTTGGTTGTAATAGTGTTTGAGTTGCAAGTGACTTGACAGCAAAGAAAAACAACAACAGAAAGATGATAGATAGATAGATAGATAGGTAGATAGATAGATAGATAGACAGACATACAGACACACTCAAGTGTATCTGAGTGTGTGTGCATGTGCTCTGGTGACCTAGTGGCAAAGAAGGTATACTGAAATCCCAAAGGCACACTGTACCAGGCCACCAGCTGCTCTGCAAAAGAAACTGCTCTGCAAAAGAAGGATAGGCAATCTCCTTCTCTGAAAACACAGGTATGGATCAGTTCCAAATCAACCAACATTTTATATATA
>NW_006399892.1:2784632-2791906 GCF_000299155.1 Elephantulus edwardii | reverse complement strand
GGAGGGACTGGTCCTTGGAGAGGGACATTATGTTTGGGAGAGTGGAGGGATGGCACAGGAGAGGAAGACCCTCGATGAGATGGATCGATTCTGTGAGTGGAGTGGTGGGAATGAATGTGTTTGAGACAGCGAGGTAAAGGATAGAACGGCGTTTAGGGCTCTTGTACATAGGGTCGCTATGAGTCACAAACGACTCAATGGCACATAACAACAACATATTTCTTGCTTGCTCTGTACTCAGAATCAACTCATAGCTGACCCTCCAGCAGGTTTTTCACAAGCAGTTATTCACATAGAAGAAGATTATCCATCCTTCTCCAGTGGAGCAGCTCGTGGATTCAAACAACATGCTTTTGGAATTGCAGGCCAGTTTCTTATCATTAGGCCAAAAAAGTGACACTTATCTCTCTCTTGTATCTCTGTATCTGTTGTTATTGTGTACCATTGAGTTGGAACTTACCCCATAACTGACCCTGCCATGGATTTTCAGAGTCAGTTAATCACATAGGAGAAGATTGTCCATCTTCTAATGAAGCAACTGGTGGATTTAAACTTCCTGCCTTTGGGACTGCAGTGCTACTTCTTGGCACTATGTATCAGAGCTCCATCTCACTATGTACTTATTTAAAATAGCCTGGCTTCAGTCTAGTTTACTATTCAGGTTGACATCTATATTTTAAAAATTTAAGTATTTTTTGCAGAAGTCTTCCCAATGCAATTATGACTTTGATTTCTTGACTACTGGATATTGATTGTGAGTCTAAATGAAATAGAATCCTTGAAAGCTTCATTCTTCTTTCCTGTTTTATCATGGCATTGCTTATTATTACAACCGTAAGGATTTTTGTTTGCTCTATGCAAGAGTTTAATGCATACTACTGACTTTAATTTTTTGTCTTCATAAGAAAATGCTTCAAGTCCTTTTCATTTTAAGCAAGCATTTTGTATAATCTGAATGCCACAGGCTGTTAATGATTGTTCCTTCAACACAGATCATTCATTTTATACTCCATATTCTTTTAATTTCCTGACTGCTGGTGTTAAAGAGTGCTGGTTGTGGATCTGAGCAAGCTGTAAGTGCTAACAACCTCAATCTCTTCTCCATCTGATATGGTGCTGCTAATTGGCCCAGTGGTGAGAATATTTGTCTTCTTGATGTTGAGTTTCAATTCATGTTGAAGACTACAGTCCTTGACCTTTTGCAGCAAGTGCTTCAGGTCTTCTTGTTTCAGCAAATAATGGTTTTGTATTTGAGGTTTTTAATGAATCTTCCTCAAATCTTGATGCCACACTCTTCCTTATAAAATCTTGCTTCACAAATGATCTGTTCTGCATACAGTTTGAAAAGGTATGGGGACAGGATGCATCCCTGATGCACTCCTTTCTCGATTTTGAACCATGCAAACTCAATGAAATTTTGGATATTAACCAATATTTTCTTGTACGGTCACTCTACATTTCTTCCATATTTTTTAAGATGTTTCCTTTATCATTAAATATTTTACTTAAACAATCCTTTAGTACTGAACCTTGAACTTGATTTTATTCCTTTAATTCTTTCAGCTTGAGAAATGCCATGTTTTTTCTACTCATACAGTTTTCTAACTAAATTTCTGTATACAGCTATTTTTAATAATTTACTTTGTCTTCTTATATTCCCTTTTGAAGACTTTTTTTTTTCTGTTTTACATCATTATTGATTTTATTTGTGTAAGCTACTCATGATTAAGGAGCTCTGGTGGCCTAGTGGCAAGAAGGTATACTGCAATTCTGAAGGTTACAAGTTGCTCCACGGAAGAAAAATGGGCAGTCTCTTTCTGTGTGATTCATTGCCTGTGATAACCTTGAGGGTCAGCTAAGGGTTAATTCTTACCCTTGGGTACACAACAACAACTCATGATCAAGTCCACATGGTAAGTGTCTTTTTGTTTAATATTATTATTATTATTATGTGTATGTACCATCAAATTAGATCTGACTGGTACAGGAGGAGATTGCCCTCCCCTTCTCCAGCAGAGCATCTGGTGGATTCGAGCCATGTACCTCTGGCATTGAAGTGTAGCTTCTTGCCACTAGGCCACCAGAGCTCCCTGTTAAGTGTTTTTTGATATCCATGTAAGTATTTTTATTTATTTTCTTTCCTGTCTTTATAACAAATATTTTGCTTTCTTCATGTACGTTCTTTATATTATTCTATAACTAATTTGATATTTAGCTGTTAATGCTTAATATGTGAAATATGTCCTTCATATGGTTTCTAAGTCCAAAGGCCATATATTCAACATCACATTTTGTATTTGGTGAACTTGTTTTTACTTTCTTTAGCTTCAATTTGAACTTGCATATGAGTAATGTGTGGACTATTAGATAGTCAGTCCTTGACTTGTTCTGACTGGTAATATTGAACTTCTCTATCATCTCTTTGCACAAATCTAGTAAATTTGCCTTCTGTGTATTCAATCCAGCAAGGCCACACGTATAATCACATCATCAACTATAGACTAGTAACTATTTCATCTTTAAATGCCATGTTTTGCTCATTCATATAAAAATGAAATGTTTGTTGTTACTTATATTTTCTTTTCAGAGAATAGAAAAAGTGTAACATACCTAGAGGAGTCAGACTTCCACTGACTTCATGCTCATAGATCATATGATTGTCTGATTCAAAGTGGCCCATGTCAGTCCATCGCGATTCACTAAGCCTACATGCATTCTATTTAATTGTTGACAGCTTCTAGTTTTTCTACATTCATACTTTGTACATTTCACATTACAAATATTAAAGGTTAGTGTACCAGTTTCTCCTCATTTTGAGTGATTTAGAGTCTGGGATATATCTCTAATAGTATAGCTGCCCATATTCCTCTGTATTTCATAGAGTTTCTGAGACTTGTTATTTTCGAAGTGGATGGCTACTCTTACTTCCGAGCCTGTCTTAGACTGGGAGCTCTGCTGAAACCGGCCCACCGTTTTCAAGGTAGGTGATCCTACAGAATGTGGAAATTATAAAACAATATAACTTATATCACATAAAAGAAAAATATTGCTCCATGTTATCCCTAAATGGCTAAAACAGTACCTTGCAGAGAATTTCCAGAAGTCCAGGCTGGATTTAGAAGACAACAAGACACCAGAGATAGAATTGTTCACTTCAGATGGATCCTGGATGAAACAGAAAATATCAGGTGTATGTTTCTTTGTGCTTTATTGCCTAATGCAAAGGTATTTTACTTTGAGGACCATAACAAATTATGGCTAACATTGAGAAGATTTAGAGTTCCAGACACTTAATTGTGCTCATTAGAAATCTATACTTAGACCAAAAGCCTGAAAGGTGTGAATCAGAGTTGTGATCTTTCTCCATACCTATTTAATCTGTATGCTGAACAAATTGAGAAAATGGCCTCTATGTGACATTAGGATAGAAGGAAGACTCACAAATAACCATTGTTATGTAGATGACACAACTTTGCTGAAAATCAAGAGGGTATGAAAAGCTTGCTGCAGGAAATCAAACTACAGCTTTCAATATGGATTATATTTCAACATAAAGAAGACAAAATCCTAACCGCTTGACCAAATTACAAAACCATGACAGATGGAAAAAAGATTGAAAGTGTAAACAATTCTATCTTACTTGGATCATCAACCAAGACCCTTGGCACCAGTCAAGAGATGAGAACACATACTACATTGTGAAATCTACTGGCAGAGATCTCTCCAAATTGCTGAAAAGCAGTGATATCAGTTAGGAGAGTTAGGTGTTTCTGACTCATGCTATAGTCTTCTCAGTCACTTGCTGTGTATTTGAGACTTGGACAATGAATAAGGTTTATGAAAGAAGAATTGAGGTCTCTAGGTGGTACTGTTGGAAAATAGCACTGAATATCCGATGAACTGCCAACAAAACAATAAATTTGTCTTAGAAAAATGCAGCCATCGTATTCCTCGGAGTCAAGGATGGTGAAGGAAGCTCCATATCACTTTTTTTTTATGTGTTTTTAGGAAGGCTATTTCTAGGAACAGGATATATCCGTTTCCAAAGGTGGAGATTAAGCTAAAGAAAGAAGATCCGGAAGAGCTGGCTTGACCCAGTGGAGGCAACAGTGTGCTCAATTATGTCAAAGCCATTGAGGATGGCACAGAACAGGACAGGGTCCAGGTATTTTATTGATAGGGTCACTAGGAGTCATTCTTGATTCAACATCACCTTACAGCAACAATAATATCATAAACTGGTATCATAGCCCAAAGAAAGTTATATAGATCTTAGTGAGTTGTGCCGCAATTCCAAAAATCTGGAGTTCTAGTTTTAAATCCATCAGTGGCTCCATAGAGTAAGACACACAGTTCCCTTCAATTATTTTTATAACCTAAAGAAAAACTAATCAACAGAAGGCCATGATAATCCAGAACAAACTTAACATCAGTGAGTAAATTAATTGCATAACGCAGAGCAATCCTCGGGAAGAACACGTACAGCTAAAAGCTCATTCCAGTGATACTGGATATGTCCAAATTAATAATGTATTTTCTGCCATCAATTAAAACATCAAATGTCCCTCCCTTGGGTTAGTCTGTCTACCACCGGGTATGCGAATGTGTTTCAATAGGCACACTGAGCTCAAATACAGTATTCCCTCTAGTATGCCTGTGTCTCATTCTCTATCTTACAGCTTTAGACCTTGTTCTAAGCGTAGATTATCGGATAGCTGTCATAGTTCTGTCAATTATATAGACTACAACCACTACATGGAGACTGCACCTGCCACCTGGAGATCTTCAAGCTTCTCCTGCTCCAGGAGCACCACCATCACAGGAGAGTGGAGAGGAAATGGGAAGAGAGAGGGGTGGGAGGCCTGAGCCATCAACCAGAATTGGATGTGGATAGGGGAATGAGAGATGCTGGAGGGATAACAAGAGGTAATTAAGCTTGATGTGGACAGTGCAAGGTAAGGGTGGAAATACAACACATATCTGAAAGGGATGGACCCCAGAACCAACATCTGACCTGCTACCTGCATGCTCTCATCAACTCTTTTGAGTGAAATGCTTGTCTCTTAAATATTGCTCTAAAGCTGAGCACCCAAATTAATGCGGACTAAGGAATAGAACTGGCCTCCCACTTTTTAAATAACAGGCCTTTGAAAACCCTACATACAATAGAGCACACTTAGATTAGACTAGCGGATGTGAAATTTAAGGCTGAGCCTTCTTATTGGGAATCACAAAGCATGAGGAATAGTTGCAAACAGACCTGAGTGATTAGAATGTGGAATGTGAGAAGTACAAATACAGGAAAAAAATGGAACACATAAATATTGACATACTAAGGTTTGGCAAAATGAAATGGATCGGCATAGGACATTTTAAATCCAACAATACTAAGATGGTGGAAATGAAAAGGTGAGAAAAATGCTGTAAATTTCATAGCTAAGAAGGACATTTCCAGATCAATCTTGAAACACAATGTTGTGAGTGACAGGAAAGTATCCATACACATACAATGAAGACCTGTTAATAGAACTATCATTCAAATGTATGCATCAACAGCTAGAGTCAAAGAGAAGGAGATAGAAGACTTCTATGAAAACTGTATGAACTGTATCAGTAGAAATACCAGGTTTATCTTGCACAATGCCAAGAAAACCAACGATGCCAGATACTGAATTTCTCTTGCACTGTCCTTTGAACATCTCAGCAGAAATTACAGTTTTTAAAAACTATTCAGTGTGCTGACAAAACCTTTATTTAGGAACAACTTTTCTTTTTCTAGGATTGCTGAAATGAAGAAGTAGAAAGTACTGGCATCCTAAAATGACCCTGACTAATAGGGAGAAATAGTAGGAGAGAACAAGCATATCAGCATGCAGCCTAATGGAAACAAAATGTGACGGCTCTGTCCAGTGGCAGTATTGCACAGAAGCATATGGTGACCTCCAGAAATCTATATTGAAGGAAGGGTAGGGGTTCAAGGGTTCTCTTGAAGATGAATCTTATACAAGCTTTGGAGGAACTGTGGTGATATTGATGGACAATGGAATTAAAAGACAAAGCAACATTCATTAAATAAAAATTTATTAATATTAAAAAAAAAGAAGACTTCTATGAATTGTTGCAAGTGGAAATCAATTGAACATGCCACCAAGATACATTAGTAATAACGGGTGGCTGGAATGTAAAAGTCAGGAACAAGGAAGGAGGATCGGCAATTGCGGAAAATGGACTAGGTGACAGAATGAGGCTGGAGACAGAATGATGAAATTCCGTAAAATAAATCCTTTATTCACTGCAAATATTTTTATAAGAGATTACAAAATTTCCAACAATTATACACATGGACCTCACCTGAGAGTCAACACAGGAATCAGATTGATTACATATGTGGAAAAGTCATCGGAGCAGCTCAATATCAGCTGTGAAACTAAGCCAGGTGCTGACTGTGGATCAGATCATAAACTCCTCAGATACAAGTCCAAACTAAAGCCAAAGAAATTCAAATCAAATCCACGAGATCCAAATATTGACCCTGAGTCTATCCCTCCTGAATTTAAAAACCATCTCAGAAACAGATTGGAGACTTTGAATACTAATAATCAAAGATCAGATGAAGTGTGGGAGGATATCAAGAAGATGATCCACGGAGAATGCAAATCATTACAAAGACAGAGGAAGTGGAAATGTCCAAATGATATCATAAGAGGCTCTGAATGTTGCACAAGAGCACTGAGAAGGCAAAGCTGAGGGAAGAAATCAAGATGTTAAGAACTGAAACAGAAAACTCCAAATGGCAACATTGGAAGAAAAAGCAAAGTATTATAATAAAACATACAAAGAACTGAAGTTGGAAAACCCAAAAGCACGAATTTGCTCAGCATTTCTTAAGCTGGTGGAACTTACCAAAGTCAAGCCTCAAGTTGCAATACTTAAGGATGCTTTAGGCAGAACGCTGAATGGCCCAGGAATCTTCAAAAAAGATGAAAGGAATACACAGCTACTACAACAGAAAGAATTGGCTGACACAGAAGAAGTTCATGAAACATTTGCTCAAGAACCTGTGTTGATGAAGGAGAAAGTTCAAGCTGCTCTGAAGAAATCGGCAAAAAAACAAGCTCCCAGGAATTCGCAACATACCACTTGAAATATTTCAACAAACAGATGCTACCTGGATGTCATTTATGGTCTCTTTAGGGTATATACCCAGTAGTGGAATTGCTGGGTCAAATGGTATCTTTATTTGCAACTTTTTGAGAAAGCGCCACAATGCTTTC
>NW_006399892.1:2764316-2782377 GCF_000299155.1 Elephantulus edwardii | reverse complement strand
CAGAACACTTGATTGTGCTTATGGGAAACCTATACTTAGACCACAAGACAGTGGTCAGAACAGCAAGGAAACACTGCATGGTTCAAATCAGGAAAAGTGTATGGCAAGGAAGCATCCTGTCTCCTTACCTTTTCAATCTATATGTAGAATAGATCATCCAAGAGGCTGGGCTCTATGAGGAGGAATAAGGTATCAGTACTGTAGGAAGACTCATCAACAGCATGTGTTATTCAAATTACACAACCTTGCTTACCTAAACTGAGGAGGACCTGAGGCATTTGCTGTAGAAGGTCAAGTACTACAGCCTTCTTTATGGATTAAAGCTCTACATCAAGTAAACAAAGTTTCTCACCACTGTGCCAGTTGGCAGTATCATTATAGATGGTGAAGAGATTGAGTTTGTTAATAGCTTCAGCTTGCTTGGCTTCACAATTAACACTTCTGGCACCAGCAGTTAGGAAATCAAAACATGAATTGCATGAGAGAGTCTCCAGTCAGTGACCTTTCCAGAATACTGAGAAGCAATAATGCCAGTTTAGAGATTGAGGTGCACTTGATCCAGACCATGATCTTTGTAATTATTCGCTGTGCATTAGAGTGCTGGAGAGTGACTAAGGATGATAGAAGAAAAATTGATGCCTTTGAGTTATGGTGCTGGAGATGAGTCTTGATTAACTCTTCCACAGACTGCTAAGAGAAGAAACAAGTCTGCCCAAAGAGGATGAAACCACACTGCTCCTTGGAAACAAGGATTTTAAAACTCCATTTAACTTACTTTGGGCACGTTACAAATAGTTACTAGTCCTTGGAAAGGGATATCATGCTTGGAAGGGTGGAGGGAAAACACAACATAGGAAGACTCTGAATGGCCCAGGGACTGTGATAATGAAGGTAGGTGTGTCAGAGACTATGAAACCGGCTCACGGTAGAGCATAATTTGGACCTATTGCAATTAGTGTTGTTATGAGGTGAAGTTGACTAGATGGCCCAGAAGAGCAACAACAAGAATAATAACAACCTACCTACCAACAATAACAGCAACAACAATATCCTTTTCTATTTTTAAACACTATCCTCACACCAAAAAGAAGTTTTAGTATTCGTCAAAGCTTAAGGTACATACAACATCTAAGAATAACTTCGCTTATCAAGAAAATTGTACAGTGTTTCTGTACTTTTATATAACATTAATTAATAATCAAATGTAACAAGCCAGTTTATAAACATCAAACACAAAATAATTTCCCTTTTTCTGATCTTTTTGCAATTAAAAGCAAACATTAATTTTAATGACCAGAATTCAGTTGATAACATCAAATCTTAACTTAAATATTTGAATTGCCTTTTGATTTTGTGCATTATTCATTTGTCTTTATTATCAACTTCATAGAAAGTTAGTTGTCTGCATATTTATATCCTCTTGAATTAGACTGTCTTAATGCCAGAAGTTCTTGACAGTCAAGTATCTTTTTATGTTCAGTAGCAACTGTAAAGATTCAAACATAATAAGAAGTATAGATAATTTTAAATTAAGTCACTTATAATCATAATGTAACATTAAAGATTTAAAGTCAATTTCTTTTTAGAAAAAAAAAGGAGCTTTGGTGGCCTAGTGGGAAAGGGGTTGCTCTCCCCAAAATTAGGTTGTTTAAAGTCACCAGTTGTTCTCTGTTAGATAAGTAATCTCATCCCATGTGACTTATGCCTATGAAACTTGAATGGAATTCACTGGAAGAATAAGTAATAGCCAGTTCTTACTTAGGGACTCATAACAACAATGAGAAATATAATTTTATTTCCCAAAATAAATGAAATCATAGTTTTAAATAAAATAAAAAATAAATAAATGTAATATTGTTTCTTAATTTGATGTTATTTTTCTTTATTTTTTCAATTTATTAATTTGATATATATATACAATTTGTTATGACATGAAATTTATTCAGTAATAAATTAATAAAGAAAATAAAATGAGATCCAAGAATCCTGTACTGAAAGATAGTTCTGCAGAAAATGTGTTCCCTTTATCATTTATTTGAATTTGGAGAGATTTTATAAGGCCTTGAGAAAGAAAAAAATCATATTAGAATGAGTATCGATAATGCTGGATGTATTCATCAAGTATCTTGGAAATCATTATACAGCAGTGATATTTTGCCCTCCAGTTCAAATCAATATGTTTTTGTTGCAAAGTACAATACCATGCAGTTAAGTGTTGCTTTCATACTTCTAAAAACATATTAGTTTACAATAATACAACTAGGTCTGCAATATAAAAACAGACATCTTTCTCTAGGAATAATATAGATCTAGTAGATAACAGAACCTTGAACAGAAAAGTTATGGTGAAAATATTGGTGAAATTACTCCATAGGCACTTATACCTTAGAAAGTATGTGTGTATAGAAATACATTCATTCAAGTAATGCCTGGAAAAATAGCAAGAGATAATTAAGGAATGCTTATATTTATCAGTCAGTTGTAGGTAGGTCAATGTTTACTGTAAAACAATTTTATACATATCAGATTTGTTTGTTTTTGGGGTTTTTTTTATGTGGAGATTGTAGAATGATTGTTAAAAAAAATAGGTTATAATATATAAGAATTCAGGGGAGCTCTGGTGGCCTAGTGGCAAGAAGCTGCACTGCAATCCCAGAGGAACACGGTTCGAATCCACCAGATGCTCTGCCGGAGAAGGAGGCGCAATATCCTCCTGTACCAGTCAGATCTGATTTGACGGTACATGCACACAAAATAATAATAAAGAGAAAAAAAAAGAAAATTATAAAAAAGTTACATTTAAAAAAAAGTTACATTTAAAAAATATATATATAAGAATCCCCTTTAAAAGTCTTTAAAATCTCTAATTTTCAGTCTACATTGATGTAATAAAAATGCATTAATAATAATTGGTGACTGGAATACAAAAGCTAGAAACTAAAAAAAAAACAATAATTGAAAAATGTGGACATAGTGAATAAAATGGGCCTGGAGATCATATGACTGAATTTTATACAATAAATTACTTTTCCATCGCCATTTTTTAAAAAAAAACATAGTGACCATACAAATAGACCTCACCTGATGCATTATACAGAAATCAGAGTGACTACATTTGTGGGAAGTCATTATAGAAATATCAATATCATTAGTTAAAACAAGGCAATTGGTGACTGTGAAACAGAACATATATGCATACAAGTTCAAACTGAAGCTGAAGAAAATGAAAACAAGTCAATGAGGACCAAAATACAGTATCAATCCTCTGCCAATTGACTTTAAATAGAATAGAATTAAAGCATTTAGCACTAATGCCTAATGATAAAATGAGTCATGAAATAATATCAAGAACATAATTAATGAATAAATAAAAAGGCTATTACAAAGACATGGAAAAAGAAAAGGAAAACCAAAATAGATATCTGGGAAGAAAAAAAAAAGAGAAACTTGCACTGATATTAAAAGAAGACAAAACTAGGCAAATAAATGATGAAGGGAGTTTAAAAGAAGATTTCTGTGGTGTTAGCCTTAAAGTTGGCTTCTTTTAGCAATTAGCGTTAGCCCTGTCTGTTCTACAGCTACCTTAAATGCAGATACATGGTCTGGCAACTCAGCATAGACTTACAAATAATCAATAGCTGTGAGACCAAGATAAGAAAAGAGTGCTTCACACTCTAGGAAGCAAGATTTAAGGCAAAAAATATTTGTGGTTTCAAGACTTCATACAAGACTTAAGGGAGATTGGAGCAAGATTCTGGTGAAAGTAAGACTCTAGTCACAACACTGTGGCATTGCTGTGGAGAAAATGTGACCGTGACATGAGGCTTCTTGAATTTGTGTTGGCCACAGTAAAAGGTTTTGCTATTCTTTCCAGACACTTGAAGGAGAAACTGATTTATTACTGCTCTGAGGCAAAACGGGTTGTGCCTTGGAACTTGGACTAAAACCTAGACTTGTATTGAGTGATATCTTTGCCTCCCCACTCTCCAATGTACTTCCCTAATAAAGCCCATTCTCAGTATTAAAACTATGAACTTATGAGCCATAAACTAATAAACAAAAACATTTTGCTGTTAGTCTGGCTCTACAGACATCATGGGCCTAGGCTATAGGCTCTGTATCTGCTTTCTGCTATGGGACAGTGAGGGGCTGTGCTATTCTTACTTCCTCAGGACCTTTCAAGGAAACATTCACAGTCCTGGGCCTCTATGTACCATTTTCTCCTCTCGAGACATTTTCAAATGACAAAGAATAAAGCAAAGTAGTAGACTTTAATAGACAAGGAAATAGAGTAATAAAATAATAAAGGATGACCATGCTTAGTATTTACCAAGCTCTAAAAACGGAATGCAGTAAATATAGACAGCATCATGATAGATGGAGGAAAGACTGAAACAGTCAACAACTTCATCTTGCTTGGATCTACCATCATTAATCATGGTGCAATCATGAGATCAGGAGATGTACTGGACTGTGAAAACATGAAGTCAATAACTTCTCTAAATTTTTGAGAAGCAATAAAGCCAATTTGAGTACTATCGTTTGACTGATTCAGGCCATGGTCTTTTCAATCACTTGCTATGCATCTTAGAGCTGGACAGTGAAAGAGGATGACAGAAGAAAAATTAATGCCTTTGAAAGGTGGTATTGGAAAAGAGTATTGAATATTCCACGGACCAAAAAAAAATATTTCTTGGAGAGAGTTTAGCCAGATTACTCTTGGAAAGCAAATATGGTAAAGCATTGTCTCACATATATCAGGCACGTTACTAGAAAATATTATCCTTAGAAAAGGATGTCATGTGTGGAATGGCGGAGCATCAGCAAAAGAGAGGAAGACTCTCAACCAGACTGATTGACACAATGACTGATACAAAGTGCTGGAAAGTGTCAGACATTCTGAGGATGACACAAGATAGAAAAGGGTTAGAATCTCTTGCTCATAGGCTCATTATTATGATAGAAGATCATAAATGTATCAAAAAATTTAAAAATAAAAAAAAATTAAAAATACCCCAAAACAACACATATTTTGCAAAGGAAGAAGTGGAAGCTGTGTTTAAGGCATTGGTAAAATATAATAACTCTAGAAGTTGATGGGAGGTCAGTTGACATTTTGTAATTAACAGATGCAGTCTTGGATGTGCTTACCAGACTATGCCAGGAAATTTGGAGGACATATGTCTGACCAACAGATTGGAAAGGTCCATATTTGTTACCATTCCTAAGAAAGGTGGTCCAACTGAATGTAGAAAGTATTGAGCAATATCATTAATAATACATGCAAACAAGATATTGCTGAAGATCATCAAACCATGACTCTAACAGTAAATATATCTGGACCTGCAAGAAGTTCAAGCAGGATTTAGAAGAGGCTATCGCACCAGGAATATCATTGCTGTTGTCAGATGGATCCTAGTTAAAAGTAATTAATACCAAAAAAAATGTTTATTTGTGCTTTATTGATACTGCAAAGGCATTTAACTGTGTGAATCACAACAAGTTGTGGTTGAGATTTAGAAGAGTGAAAATCCCATGGCACTTAATTGTACCCCTACAATAACTTGTTACACATCTGAGAGCTGGACAGTGACCAAGGATGACAGAAGATTGATGCCTTTGATCTGTGGTGTTGGATGAGAGTGTGAAAGATCCAATGGACTGTCAAAAACAAATAAATAAATTTTAGGGAAGGTGCAGCCAGAGTGATGCTAGGAGGTAATAATGATGTGCTTTCTCATCTTAATTTCTTACATAATTTGGACATTTTTCTAGGAGAGATTATGCCTTAAAGATGGGCATCACATTTAAGAGGGTAGAGAGGTAGTAATGGATAAGACGACTCAACCAGATAGACAGAGCAACTGTGGCAATGAGCTTCAGTGTGTGAGAGATCTGAGGATGGCAAGGGATAGGACAGTATTCCTGTCAATAGGCTCGGTATCAGCGATACTGTACTTGAAGCTACTTAACAACAACAATCTGTTTGGAGTTTACTGAGGTTTTTGAACGTGGATTTCCTCCTTTTTAATGATACTTCAAAAGTTTTCTTCTAAATTCTATTTCACAATTTTTTCAGTCCTTTCCCTCTTTTTCTCTTGTTCTGAAATTCCACTTACATATTGATAGTTATATAGAGGTTTTCCTAAACAATTCTAATATTTTCTTCTTTTTTATAATATCTCTGTTACTCTTTTCCAGTAAGTTCCCATTAAGACATTTGTCTTCTATCTTGCTGAATTTTTTTTTCTATCTCTTCTCTTCTGTTGTTGTTTTGTTTGGTTTTGTTTTGGGTTTCTTGTTGTTTCATTTTGTTTTTTTACTCTCTAGAATGTTGAAAAAAATTACTATTTTGGTGTTGATATTCTGGATTGCATTTTTATACATTTCTGTTGTTTTCAGTACTTTGTAGATTGTACCTGTTCTGTATTGTGATTTTTTTAAAATTCTTATACCTCTTTATTTATGGTTTCAATTATTTTCTCCATCAAATTTAACTTTTTAGGTAACAGTTCATGAAGCTACATGTTTATATGTATTTTTCTGCCTACCTGTTTTGTAGGTATTCATTAGATTTGCAATATGGTCTGCTTTCTTAGAAAAGACTTGTTTTGATTTTTTGTAATGTTTGAAGTTGCCTGTCGCTTTCTTGTTATTAGATGAAGTTTTTCTTGGTATGTGTGAGGCAATTTGTGTGCAGACTGTTGGCAGTTCTTTATCTTAATAGTATTGTTGAGTTGCATACTTAAGTGTTGCTACCAATGGGGTTTCCCATTGGCAGTTTCTCCTTCTGGTAGTCAGTCTATGGGCAACTCTATTCCCTGTTTCCTATGGCAAACTTCTCATTTGGTTGTTCTTAGAGGTGCAAAAAATGAGTTTTCTCCTATTTTCCAGCTGTGCTGAGCCTGATTCTGTTCTATCTTATAGCTTGATGGGGTGGGGAGGTCATTTTATCCAAGCAGTAGCCAGAATTCCAAGAGTGTTTCTCAGGATACATTGCTTAACAGAAAAGGTCCAGGGAAGTGGCTAGGTCCCAAAAATTCTGGCCCCAAATCTCAGTAGTTGCTAATGGCCGTGTACCTGTTCTCTTTTCTGGAGCTTATTGTAGGGGAGCTATTCTCACCTGAAAGCTCAGGGGTGCAAACATTTCCCAACAGCAGAGTTCCCCATATGCAGTAGTTATTAATGTCAAGACAATTTTCTCCTCTCTCTGTGACAGATCTTTTTATTTCTAACTATAGCTACTATGTGTTGATTATGAATGCAAGAAAATAAACACATTGACAACTTCCTTCTTTTCTCCATTTATCATGATGTTGATCTAGTTATGAGGAAGTGTGTACTCTTGATAAAGACATATAATTAATACCTAAAGCTATAGTTTGTGGGTTTTTGTTTGTTTGTTTTTCTCCCTTTTTCAGTAGATATTTTAAGTCTCCTGCATTTTCTGCAAGCAAAGTTTTGCCGTGCCCATAAGTCAGATTATATAATCTTAATATCACATGCTTTTTAATAAAGTACACCATTCTTATTATTTTCTCACCAAACATATTTAATAGATAGCTGGAAACAACATATCACTTTGATGACATCTCTCCTGATTTTGAACCATATGACAACTCATATCATGTTTGAAAGACTGCCTCTTGCATGGGAACAATTAAGTGTTTTACAGTTTTCATTTTTCACAGTGCTGTTACTTATTTATTTTAATCCACATAGTCAAATTACTTTTTTTACCTTTATAGTGGTTTACTTACATAGTTATTTTCTTTGACACACCTACTCCATAGTTTGTATGCATTGTTTTTCACACCAGATCTTTCCCCTTTCTTTTAACCACCCCTCCCGCCACTCATAAAATTGTGCAGCCCTATGAATAAGCACCCCCTTCCATACACATCCCCCACCCTACCAATTCTCTTGCCTCTGCTCTTGCCCTCCTTGGATCTTCCTACTCTTTCTACAATAATGATCTTATAGAGTATTTGTCTTTACAAGTCTGAGTTATTTAACTTAGCATAATGCTCTCCAGTCCCTCCTAAGTTAGGTAGCAACTAACAAACCCATTGTTCCTGAGTGCTCAATTGTAGTCAATTGTGTGAATGTACTATATAGTTTCTCAATTGATTCCATTATGATGTTGATAGTCAACAAGGTATAGGTAAGATAATTTCGATTATTCTCAACTTTCAACCGAGATACATCAGATTTAAACAATACTATCTTTTGGGGGAAAAATACATTGTACTAACGGGGGTGGAGGGTTAGAAAATGGCAGACTCTCAGCAAAATAGATTGATAGAGACTAACAATGGGGCTAAGCATATCAGAGACCCTAAGAAAATTCAGGATAGTGCAAGGTTCAGTTCCATTTTTCATATGGTCATTATGAGTTATAGTAAACTTGATGACACATGACAACAACTTTGTAATCCACTTGAAATTTCCAGCAATGTTTTGTATATGCAGTATGGAAAATGTTGGGGGTTTTTAGTTAATAATTTCAGTATGATTTTGCCTGTGTGTGATATTAATGATACTGTTCTTTGTAATGTGCAAAAAATTAGGTCTCTACTGTTCAGTTATCCAACTACTTACAGTGTGTTCTAATTCCAGTGGTTCAGGTTCTGGCACTTTTTCTGAAGATCCTCTACTTCTAGTGACCAGATATCCACTGGGTATTTACATAAGAATAGACTGTCAAATCCTTGTTCACAATATATCCTACTACTCTGAAAGTTTTGTTGAAACTTATTCACCATGATTGAACCTGCTAATAGTCAAGAAAACTGTGGGAAAATTTCCAGCATCACGACACCACACAAACCACTGATATAAGGAAAACTGAGAGACAAGTGGTGTACGGATGTAGTTTGACTTATACTAACAACTCAAGTGACAAAACAGTCAGCTATTTAAGTTCTGCCTTGTCTATCAGTGTTTTGACCTTTGAGTCAAGCACCCTTCTGTAACAAGATGATGAAAGTATAAGGCCAAGTAGCTTTCTTGACTTTTGGTTAGTACTCCGCTTTGGTGAATCATTATGTCTGCTAAGACAGCTCACTGTTTTATAACATTTTAAATAACAATGATCTGTATTGCTGACTCACAGCCAATTCATCACTTATTATGAACATCACATAATGGAAAAGTGAATCACAACAGAGAATTCTAAAGTGCTGTGATGGGAAAACAACTTGCCACGTGAATGTCAGGAAGAATGTATTTTTACATTTCTCTGCAGAATCAAAATTTAATACCATGTATCTTTGTTAATCCAGTGATTTTTTTTATGTGCCATTGGTTCACAAGCCACTCATAGCAACCCTATGTACAACAGCTCTGAACCCAGCTCTATCCTGTGCCAACCTTATTGTCTCTGACACACCTGTACCATTACCCCAGTCACATTGAGGGTCTTCCTCTCTTGTAGTGTTCCTCCACCCTCCTAATCATGATGTCCCTCTCCAAGAGGTTCCTCTTTGCAACATACCTAAAGTATGTCAGATGAAGCTTCAGAATCCTTCCCTCCAGGAGTATCCTGATTTCACTCTCTCTAGGATGAACTTTTTATTCTCCTAGAAGTCCATGTTAACTTCAACACTCTTCTCCAGGAGCACAGCTCAAAGGTGTCAATTTTCCTTCTCTCCTCCTTAGTTCTTGTCCATATTGCTGATGCATAGCAACTTATTGGAAAGACTATGGCCTGGATCAGGTGCACCTTAATCTCCAGGCTGATACCATTGTTCTTCAATACTCTGGAGAGGTCCCTGACAGCAGGCTTTTCCAATGTAATTTGTCTTTTGATTTGCTGGCTGCTGGTACCCAGATTGTTGATTGTGGAGCCAAACGAATTGAAGCTGATAACAATCTCAATATCTTCATCATCTATCATTATGCTGCCAATTGACCCAGTGGTGAGAATGTTTTCTTGATGTTGAACATTAATCCATATTTAAGGGTGCAGTTCTTGACCTTCTGCAGCAAGCACTTCAGATCCTTCTCAGTTTCAGAAATCAATGTTGTGTCATCTGCACAGAACAGGTTGTTGATGAGTCTTCCTCCAATTCTCATCTCACATTTCTCCTCATAGAGCCCAGCCTCCTGGATGATCCATCTGCATATAGATTGAAAAGGTATGGAGATAGGACTCATCCCTGGTGTTCACGCTTACTACAGATTTTGAACCACGCAATGTTTTCTTGCGCTGTTCTGATGACTGTCTCCTGGTCCAAGTGTAGGTTACACATAGGCACAATCAAGTATTGTGGAATTCCAGTTCATCTCAGAGTTAGCCACAGTTTGTTGTGATCTACACAGTCAAATGCCTTTGCATAATAATTGAAACACTCATAGACATTTCTCTGGTACTTTCCGATTTCAGCCAAGATCTATCTAACACTAGCTATAACATCCTTAGTATCACGGCTTCTTCTAAACTCACCTTGAACATTTGACAGTTCTCCATTTGTATTATTCTTGACATAGCACAGATAAGTGACTTTGACATATGGACTTTTTCTCTCATTTAGAGAGAAAAGTCTTTTTCTCTCATTTCTCTCAATAGCTCTCTGAATGTTGTTCTATCCTGAACCAATTTCACTGTCTTTGCCACACCTAACATCATTACCCAAGTTTGTGTCAATTCATTTTATTTGGGGTCTTCTTCTCCTGTGCTGTCTTTCAACCTATTCAACCATAATATCCTACTCCAAAGATTGGTCCCTCCTGCCTACATTCCCAAAGCATGTGAGGAGTCTAAAAATGCTTCCAAAAAGCAAATTGGTTTTACCCTGTCCAGGACAGACCTGGTAGTTCTTTTGGCAGCTTATAGGATGTTCAATACCCTTCTCCAGCACCACAACTAAAAAGAATCAATCCTTCTGTTATACCTGGTCATTGTCCAGCTCTCTGATTCATAACAAGTAATTGTGAAAACCATGGCCTGGATCAGGCTCACCTTGGTGTCCAGACAGAAATCATTGCTCTTTGCCCTTCAGTACTCTGAAGAGTTCTCTGACAATAAATTGTCCTAACGCAATTCATCTTTTGATTGTTTGGTTTTTTCCAAGAGTGTTGGTTGTGGAACTGAGCAAGTTGAAATTGTTAACAGTCTCAATCTCTTCTCCTTCAATAATGATGCTGCCAAATAGTCAAGTGGTAAGAATCATTTTCTTGATGCTGAGCTTCAATTCATATTCATATTGACACTTTGCAACAAATACTTGAGGTCCTTCTCAGTTTTGGCAAGTAATGTTCTATCATCTGCATACCACAGGTTCTTGATGAGTATTCCTCTAATCTTTATGTCACATTCTTGCTTATTAAGTCTAGCCTTCTGAATGATCTATTCTGTGCTCAGATTGAAAAAGTATGGAGACGGGACAAGTCCTTGATGTACTTATTTTCTGATTTTGAACTATGCAGTGTTTCCTTGCTCTGTTCTGATGATTGGCTTGTGGTCCAAGTATAGATATCACATCTATATGTTTCACATTTATGTTCTGGGATTCCTAGTCTTCTCAAGATGAGCTACAATTTGTTGTTAAACACACAATCAAATGCCTTTGTAAATAGAGAGTTAGATGTCTGAACTTAGGTCTATCTTTCTATGCTAGGGAGCCTTGGAGGCTTAGTTGTAAGGAATTAGTCTGTCAACCTAAAAGTTGTTGTTGTTGTTGATAGGTGCTTTTGACTCTAGTACAATTATTAGCAATTTTAAAAACCACAAATCTGAACCCTATCCTATCCTGTGTCACCCTTATCATCGCTCACACTTGAGTCCATTGTTGCTTTCACCATGCCAATCTGTCTCATTAAAGGTCTTCCTCTCCTTTGCTTACCCAGTGTATTTCCAAGCATAATGTCTTTTTCCAAGGAAAGCTTCATGTAACTACATCTTCCAGTTACTAAGGGATGCCTGCATCCTATTCTTACCATTTTGATTGACTTCCAACCTCGGTTCTGCCTCTGTTATTTCAGCTGTGGATTGCCAATCCTGTCACCTTCTCCCATTTTTTTTTAACTGTCTCTGAAAACCTGCTGAAGATTATCCTATGAGTTAATTCCTGCTCTATAGTAAACCACTATTGGAGGAAAGTCCTTGTGTCTTTCGAGCTTTTCTAAATTCTCTGGCAAGCATGGGGGTTCCATTTTCTTTTATTATTGCTGTTTATTTAGTTGTTTTGTTTTCTGCTTATTTTATCTAATCTTTCATAATCAAAAATATTGACATTAGAAGTCTACGACATACACATATTGTCAGTATACAATAAATGCAATGAAAACATTTCTGAGTAAGACTATAATCTCAATTATTATAGGATTTATAACTTACAAAAAAGGACATAATTAAATTTATAGTATTTATACAGTTAATTTTTTTAAAGTTTTGTCAATCTTTAAAGTTTCTGCTTCTCTATCTACTCATTAAAGTACATATTATGTTGTTCTTGGGGGCTTAGAGTTGAGTACAACTAATAGCAACCCTATGAACAAAAGATCTGAATCTAGTCCTGTTCTGTGCCATCGTCACACTTCCTGACACACAAGAAAGCCCATTGAAGTAGTTATCATGTCAGTCCACTTGGTTGAGGGTCTTTCTCTCTTTTTATGAACCTCCACCTTTCCCAACCTCGTGTCCCAAGGAATAGCACCTCCTAGCAATATGTCCGAAGTATGTAAGGCTTATCATTCTTTCTGCCAAAGAGCCCTCTCGCTGCACCCTGTCCAAGACATATCTGTTTGTTCTCTTTGCTACTCAGGAGATTTTTATTGCTCTTCTGCAACAGCACGGCCCAACAACATTAACTTTTAATTATTCACTGTCTAGGTCTCAGATACATAGCTAGAAATCAGAAAGTCTATGCAAGCAAAATACTTCTGAACATCATTCAAAACTGCCTGGAACAGTACATAAGTATAGAATTGCCAGAAGTTCAAGTTTGATTTACAAGAGATCATGGAACCATGGCTGTTGTGCAAATGGAGCAGGGAACACTGCATGGTTTGGAACAGGGATACCAGTTCAGTCTATATGTTGACCAAATTATTCAAGGAGCTGTATTCCATTAAGAGGAATGTGGCCTCAGGACTGGAGAGACTCATCAATAATATGTCTTATGCAGATGACACAAGCTTGCTTGCTGAAAGTGAGGAGGACTTGAAGTAATTTGTTGCAGAAGATCAAGGAATGCAGCCTTCAATATGGATTGTGTTTCAATATCAAGAAAACAAAGATTCTTACCACTAGACCAATAGGCAATGTCATAATGGATGGATAGGAGACTGAAACTGTCAACAACTTCATCTTGCTTGGATTCACAATTAACACTATTGGTACTAACAATCAAGAAATAAAGAGATGCATTGCACTGAGAACATCTTTCATTAGGGACCTTTTCAAATTATTGAGGAGTAGTGATGTCAATGTGAAGATTCATATGAAGTTGTTATATGCCATTGAGTCCTCTGTGACTCTTACACTAGCTCTGAAACCTGCCCTATCCTGAGCCAATTACATTATTTCTGATAGACCTAATTTAATATCTCTAGTCACTGAGTCAATGCATAGCATCCTGGTTCTTGCTTTCTGTGCTTACTCTTCACCCTTGCAAGCATAAAGTCCTTCTCAAAGAGCTGGTCTCTTTTGAACACATGCCCAAAGTATCCTTGCCTCCAAGTAGTAGCCTGTTTTCACTCTCTCAAGAAAAGACCAGTCCATGGTATGTTCAACACTTTTCACCAGCACCACAACTCAGAGTCATCAATCCTTCTTCTATCATCCTTAGTTATAGTCTAGATCTTGAATACATAGGAAGTAATTGTGAAGACTATGGAACAGATCAGGCCTATCTTAGTCTCCAAAGTGATATCATTGCTCATCAGTACTCAAGAAAGGATTCTGAATACAGATTTTTTTTTTCCTGTGCAATTTGTCTTTTGATTTCCCGACTGCTGATGCCAAGGGTGTTGACTGTGGAACCAAGCAAGGGAAAATTATCCAAAACCTCAATTTCTTCTTTGTCCATTATGAACTGATGATCAGACTACAGTCCTTCACCTTCTGCAGCAAATATCTCACCTTTTTACAGTGTTTTCTACAGCAAACACCTCACTGAAACTGTCCTTTTCAGTTTCAGCAAGCAAGCACACGTCATCTCTGTAACAGAAGTTGTTGATGAGTCTTCCTCCAAACCTGACACCACATTCCTCTTCATAGAGTGCAGCCTCCTGAGTGAGGCTACATAGAGATTGAAAAAGTATGGAGATAGGATTCATCCTTGGCATACACCTTTTCTGATTCTGCACCATGTAGTGTCACTCTGCTCTGTTTTAACTATTGTTTCCCAGTTCAAGTATAGGTTTCATATGAGTACAATTAAGTGTTCTGGGATTCCCATTTTTCTCACGGTTAGCCACAATTTGTTCTCATCCAGTCAAATTCCTTTATATAGTTAATAAAACACAAAAAGACATTCCTTTTTTACTCTCTGCTTTCAGTCAAGATCCAATTTGAGGTTGACTACGATGTTGCTAGTGCAAAGATCTCTTCTAAATCCAGCCTGCACACCTGGCAGTTCTTTGCTAATGTATTATTCCTGTTATTTCTGGATAATCTTCAGCAGGATCTTGCTTGTGAGTGATGTTAGTTATATTGTTCAATTAATTTTCACACTTTGTCAGGTCACCATTTTTTTTTGTAATAAACACAAATCTCTTTCAATCAGTTAGCCAGGTTACTGTCTTTCAGATTTCTTGGCGTAACGTGTTGAACATATCCAGGGCAGCATCTATCCAGAGCAGCTAAAGAAAATAAAATCAAATCCACCAAACCAATGTTTAACCTTGAGTCTATCCAACCAGAATCTAAAGACCTTCTCAGGGATATGTAGAAAGCCTTGAAAATTAATGAGCAAAGACCAGATGAGGTATGGGAGGGTATCAAGAATATAATATATAAAGAATGCAAAATGCATTACAAAAATAGAGAAAAAAAGAAAATATCAAGAAAGATATCAAAAGAATCTCTGACTATTGTACTGCAATGCCAAGAAGCCAAAGCAAAGTGAAGAAATCAAGATGTGAATGACCTGAACAGATTTCAAAGGGCAGCATGGGAATACAAAGCAAAATATTATAATTAATATGCAAGGAACCCAAGTCAGAAAATCAAAAGGGCCTAATTCACTGAGCATTTTCAAGCTGAAGGAACTGAAGAACAATTTAGAGCTTTGA
Organism: Elephantulus edwardii; assembly: GCF_000299155.1. Lineage (NCBI taxonomy): Eukaryota > Metazoa > Chordata > Mammalia > Macroscelidea > Macroscelididae > Elephantulus > Elephantulus edwardii. Next base: position 2,767,137 of record NW_006399892.1, on the reverse strand, counting down.
GCTGCAATACTTAAGGATGCTAAAGGAAAAATGTTGAATGACCCAGGAAGCATCAAAAGAAGATAGGAGGAGTGCATAGAGCCACTATACCAAAAAGAATTGGCTGACACAGCAGAACTTTATGAAACAATATATGCTTCACAAATTTTGCTTTCACCTAGCAAGTTTGTGTTACCTTCATTTGAGGGTTCTTAATGATTCTTCCACCAACCCTAATTCCCTACTCTTCTTCATATTGGTTATTTTTTGAGCATCTGGATTGAATAATATTGTAAGAAGATACTATACTGACGAACATCTTCTCTGATTTAAACCACACGTTCTCTTTTTCTCTTTTAATAATATCTCTCAGTCTATGTACAGGTTATGCATGAACTAAATGTTCTGGAATATACAATATTTGTCATAGTCTCTGTTATTTAGGAGTATCCATTGTTATCCATTATGGGTATTTCTGCAGAAGGTCAAGGTCTGTAGCCTTCAGGATTTACTGAAATGCAACATCAAGAAGACAAGGATACTCATCACTGCTCCAATTGACAGCACTATGATAGATGGAGAAGAGATTGAGGCTGTTTACAATTTCAGCTTGTTCAGTTTCACAATCATCACTCTTGACACCAGCAATCAGGAAATCAAAAGACTTGCACTGGGAAAGTCTGCTGTCAGAAACTTCTTCAGACTGCTGAGTAGCAACGATGTCAGTCTAGAAACTAAAGAGTGTCTGGTCCAGGTCATGGTCTTTGCAATTACTTGCATCAGAGAGCTGGACGATGACTAAGGATGATAGTAGAAGAATTGATGCCTTTGAATTCTGGTGCTGCAGGAGAAATTTGAACATAAAATGCACCAGCAAAAAAAAACAACAAACAAACAAACAAACAAACAAAAAACCCAAAAAAATCACCAAATAGATTTTTCTTGGATTGAAGGCTAGGATTTTATTTCTCAAATACTTTAGGCATGTGGCCAGAAGGGACTAATCAGTGGAAAAATAAATTGTGCTTGGAAAGTTGGAGGGATGTACAGGAAAGGAAGTCCCTGGATGAGATGGATTAATGCAGTAACTGGGGCAATGGAGGTAGGTGTGTCAGAGTCAGTGAGACTGGATTAAGACAGGGCAGACTTCAGAGCTGTTGTATATAAGGTCACTATGAGTTTCAGGGTTCTCAACAGCATATAGCAATAACACCACCAATAATAATTATCCACAATAACTAAAACATAGGTAAAGAACTTTCTGGTATTCTCTGATGTCAATATAAATAAGACAAATGTGAATAGGCAGTGATATATCTTCTTCTTGTTGTTGTTATTATTGTTGAGTTCTTTCAAGTTGTAGATGACTCATAGCAACCCTATGAATAAAAGACTTGAACATTTGTACATCTTTCATCATTTTTCTATGTTCATTGAGTTTCCCGAAGCAAGGTATTTCAGAAATGGATGCCACTCCTGCTTCCAAGCTTGTTTTAATCAGGGAGCTCCACCAAACACTGTCTACCATGGGTAACCATTATTGCATTTGATACTTCAGAGTCACAGCGTTTAGCATCACAACAACCATGAGTAACCTCTGTACTGCAAAAGGACAGACCAATGCTCTGTCTCTTAGAAGAAAATTTGAGCAAAAGCCATTAAAAACTGGCTTGAGGGCTTCAGATTAAAATCATCCACCTTTGGCTTGGTAATATAACTTTCTATCCATAAGGCCAACAGAGCTCTCTCGTTGTTATCATTGTTGTTGTTATTAAGTGTTGTTATTAAGTACAAATGTGTTTGTTTTTTTAAATTATCTTCAGTATAATTTAACCTTTATATTATATTGATGTTTTTAATAATCTTTTCACTCTTTTATAACATTCTTTTGTTGTAGACACATATATGGATTTCTTCTAATTAGCTATCTCTTAAACGATTTCTAAATTTCTTTCCTTGAACAAGTGAACACTTCCACTGTTTTATCTTTGGGTTAAAAGAATTTCAATTAATAGCCTATCAATTATTTTATTCTTGTTTAATATTACTATATTTCAGTAAATCTTTATTTTTTTCTTCCTTCAATACTATGAATACTCGATCTTTTTACCTTCTGAAGTGGTTTAATTTTGACCATTTCTGTTTGGTAAATATGTTGTAATGTGTCAGGAAATATGAGGATGGCATAGGCTATGAAAGGGTTCAGATCTGTTGTTCATAGGGCCACTCCATGTCGTCCTTGACTTGACAGCCCTGGATCTAACAACGAAAACGGTTTGGTGCAATGGTTCTGTTCATTCTTTCCAACTTTTAGTTATGTTTCATATACTAATTAAACTTTGCCTGTATAATCTCGCATTATTTCAAATCTAGACTTGATTTTTATTGCCCTCTAGTTCTCTCAGTATGAGAAATTCTATTTAAGAAATTGCACTGCAATCCCAAAAGTGTGTGGTTTGAGTCCACCAGCTACTCTGTAGGAGAAGGAAGGACAATCTCTTCCTGTATGATTTACTGTCTCTGAGAACTTCCTGGAAGGGTCAGCTCTGAGTTGATTCTGACTCGACTGTAAACAACAACTAGTCCCATTATTTCTTTTCATTGCACTACTTTAATTTTTTTTCTTCTCAAGTTACCTTTTGAGATGTTTTCTTTTGAAGACCAAGTGTAAAGTATATAAATAAGTATTAATAATGAGACAGAACACCAAAAATGCAGGAGAAAACTGGTAAAGTAGGAGGTGAACTGTTCTCAAACAACTGAAACTCTGTTTTCTGCTTCCCGATACCTTTATTGAACATCTCTAGGGAGCGAGTCACAAAGAGAATTCAATGCAAATGAA
>NW_006399892.1:2762361-2763597 GCF_000299155.1 Elephantulus edwardii | reverse complement strand
ATATATATATATATACTGTCTGTTTGGTTTCTATGTATCCAAATTGGTAATGTTCATGTTTATAGTCAGTGCTGTTGCTGGAAAAAAATTCCAAATAATTTACATAATACCACAGATTAAAAAAAAGATAATTTCTTATTTTTTATACCCATGATTTTTTTTCAAAAATCTGTGATTGGTTTCACCAACTAGTAGTCATGTTGTGTGTGATTATTACCTTCCTCACAGTGTTGTACTTTAGGATAGATTTTGAAATTTTCTTTTGGTAATAAATGTTACACAGGTACTCTTAAATTTCTCATTCTCAATATAGTAAACCATGCACTATCTTATCTAAAAAGATCAATTCAAATCTATTGCAATACAATAATGTCTACAATAGTTGTCTTCAAGCTTGCTATTTAATTTCTTTTACAATATTTATGCTTTCTTTTTCAATTAATTTTAGTGATTTTGTAATGTCTTGCTTTTTTATGCTAGTTCTTGAATCAAACATGTCTGTAAGATATCACAGTGGTTTTGTCTCTGTATAATTTTGGTTTGATATCTGATTTATCAGTTTGGAGTATAGTTATTTGTCTTTCACTTTATGTCTTCTGCTGGTTGTGTTAGAAGGTGTAAATATGGTTACAATTTTCTATTCACTGTTCAGAACAATTGAGACTGACAGGCCTCATATATGCTGCAGTACGCCATTGACTGGGTAAAGCTACTGATGCAGGTTTGTGCGCATATCTCACTAAACTGTTTGTGTTATTATTGTCTATTGTGAGATGGGATAAAGAAAGAATGAACATCCTCAAACCAATAAACAAACATGTTATTAGGTACTGTAGAGCTGAGTACAACTCACAGCAACATGATGAACAACAGACCTGATCCCTTCCCTATACTGTGTCATCCTTATAATCTATGACAAACTAGAGCCCATTGCTGAAGTGACTGTGTCAATGTCATTGGGAGTCTTCCTCTCCTTGCTCACTCTCTGTTTTTCCAAGCATGATGTCCCTTCCTATGAAATAGCTTTGCCAAGCCACATGACCAAAGTATCCAAAGTATGAGAGACCATTTTTGGCCTCAGCATCTTTGTCTCCAGGATATACCCTAGCTGTAGTTTCTCCAAGACATCTCTTTTCACAGTTAGGGCATTCCATGGGATATTCAGTACTCGCTCAGCATTTCTTAAGCTCAAGGAACTGAAGAACAGATTCAAACCTAGAGTTGCTGTAATCAAGG
>NW_006399892.1:2753681-2760756 GCF_000299155.1 Elephantulus edwardii | reverse complement strand
GCACATAACAACAACAACAACCACCACAAATCAAAGGTATCAACTCCTTTTCTGTCATACTTATTCAATGTCTAGCTCAGTTATGAGTGAATGATTGGTGATTAAGAAGAACATGGCCTAGATTAGATTAAATGTGCCTTAGTCTTCAAACAGATATATATATATATATATCATTGCTCTTCAGTGTTTTGGAGAGGTCTCTACCTTTCCCACTGCAATACATCTCCTGATTTCCTGACTGCTTTTAGAAAGGAAGTTGATTGTTGATCCATGTAAGACCAAATTATTGACAACTTCAATCTGTTCTCTATCTATCATGATCTTTACTTTGGGTCCTCACAAATTTTGGTTTTCTTTAAGTTGAATTGTAATATATACATACTAAATCTGTAGTTCTTATATTTTGGAACAAATAGTTCATATTCTCCCCACTTTTAGCCAGCAGGGTTGTTTCATCTGCATAACTCAGATTATTGATGAATCTGTCTCCAATCCTAATGCCATATACCTCTTCATAGAGTTCAGCTTCAGAAATTATTTCCTTTGCATACGGATTAAATAAGTATGGAGAAAGGAAACATCTCTGATGCATTTCCTTTCTTATTTTAAATCATGCAGTGTTGCTTTGCTATATTCTGACAATATCTTCTTGATCTAGGTATAGATTTCTCAGATGCACAATTAAGTATTCTGAGATTCCATTTCTCTTCACTTTTAGCCATGATTTGTTATAATCCATACAGTCAAATTTCCTTGCATAGCCAATAAAACACCAATAGACACTATAAGCACAAGTAAACCCAAATTATTCAGGTATTCTTTGCTTTCAACTATGATCCATCTGAAATCAACAATAATATCACTGGTGACACAACCTCTCTAAACACCGCTGGAACTCTGGCTGGAAGTTGCTTCTCAGTGTACTGTTTCTGTTATAGTTGGGTGAACTTAAGTAAACAATAAAGAGAAAATACAGACCAAAACTTAGTTGTATGTAAAAGGAAAGTAAAACAGAAAAGATACCAAACAGAAAGGAGAATTAAAGAATGAGAAAGGAAGGGAAAAAAAATAGAAGGATGAATAAATTTTTAAATAAAAAAGGATAAAAGGAAACATCTTAGGACTAGGGAGTTTTGGACACCTGTTAATGCTATTGATATTGCTGTGACAGATATAAACAAAATGCCTGGTTTGGGAAAGACTTTCTGGCAATTCAGCAGAAGATTGTTCATAGAGGACCCAGTCAGAGTAAAGTTTCTTCTCTGGAATGTGGATAAATACAAGGTACTCAGTTAAGAACAGAACCTTCATTGTTATGGAAAATTTCTGCCTAGGATGTATTGAATGGTGTGTCATCCATTCTGAATGGAGTTTATGCTGACTTTTGAGATTACTGGTGCAATTTTCCTGACTAAGAATGGTGTCTCTGACAGTCTAGGAGATCAGTGAAGGTAAGGGGCCCAATCAGAGATGGTACAGGTTGCTGAAGGGAGGATAAAGACAGCAAAGGAAGATGACCTTCATATGGAGTCTGATCCATGAGTTCTAGATTAGAATTTAGCCTGTAGCTTGGAAGCAGCTCAGATACCATATTTTTCCAACCCTTTTAGGAAGAGTAAATGAACCATGCACCTGATATATCTGGTACATCAGCGATACACACAGAGTCATCCTGCCACAGTCACTACCTACATAATAGTGCTCAAGAATAGATCACTTCGCTGGTACTAAGTAGAGAGTGCATAGCTCTAAATATGGGAATGACATTTGACTGGTAGTGAATTTACAGATATGTCTAATAAGAAGCAGTTTCTTCCAACCTGTGTGTTGTTGCTTAGAGACAAAAAACTCAGTAAGAAATAGTGCTTTTATCATCCTAGGTGTTGTCTGTGACCTAGATACACACACATACATGCACAACACATACATATACATGCAGAGAACTTCACACTTTGCATGCAACCAAGATGTAAAGATCCCATTTCTGAATGTGGAGCTGTATTATATAGAGTATATCATTCAATGGGACTTTTCTAGCTACTAGATTTGACCACATGGATTGGTAGAACAACACACATATGAAGTTGATGTGGCCCACTAAGGGGATTAAATAACTTCTTAATAATTAAATAGCATGTTCTTGATTGTGGCATGCAAACAATACACATAGACTACTAAGGGCATTGATTGATTTTGCCATTATTCCAGGCTTAAATTAAGCTGATTCTGAGACAGAAAATGGAAATATCACTACGAACAAGAAGAGGCAGAAAGTTCAGCACAATATTTGCACCAAAGATTTCTTTATGAGACAAAGAAAGGCTAAGGTACACAAAGTAGATGGAAATAAAAACAGCAGCTTCAGAAGAAGTGGTGAATCTGATGCTAGTGTGAGAAAGAAGTGATTTAGATTAACCACCCTCCTTACCCCCACAGCCACGTGTCCTGCCTGCCCTAGGCTTACTGGAAAGCTACTCAAAGGCAAGGAACCCCAGAAAAGCCTGCCTGATAGTCTATCAGAAAAAAAGTACACATGAAAATAAGCTGTCTTGGTTAAAGAATTATATTCTCAATGTTTTCAAACTGTGTTATAGATTGTTGATTACATAATAAACTTCATTCTCATAAGTATTTTTTTAGTTCTGTGTAGCTATTGGAGAAAAAAAATAATGAGTGTAGTTGTAGAAATGAAAGAATTGTGGAAGTTATCATTGGTGTTGGAATTGATAGAAGATGCTGAAATATGAGAGCCTATCTGATCACGTGGAATTGCCTTTGTGCTGTTGGTGCTTTTGGCAGGGATTCTTTCCCCATGTGGAGTTAGTGGTTATCAGATGCTGCTACCTCCATGCTGACTGTAGCATATTCACAGGGAAAATGTGTGCACTCAGTGTCAGGTGCACAACAGTGAAAGCTCATTTTTAGGTGAAGTTGGATGCGGTTTGATGGAACACTCAGCAGATCACTTGATGGGTAGACAAGGAGAAAAATCATTCCTCTAATCCCAGAAAAGATATGGGGAACAAGAGAAGGAAACACTTTCTTATGGTTTATCAGCTGCTAGTGTACATGCTATAAAAACACTTACATACTATCCTGAACACAAAATGACTTGCAAAAGTTTAAAATGGCTAATTGATTAAGATCAATTCCCAATTTATCATTCAATCTGTCCTCTTATACTTTCATTCTGTTTCTTCCTTCAGTCAGTATTTCAATTAATTATTCATAATTACATCTGAAATACATGATTATATAATGATATTGTACTTTTGTTATTTTGTTTTCCAGCGTATTAATTGTAGAGGGTGTGAGTTGCCATCTGCCTAAGTTATTATCTTGTGAGAATCTCTAATGTCATATTTATTGAATTTTATGCTTCAATTATTAGTTACTATTTCCAGATATTTCTTTACATTATTAGCTGTGGAACATTGAAAAATTAAGGTCCTTGAAGATTTATGTCATGTACATATTAAAGTAGACTTTAAGGAAGCAACTCTTTCTTGGTCATATCACCAGTGCCTTCCAATCTGAAAGGCTTTATATTGTCTATGACTATACTTGCTTATGTTCTGCTTTCATTCACAATGTTTTTATATCCTGTATGTTAAAAAAAAAAAAACTACCGTAACCTTCTTCTGCTCCTTGGAGTCAAGGATTCTGAAGCTTCATCTGACATACTTTGGGCATGTCGTAAGGAGGGACTAGAGAGGGACATCATGTTTGGCAGAGTGGAGGGACAGCGAAGGAGAGGAATGCCTTCCATGAGATAAATCGATTCTGTGACTGGAGCGGTGGGAATAAGTGCATTTGAGATGGCTAGGTTGGCATAGGATAGAAGAGCATTTAGAGCTCTTGTACATAGGTCGCTATAAGTCACAAATGACTCAATGGCACATAATAACAACAACAACAACCTTATTCTTAGTCTTTATTATATGGAAGTTCTTTTGAAAATGTTCTACCATAGGTGACCCTGCTGATATTTGAAATAAGGGGAGAATAGATTTCAACACACTAGGAAAACTTAAGCTGCTGGAGAACTGTCAGAAAAATGGTGAGATTTCAGATGTTGTTATGACCCATCATCAAGTCGACTGCAACTCATAGCAACTCTTTGAACAGTATGCCTAATGCTTACCCTATACTGAGCTAATCTTACTGTTTCAAACACACTTACATTAATTACCCCACTTATTGTGGCAATTCATTACATTCAGGATCTTCTTTTCCTGTGCTGTCCCTCCACCCTTCGAAGCATTATGTCCTTCTGGAAGGACTGGGCTCTCCAAGCCATGTAACCAAATAATGTGAAACAGAGATTCAAAATCCTTGCCTCCAAAAAGCAACTTGGATTCATCCTTTTCAGGGCAGACTTGTTTGTTCTCTTGGCATTGCATGGTATAGTCAACACTCTTCTTCAGTACCATAACTCAAAGGCATCAATTCTTCTTCTGTCATCTCTGGTCATTGTACAGCTCTCTGATACATAGCAAATAATTGCAAATATCAAGGCCTGGATAAGGTGCACCTAGGTTCCTAAAGTGGCATTTTTCTTTGTAACACTCTGGAGAGGTACCTGACAACAGACTTTCCAAAGCAATCCATGTTTTGATTTCCTAACTGCTGGTTCCAGAATGTTGACTATGAATCTAAGCAAGACGAAATTGTTCACAGTTTTGATCCCTTCACCATCTATCATGGTGCTGTCAAGAGGTCACTTAGTCTGCTGATATTCCTTCAAAGCATCTATTTTTATTTTTTCTAAGAAACAAAGATATTACTTTAATAAATTATCAGGCATTTCTAAATCAGAAGTATAAGATAAAGTTTATGATAAGTTAAAAATTAACAATAAAAAGAGTAATTGTTAACATAGAGTATTAGTTTTCAGTCATATCCATGTCACCATCAAGTCAACACTATATATAAACAACAGTCTGTTCTGGGACTTTAACAAATATTGAGCTCTGGCATTAAAACTATCCTTAGGGAAAATACGTTCTCTAGATGATAGAAATCTGGCATTGAGTTAAAAAGGCAATGTTTCAAAGAATACTACATACATTAGGACAAGAGCAGATAAATTAAGAACTGATATAATCAGATCGCAGTTATTACATTTAGAAAATGCTGTTGTGTATGTACCACTAAGTTGGTACCTACTCATTGCTGACCATCTTGTGGGTTTTCATAGACATTACATCTCACCAGGGGAGATCATTTCATCTTTCTTCCATGGAGCAGCTGATATATTTGAACCAAGTATCTTAGGAGTGATAATAAATGGGGTGATAGTAATTATTTAGACCACATGATATAATAGTGTTCATATAAAATAAAATGTACATGAATAAATTCATATGAATTGTTGTATAAATGTGAATGGTTGCATAAAACACAGTAGAAATTAAAGAAACATAATATATATGAACTATATTATGAAAACCAATTAAAAATGAAATATTTCTGTTAATGATCATGACGGCTATCTGAAACTCAGAATCAAAATTAACTGAAAGGAAAAAATGAAGCTATATTTAATATGAAAAAAAGATAATCCCTTGCACGACATAAAGGAAGAGATACTAGGATACAATCAGGAGGTAGATGAGGGAGAAATTCACACTGAGAGAATTCCTTAGTTGGAAAAGATTGGTAAATAGCAAAAGAAGAGGGTTACATAGGGCATAATTTGTAAAACATGAGTAAATACTGATCACTGAAACTAAAGAATATGAGAAACTTAGAAAAATTACATTTACAAAACAACTCATTTGGGGGAAAGATTATTTTTCATACATAATATAAAATTACTGTCTTCTCAGGAGGTATTGAAAATTACTCATAAGAAAAAATATTGCATTCATTGCTCTGTAATAAATGGAGCTTTAGACCTATATCCAAGAACAGGACCATTTTTAGAGGTAAATGCTTCTAAGTGTTAAATAAAAATGGAACTACAATATATAAACACATAAACTGAGCCTATTTAATCGAGGAAAGATTTAAGTGTTTGGAGGTCAAATGAAAAGGCAGTCCTTTGGAATTGTCCTCCTCCCAGTCATGCCCCCTTTTACATTCTCTACGAGAACGTTCCAGTAGTTTATTCTTTTGAAATTATAGCTTACACAACTGTAGTGGAAGTTCTACTTTATCAAAAAGTGTCTTCGTAAAAAACCATAGAGAAGACAAGTAAAACATGGAAATGGAAAAAAAGTAATACTCCAGTTCAAAAGAAAAGGAAGCATAAATAACAATTCATATTGCCAGATTATTAAAGACTTCCGTTATAGAGTTGTCTCGTCACTTACCCTCTGTTTGTTTGTTGAGGCTAAATCACATGGAGGGAGGTTGCCCCTCTTTCTCCATTAGTAATTTTGAAATGTCAGAGAGGCATTGTCTTTATGGTAGCAGTATAACTCTCTAATGACTTCTTGAGCACAAGAGCTCAAGAATCGCTGGAGTATGAATTGAGGTATTTTAGCTGACCCTATAATGCTAAACCATTTCTGCCAATAAATTAATGAATCAATTGTCTGGAGGATGTATATGCATTTGTGGCCATTCCAAAAAAAAAAAGTAGATCCACCACAATATGGAATAAAACAAATATAATTAATATCACACACAAGTAAAATCTTGCTAGAAATAACTTAAAACCAGTGGGAGCAATGAATGTCCAGAAAAATTAACTGGATTCAAAAGAGACTGAAAAAAAATATTATTGCTGATGATAGATGGATCATAGCTGAAAGAAGAGAACACTAGAGAATGTTTACTTGTGCTTCATTAACAATGCAAAGTCATCCAAGTGTGTGGCTTATGATAAATTATGGAAAGCATCAAGGAGAAAAACAAGAATCCCAGCAAATTCACTTCATGTGTAAGTTCTTCACAACTACAATTAAGTTTACTTACATGTGAAAGATGATCAATAAGGAACATTGTTGTTGTTGTTATGTGCCATCGAGTTGTTTGCGACTCATAGCGACCCTGTGTACAAGAACTCTAAATGCTGTTCTATCCTGTGAAGGAATAGTAAGGAAAAATTTATACCTTTGAATTGTGG
>NW_006399892.1:2747906-2751781 GCF_000299155.1 Elephantulus edwardii | reverse complement strand
GCACATAGCAACAACAACAATATACCACAGACAGCCAAAAGAAGCAATCTGTTCTGTCTTAGAACTGTAATCAGAACAGTAGGTAGAGGTGAGGATATGAGTAGAGCAAGAGTGGTCTGGGGGAAAAAAGCAAAGTTTTTAAAGAGATAGATGACTGTAGGTTAGATGTAAGGACAGCAGCTATTGTGAGAACAGTGAATCATCAAGTAATATCTTGTTGTGTTGTAAATAAGATTGCTATGAATCAAAATAACTGCAAAGACAATTAACAACAAGAGCATAGTACATATTAACATAATGGAAATATTACTGTTTATTTAACATGAAAAATTTTAATTTGTTTATCCGGTGAATTTTGTGTTTTATTACTCATGTACTGGACCTAGTTTGTATATTCTAATTCACATTACTTTATAAAATCTCCAATTCCTAAAAAGCCAGTGACCTTTCTTTGCTCATGTGACTTATTGAAATTGAGGAAAAAGAAGCACATTAAGAGAATGTAAAATTCAGTAGCTATTGTCATGCAAAATGTTTCTGTTTTGCAACAATGGTTATGTTTCTAAATTTGTTTCCTAAGAGAGCAACAAAGGGCATTTATCAGTTCATTACATTTTGTTTTATCAGAATATTTATGGATCTGTGCAACAAAATTGAACAATTCATCAAGAAATAAATGTAATGAATAGATAGATAATACATATAAATGTATTTTATTTGCTATTTCCTTTCAGACTGACTTCATTAAGAAATTGATAGAGACTGTTGTGATTCGCAAAACAAACTTACTAATGAATAACTGGTCCTACTGTTCCATCAATTTTGTATATGTTTCTGATGATGTGAATTTAATAGTGACTCTAAGGAACATTCTGGCTGTACTACTTCCAAGATAAATATGTTTGTTCTATTGTCAGTCCCTAGTATATATGAGACCGTTTTGCCAACATCACAATTCAAAGCATCCATTCTTCTTCAATCATCATTATCCATTATTCAACTTTCACATGTATGTGGAACAAGTGAAAACACCACAGCTTCGATCAGGAACATCTTAGATTTTAAAGTGATATCCTTTATCTGTAATAAAATAAAGAGATCCTTGGCAAATGATTTGAGCATTACAATGAGGAGCTTAACTGATGCTTTCTTGCTTGTTTATTGTGTAAGTGTTGTTTGTGGATACAAGTAAAACGAAATCATTGACACCAGATCTTACTGCATTTATAATGATACTGCCTACTAGCCCAGTTGTAAATATTTTGTATCCCTTTTTTTAATTATAATCCAAGATAAATGGTTTAATCTATCTTGTTTCTTCTTAAGGATTTCAAGCTTTCTTTACTTTCAGTAAGCAAAGTTGTATCACACAAAAAACTCTAGTTGTTGATGAGGCTCCCACCCCTCACTCTAATGCTACCTTCTTGTGCAAGAGTCCAGCTTCTTAAAATTTCTCAGCATATAAATTAAATACGTATAATGAAAGGATACATCTATGGTTAATGCCTTTCCTAATTTTGACCCCCATTGCTTGATTCTACTCCATTTTCACAGTTGCTATACTTGAACTCATTACTAGAGACCTTATATCAATATATCTCTTTGATTGTCATCTTTTTCACTAAACTGAAAGTGAGGAAGACTTGAAGTACTTGTAGAAGATAAAGGAATGCAGACTTCAAAATGGATTGCATCTCCATGTCAAGAAAACAAAAATTTTTACCACTGGACCAATAGACAACGTCATGATGGATAGAGAGGAGATTGAAACTGTCAATGGCTTCATCATGCTTGGATCCACAATTAATACTATTGGTACCAGCAATCAGAAAATAAGGAGATACGTTGCAATGGAAAAATCTGGAGTTGGGGACCTCTCCAAATTATTGAGGAGTAATGATGTCAGTTTGAGAGCACAGGTGCATTTAAATTAGGCCGTGCTTTTTTCTGATATACTTGCTATGCACCTGAGAGCTGGACAATGAATAAGGATGACAGAAAAAGAATTGATAATTTTGAGCTGTGGTGTTAGAGAATAACACTGAACATCCATCCCATGGATAGTCCTGAGAGCAAATAAATATGTCTTGGGGAAGGTGCTGTGAGGTTGCTCTTTGGAATGCCGTTAGGAGGGGCTATTCCTTGGAGAAGGACATTATACTTGTAAGGGTGGAGGGTCACTGAAGGAGAGAAAGACCCTCAACCAGGTAGATTGATAAGGTGGCTGCTGCAATGGGCTCTTGTGTGTCAGGAAATATGATGATGGCACAGGATTAAACAGAGTTCAGATCTCTTGTCCATAAGATCACTATGCATCATAATTGACTGAACAGCACCTAACAATAACACTTTACTTACTAGTCATGATATACTGATGTTTCCCAGGGAGTAATCAGCACCTAACAACAACACTTTACTTACTAGTCATGATATACTGATGTTTCCCAGGGAGTAATCTGTTCAAAATACTTGAGACAAAGTCTCATTCTTTATCATCCTGTAAATGCAATATATTATTTATTTAATATTGAATGAAGAAGACAATGGATGATTAAGGATAACATATAGAGCAATTTCTTTGTTTCTAGATATGTGTCATAAAGATTAGAATGTTTGGCCTTTTTGCTTGTAAAACAAAACATTGGAACAAATTATCTACTGATAGAATCTTGGGTTTTGACTCAATATTAAGTGTATATTACTCATTTTTCATATGGAATGCTTTTCTGAAGAGTAAGTTTTAAAGTATTCTCTAGACAATTTGTCACTTTTTGTGTCAGGGAGCATTTAAAAATGTATTCAGTGTTTTTCCAAGTGCAAAAAAATTTCTATTTCTTTTGGAAATATTTACTTTAAATTTTCAATTGCAGAATAACTTTGATTTTGTTAAATTTTGTGAAATACAGACTAAATGACTTTCCCAAACAAATCTAAGCCTACAATAACACTTTGGAGACAAAGATGGCAAAAGTTCTTCTTACATTCTTGAGACATGTTGTGAGGAGAGATTATTCTTAAAAGAGAAGCATCATGTTTGAGAAGCATCATGTTTGGGAAAGTGGAGGGATGATGAAGAAGAGGAACGCTCTCAAACAGATAGATTAGCACAGAGAGTGGAGCAGTGAGTTCAAGGGTTTCAGAAATGATGCAGATGGCACAGCACAGGACAAGGCTCAGATCTTATTTTTACAGGATAGCTATGAGTTATACTTGACTGGATGACACCTAACAGAAACAACAACAACTTAGGTGTTTATTAGCTTTTAAATTAAAACAATTATTTTGACATTGGCATTAAAAACTGTTTTGTGGGCCATATATATTAAAATTTTATATGATTTATTTGAATGAACTGCCTTGTCCAGAAATAGAGTTCCAATTCTTTTCCAATTGAGGCAAGACACTACTTTATAGACTTTGCTTGATTATGAGAAATATTGCAGTGGGATGCCAGAATGACATTATTTAATCCATGCTTTTGTTATTACCCTTTCATTTGAAACTGTCAATAATTATTTATCTGACATCTATATCTAAAATATATCTAGCTTATTAAATCAATTTAATCAATTATTATAACCTTATAAAACACTCTCAGAAGATAAGCAACCATGATATGAATAATCTATAAAAATGAATGATCCATTAAGCTAAGTGAAAAAAGATTTGGACATAAAATCCCAATAAAATCTAATGTTTGTGCATTCTTTTTCTCTCCTTTAAGTTCCCCCCACCCAGTAAATAACAAAACGTTGTAGCTGCCTCCGTAACATTGAAAAAGGTTAAAGTATCTTAGTTCTCAATTTTTTTTAATTTATGATAATGAGAACATAGCCTCTCCCCAAATTTGTGGAATAGAACAGTATATTAAATCA
>NW_006399892.1:2745927-2747806 GCF_000299155.1 Elephantulus edwardii | reverse complement strand
TAAACCTGAAAACTCTTATAGGAGAAAATTCTCTGTTGCTTGTGAAGTTTACTTTTTAAAAATAAATGCTAACATTTATAACATAAGGACTTATTCTTATTTATTGCAATATTGTCATGTGAAAACATAGATTTAAAATCATGATACATTTATTAATTACTGATAATCAGAAGGGTTCTTCAAGGTGTCCATCATGCTTGGAAGGGTGGAGGAACAGTCAAGGAGAAGAAGACTCATATGAGATGGATTGACACAGTAACTTGGTTATGGGAGTAGGGCGTGTCAGAGACAATGAGATTGGCTCAGAATAGGACAAGGTTCAGAGCTAATGTGCATAGTGTGACTAAAATTCAAGGTCTACTCAATGACACAAAACACCAAAAATTAAGATTAACAATTACAAACCTTTCCAGATATTATGTTCATACATTTTATACTTTGGGTTTTAATATTTAATGGAAAATATTAGAATGCAAGCACAAACTACCTTGTATCCTCTACTGAGGTAACTTTGGGAGTTTTAATGGCTTTGTGGTAAGGAATTGTACTGTCAATCGAAAGACAAGTGGTTCAAATTTACAAGCTGCTCTTCAGAGGAAAGATGCACAATCTACTTCCTGTGTGTGTGTTCCAAAATCTGAGAGCTCACTGGGGAGTGAGCTTTGAGTTAGTTTCAACTCGACAGAATATAACAACAACAAAAACTGAGGTCATTTAGTACTAAAATAGTTGTCAAAGACAGTGAGGCAAGAATTCTATTAGGCAGAGCCTCCAATAACTCAGGAACTTGAAGAGTTCAAGAGACAGACCAATATAGAAGCTCAGTATCTCTGACATGCTTTCAGGTAAGAGGTTTGATTATGATTCCGTCTTGCCTGAAAAAGGGTATGTGGGTGAAAGAGAGTGAGCTGACTCACATCACATCAGTACAATCTACATTATGGATGTTTGGTAAGGGTTGAACATTTGAAGTGTCTTAGTAGATCAAATATTTTCACCTACTCTTTTATCCATGTCAAATTTGAGTAATGAACAAGGAAGATTGCTCAAAAAAAATGTGTCTTGGTATTGCAGTGCTGTTGAAGGATACTGGGTGTTCCATGGAATGTCAAAAGAAGTAACAAATCTATTGTTGAAGAAGTCTAACCAGTTTACTACTTATGAACAACGTGTGTGAAACTTCATCTCACCTATATTGAACATGCAGTTAGGTGGCACATGTCCTTGGAAAAGGAATCATGCTGGGGAAATTTGAGAGTCACTGAAAAACATAAAGACTCTCCAAAAGATGGATTGACACAGTGAATGAAACAACATGAACATGTGGAGATTGTGAGGTGCAAGATACTGTAAAATTTCAATCTGTTATTTCTAGGTTTGTTATGAGCTAAAATCAGCTCAATAGCATCTAATAACAATAATTGATACACTAAACACTTTGTCACATTTTATCAAAGCAAAACAATTCCCTTATAATTCTTTTAGCTGACTGTAATAATAGAACATGCAATGTGTACAAATTAACTTGTTTATTTTAAAGTGTAATCAAAATGTAGATATCACACGTTGCATATTTTACACATTTGCTATTTTGAATCTATGATTATAAGCAAAGGTGCATTGTGTTTTAGGAATTCTTTGTATTTCCCAAATTATTAAAAAAATGATACTAAATCATTCCAAACTATGACTAACATAGCAAAGAATAGGAATTTCAGAACACTTAATTATGATAATGTGAACTCTGTAACTAGACCAAGAACTGTTGTCTGAACAGAGCAGTGAACACTGCATGGTTTAAAGTCAAGGAAGGTAGGCATCAGGGCTGTATTTTTTCTTCGTAACTACTCAATTTGTATGTTGTTGCTGTTGTTATGTG
>NW_006399892.1:2730018-2745382 GCF_000299155.1 Elephantulus edwardii | reverse complement strand
CTTTGTCTTCTTGACATTGAGCCTCAATCCATATTGAAAGCTGCAGTCCTTGACACTCTGCAGCAAGTGCTTCAGGTCCTCCTCAGTTTCAGCAAGCAGGGTTGTGTCATCTGCATAACACAAATTGTTGATAGATCTTCCACCAATCCTGACCCCATATTTCTCCTCGTAGAGCCCAGCCTCCCAGATAATTTGTTCTGCATACAGGTTGAAAAGGTATGGATATAGGACACATCCCTGTCATATGCCCTTCCCAATTTTGAACCATGCATTGTTTCCCTGCTCTGTTCTGATGTCAGCCTCTTTTTCCAAGTATAGGTTTCACATTAGCACGATCAAGTATTCTAGAATTCCCATTCTTCTCAGAGTCATCCACAGTTTGTTATGATCCACACAGTCAAACGCCTTTGTATAATCAATGATAAAAGATTACAGCTTTAAATATTGATTATATATTAACTTCAAGAAGCCAAAAATCTTCACTATTTAATTGATAGGTACTATCATGGTAGACAGAAATAAGAAATGAAATGGTTAATGCCTTTGTCTTAAGTACTTCCACAGTAGACATGGTTTATACTAGCAGTCAAGAAAGCAAAGAGCAGAGAGTTATTTTGCTGTGTCTTTTCTGTTGTTTTGGTTACTATAGTCCACGCAATTTCCTTTGGCATCTCCATGTGAAGGTCTTTACTTAAAATTTCTTGTAGTTTTGTCTTGTTTTCACAAATTTCTTAAATTACTTTATTTCTGTAAAGAGTTTAATTTCTCCTTCATACCTGATGGAGAGCTAGTCTGGGTATAGGATCTTTGACTGACAATTATTTTCTTTCAACTTTCTATATATGTTATTCCATTTTCTTATATATTGCATGTTTTTTGCTGAGAAATCAAAACTTAATCTAGTTGTTTCTGTTTTTTAGGTGACTCTGTTTTACTCATGCTGCTTTTAGAATTGTATCCTTATCTTTTACTTTGGAGTATTTGAATCTGATATATATTGATGTTTTTCTTTTTGGGTCTAGCTCAATATAGAAATTCCCTATGACCTAGACATACCATTGCTTGGAATATGCCCCAAGAAAATGAGAACCAAGCCTCAAACAGAGACTGATACAACAACGTTCATAGCAACATTTTTCACCATCACAAGAACATGGAAACAGACCAGATGTCCAAATACAATTGAATAGATTAAGAAATTATGGTACATTCACACAATGGAATACTATGCAGTAGGCAGGAGCAATGATTTTTTAATTTACTACCTAACTTTGGAGGGACTGGAAAGCATTATGCTGAGTGAACTAAGTCAGTCCCATAGGACAAATACTGTGTTAAACCATTGTTGTAGAATGAGAATGAAGACCCGGTGGCCAGGAGGGTGGAAGCTTAGGGGTGAGGATGGGCAGGGGCTGGAGTGGTTAATCATAGGGTCACACAATTTGATGGGTGGAGTGGTGAAGGAAATGAAGACGATCTAGTGTGAAAACAATATAGTCAAACTTTGGAAATAAATCAGTATAAAATAAAAACTCATACACACACAAATAAACAAACAAAAACAAGAATGCAAAGGGCATGTTGAACTGCTGTCAAGCATTTCTTCAAAATCTTAAGGAACAATGACGTACATTTAAAGACCGGGGTGCAATTTTCGGGCTATGGTCTTTTCAATCACTTGCTATGCATCAGGAAACTGAAAAATTAAAAAAAAAAAAAAAGATGATATAAGAATTGATGCCTTTGAGCTGTGTGTTGGACAAGAGTACTGACTTTCTCATGGATTGCAAAACTAATAGTTATATTTTGGGCAAAGTGTATTGAGGGTGCTCTTTAGAGGCAAGAATGGTGAAACTTCATCTCATACTTTGGAAATGTTGTCCTTGTTAAGTGCCGTTGAGTCAAGTATCACTCATACTGACCCTATGATAAACAGATCTGAACGTTCACTTATTCTGTGCCCTCCTTATGTTGTTATGAGGGATTATTCTTTGAAAAGTGAACTCTGGTGGCCTAGCTGCTAATATGAAGGCTCAGGCTTGAATCTCCCAGCTGCTCCTCTACAGAAACATCCTCAATCTCCTCCATGTAATTTACTGCCTCAGAAAACCTGCTGTGGACTCAGCTATGGGTTGAAGGTTTCAACCCATAGTTGAGGGTTTCAACTCGAATGTGAATAACAAGAACAACAATTACTTGGAAAGGGACATCATGTTTACAAAGTGTAGAATCGGCAGCAAAGAGAAAGACTCTCAATGAGAATTTACTGAGTGACTACAGCAACGTGCTCAAGTATATCAGAGATGAGGAGAACTACACAGGACAGGACTACAATCATACCTGTTTGTTACATTTGTATCAAAAACACTTAACAACAAAAACAAAAATGGACCCAAATTATAATATACAAGTGAGTATTTGTATTAAAGTGTAGCCTGTACTGAAGGCTATAGTCTTTGATCTTCATCAGTAAGGGCTTTAAGTCTTCTTTGTTTGTTTTCAGTAAGAATTGTTGTATCATTATAAAATCACAGGCTGCTAATGGGCCATAATCCAATTTTGAATCCATGTTCTTTATGTACTTTAGCTCCTTGTATCATTATATTTTTTTTTAAGTCAGGAAATACTACTTCTTTTCCTGCCATAGCTAATGTTGAGCTCCAAATTATTTGTCCACCTACGTAAATGATTTTATTTGCATGTCAGTGCTCACTATGAAAGCTGGGTGATAAATATATTCTCAAAATTTAATTTGAATAATAGATTTTCACACATGTATTTCACACATATTTGCCCCAAAGTTATTAGTTTCTCATCTTAAAAAGGCAAATAAAGCAAAAAATATCACCACTATTGTACATCTTCACTGAAATAAGATATAGAAAAACATTAAACTATATATATTGAGTAAGAAAATAATGGTTATTGATTCTCATCAAGTCGGGCACGACTCATAGTGACTCTTATGAACCACAGGCCTGAAGCCTTTCCATAACTATCATTGTTTCTCCAGGTTTATAGTTTCCAGAGGTATGTGGCTTAGGAAGTGGATGCCACTCCTGCTTCCAAACTGTTCTTAAACTGGGAGCTCCACCAAACACTGTCCACCATGGGCAACCCTTATGGCATTTTACCCCCAGTAAGGCAAGATTCAACTTCACAGCAAACCCAGTTTACCTCAGACAGCAAATTGACAGAAGAGTGCTATACAACTTAAAAGAATGTTCCTTCAAAATAATAACACTAGGACCTCAGACCCAATTACCATTTAAATACAAGGGTGGCACGTGCTCACTTGCTCTCCCTCTCTCTCTGCATGTGTGTGTGTGTTATGTATGTAAGTGTCTATATATCTATATGTGTGTGTGTATGTATATATCTCTCTATCTCTATCTCTATATCTCTCTGTATGTGCATGTATTTATATATCTATATGTATGTATGTGCATGCATCTATATATATCTATATATGTATATAAGTATGCATGTATACATATCTCTATGTGTATGTATATATGTATGTATGTATGTGCATCTATGTATATATATCTATGAGTGTATATATGTATGTATGTGTGTGTGTGTGTGTGTGTGTGTGTGTGTGTGTGTGTATAAAGAGGCCTGAAGCTTTTCTATAATTATTTCTCCAAGTACATAGACTTTTCCAGAGCCATGTCTGAAAAGTGTATGTCACTCCTGCTTCCAAACCTGAAAACGTGTGGGAGCTCCACCAAACACTGCCCATGATAGGTAGCTAATTTTGGTGTTTGAGACACCTACGGTACAGTTGTCCATCACCAGAGCAACTGTAAGTTAATTCAGTAGAGCAAAGAGATCACTGCTTTACCACTGAAAAGAATGTTCATCCCAAATCAATTAATTTTGGGCTAAGGACCCTACAGCATTTTAAAATACCAGCATGGCCAAAAGCTAGTGGACTTGAGCCAGAGAACCCCAGTTCATCTGACAAGTCTCATCCACTGACACCCACTTGGGGATGAAAATAAAGCCCCAGGACCCCTAGTGTTCCATATGTGTCTCTCCACGAGATGTGAGATGCCATCATATCATCCAGCATGAAAACCAATTCACAACACAATAGCCATCAGCCTGCAGGCATAGCCAAACATTACGGCATTTTTAATCACTGGCACAGCCAAATGATGGTAGACTGAGAGCCAAAGACCCTCAATTCATCTGGCAATTCCCATCCGCTGACACCCACTTTTAAAGATTTCTCATTATATTTGTCAACCTATGTGAAAGCCCTTGATGTTTTCTTCTGCATAGCCATACATTTCAGTACTCCCTTCCAAACCTGAATCAATGCTGATCTGTGGAGTAAATACACTGTGTTTTGAAAGTGGTAATATATGGTTTCTAAGAAGTGGTTACGAAATATGTTGCAGTTCTTGCTGTATTCTCTTAAGTATTTATTGTGGAAGAAGCCATGCTATGAAGATATTCATGAGATTTCATAGAGAAATCCACATAGAAAAGACCTGAAAATCCTCCCATCAGCCGATAAAATTTACTTGCTGGTGATATGGATGTTACCTTGAAAGCAGATATCCCAACCTCAGGCTAGACTTTGTAGAATGTTGAGCTTAACCTCACAACTGAAAGTAATCTCAATAGAGATTCTGAGTCCAAAACACCAGATAAACTGCTTCAGGATTTTTGACCTACAGAAATTGAGAGAAAAGATAAGTAATAAGAGGTGGTATAAGTCACTAAATTTTCAGAAAATGTATTATTAACTACTGTACAAGTAAATTCATTTTTGACAACAGTAACTTAACTCTGTGGGTTAAAATTCCTGAGAAGTAAAATGGGAAAGCAATCTAAATGTATTACATCTTCTATCCGCTCACATTCAATATTATCCAGCATTTTAATGTTAAATATTTAGAAAATTTATGGTTTTGTGGGTACTTAATACTTCAGAGATTTTAGGTATCCCATTCATAGGGTTTAGAAGCAGAAGTGGCATCCACTTCCTAAATAACATGCCTCTGGAAACTCTATGATCTTAGATAAATGTCAATAGTTGTAGAGGGGCTTCAGCTTGAAGGCTATCAACAACAACAACAACAACAACTGATAGGGAGCTGCCCTGCTCACCCAAAGGCAGTGCTTCTCTAATAGTTTGTATCCACCAGGTAATGTGTTGAGAAAGATGATAATATTCTTCTGTGCAATTTTACAGTATAAGAAAACCCACTAGAAGATCAGATATGATTTGGTTCCAACTGAATGACAATGAGTTTAACATTTTTACCATGTATTATGTACATATTGACTTACCCATAATATTGTTGTTATTCTAGTGTACTGTTGGGTAGGAAACCAGCCATAGCTAACCCTCCAGGAGGTATTAAGGAGAAATAAATTGCATGAAAAATGATTTCAGATCTTGCTCTCGTAGAGTATTTGGTAAAAAAAAAAAACACAAAACAACCACAAACAAATTCTTTATCACCAGAGCTCTCTTATAACAAAATACTTTATTCAGTCACAACAAATTCAAGAAAGTAGATGAGTTATAGAAAAGTTATTTAACATTTTTTACATATAAAACTAAGTGACGAGATATTTTTAAAATAATATTCAGAAAATTAGGCAAAAGAGCTCCCTCAAATTGTAAAAAGATATAATGATAAATAATTACTTGGAATTCTTAATTTCAATTTGATTACATTGAAGAATTTTTAAGGATATTTTCAGTCATGGTTGTTTTCCCTTGAATCAGCTTTTACTCAAAGCTACCCTAAATCCATCATCCTAAAACTCTACCTCCTCCTTCCTACCCTCTTAATCTCTGCTGGGTTTTTTTATGGCTATTTTTGTTGACACTGTGTCAATAAATCTTACTAAACTACTTCCTTTTTCATTGAATTTATACTTTTCCAAGTATAATGTTCTTCTCCAGGGACACTCCACTTGACAGTATATATATAATGTATGCAAGAAACCTCAAAATCACTGTTTCTAAGGAGAACTCAGAATGGACTCCTTTGAAGGCATAGGAGTTTATTCTTCAGGCAATTCATGACATATGCTCTCCAAAACCACAGTTCCAAGCCATCTATTCCTTTCATTCTTCTTTATTAATTATCTAAGTATCATATGTATAGGGAACAAGTGAAAATATCCTGGCTTGGAATAGGAGCAATTGAGTCCTTAAAGTGACAGTGTTATTTTGTAGGATTCTGAGTTTCTTCACATGAAGGAACATAACCATTTTATATTTGAAATGCTGTGTATAAAGACTTGAGAGAGATGTAACAATAGTAACAACCATAAAAATTATATATATATACTTTAATGACAGAACACTTTTTATTTATACTTTTCCAAGGTAATGAATTTCCCACAATCTCTAAGGAGAACAAAAGGATATTTGTGCTTTATTTTCACTGCATTTTCTCGACAAATCACAATTGTAGTGTTTGTAATTTATAGCAGAAATTTAATTTTGAAAATGGAAAATTGACTTATGGGAGTTTACGTGCAGCAAAATATGTCTTATCTTAACACACACAGACATATAATTAAAAAAATATATACTTATAAAATTTTCAGAAGGATAGACACAATTGCATCCCATTCCAAGCTGAATACATTATTGTAGAATCCCCCAATGTTGTCCCCTCAACAATGTATAAGAGGGTAACTATTACAATAGCAAACAAGTGAAAAATCTGAATATTAGAAAGGACACATGGATTAGTAAATGCTACAGGGAATAATAAATCCCTGTTCAAAATAAAGGTTTAATCTTCGGAATAGTTTTTGAAACTTGAATCTTTCATCTTCAAGCGTCAGGGATATGTCTCAATCATTTAAGAATATAAAGCAAGATGATAGTTTAAGGTGGATTTATAATCAATATTTATGAAGCAGCACTCAAAAAATCAGAAGGTATGTTGCATTGGGCAAATCTGCTGTCAAGGACTTCTTTAGAAAGTCCTAAACAGCAAGGATATCAGTGTAAAGAATAAGATGTGCCTAAGTGGCAAAATGCTGTGCTGGAATCCCAAAGGCACACGGTTTGAATCTACCCTCCTAAGTAAAAAGACAAGCAATCTCCTTCTGAATGATTAACTGCCTCTGAAAACCCCACAGAGTGTCAGCTATGGGTTGGTTCCAACTTGATGTTATACAACGACTGCAATGCCTAGAAATAATGTGGGTTTTTTTTTACAATTGCTTTATATGCATGTGAATGTTGGCTAATAAACAAAGAAGAATGCAGAAGAATGTATGCCTTTTCATAGTGAAACTAGTAAAGAGGAGTAAGTATATCATTACTATTTAGAGAACAAACACATCTGCCTTAGAAGTTCTTTGCAGAGACCAAGAGAGTGAGATTTTAAATTTTTTTTCACTTGCATACTTTGAATATGTTAGCAGGAGGGACTGATCTTTTGAAGGAGACACCATGCTTGGGATGATGGAAATTCCATATAGAAGAAGAGAAGATACAAAATGAGACAGAGTGATACAATGATGGCAGCAGTGCACTCAAGAACAACTGGATTATGACTATTTTGAGGACCCGACAAGGTTTTGACCTCTTGTACATGTGGTTGCTATTAGTTGAATTCGGCTTGAGCAATCTAATGGCAGCAAAACACTAATTTTTTTGAAAGATGTTTCTAAGACCAGATCATTTACATGGTGGGCACAAGTTCTCAAATTATTTCAATTTTCAATAACTTTTTTTTCAAATCTCTGACCTGTTTTGTTTTCCTATATATTTGTTTTATTCTGAATTATCATACCATTCAGTGTCATAAATCATTGCTAATATACCAAAACTCATCCCTAAGGGACTTGCCAAATATAGAATTCAAGTAGGTGAAGTGTATATACTACATTTTAACAACTGAAATAACTTGCAATCCCTCAGTTGATAACTGATTAGGCCAATGAAATACAAATAGGTTTGAGATAGCTTGTATTATATGCCTTCTCTTAAAATCAGAGTTTTGTAGTTCTAACAATTGAAATCTTGAAATTATTTTACGTAATAAAAAAAAATGTCTTCTTGTTGTTGTTAATCACCTTTGAGTCGAGTACAACTCATAGCAACCCTATGAACAAAAGGCTTAAAGCTCCTCTACAACTATCAACATTTATCAAAGTTCATAGAGTTTCTGGAGGCCTGTTGTTTAGGAAGTGTATGCCACTTCTGCTTAAAAAACAAAATGTCATTATAATAATGAAAGAATTATTTTTCCCAAGTTAAAAGTGAACTGGCAAGGAGAAGGGGCAGGGAGGAAAATATAAAACAATGAATGAATACAAATCCAAGTTCTTTATAAATTTTCATTAAAATATAAAAAAAACCAAACCCCAACCAACCAAACAAAAACAAAAACAAACAAACAAACAAACAAAAAACAGATGTAAGGCATAGATCCCAGAGAAGCTGTGGGATGAGTTCAAGAATGTCATTCATTAAAAAGGGCAAAAGGTCATTACAAAGACGGGGGAGGAATGAAAGCCATGATGGATGTCAGAAGATCTATGAAAATTGCATTAGCTTATTGAGAAGCCAAAATTAACAGAAGGGGTGTTGGAGTAAAAGAGCCAACAGAAGATTTCACTGAAAGGACAGATCAAGAAGACAAAGAAATATATTGTAATGACATGTGTAAAGAGCCGGAGTCAGAGAATAAAATGACTAAACACAACAAACACAACTTATTCAGAATTTCTCAAGCTGAAAGCACTGAAAATAAATTCAAGTCTTGTTTTGCAATACGGAATGATGCCATGGGCAAAACCATGAATCATCAAAGAAATATTAAAAGGAGATTGAAGAAATACAGAGTCATTTTATCAAACAGAACTAGTAACCCCCCACAAATTTCAGGAAGCACCATATGAAAAAGACCCAATAAATGGTAACAAAGGAGGTCAGGCTGCACTGAAGATACAAAAAGTAATGCCCCCAAAATAGAAGGGATACTTATGGACATTTTCAACTAAGAACTGCAACTGTTTCTGTGCTCACCAGTCTAGGCTGGGAAATTTGGAGGCTGATTGACTGTAAGAGACCCATATTTTTATCCCATTCCCAAGAAAGGAAATCCAATATAATGTGGAAATTATCAAACAATATCATTATCGAATAATAGCATTGATACTTTGCAATCACTTGTTATACATCAGAGAGTTGGACAATGACTAGGGACGATAGAAGGAGAATTGACGCCTTTGAGCTGTGGTGCTGGAGAAGAGTATTGAAGGTACCTTGGACTGCTAGGAAAACAAACCGTTTCATACTGGAGAGGGTTAAACCAGACTACTCCTTGGAGGCAAAGATTCTAAGGCTTTGTATTACATACTTTGGACATGTTGTAAGAAGAGACCGGTCCTTGGAGGGGGACATCATGCTTGGTAGGGTGGAGGGACAATGCAGCAGGGGAAGACTCTCTATGAGACGGATTGATTCAGTAACTGGGATAATCAGGATGGGTGTATCAGAAACAGTGTGATTGGCACAGGACAGAGCAGAGTTTAGGGCTGTTGTACGTAGGGTCGCTATGAGTCACAAGTGACTCAACTGGCATATAACAACATCGTTGATATCATATGGCTAAGAGCAGATATTACGACTGGAAAATTGCTAGGGAACTGCTAGAATTTCAAGTAGGATTTAGAAGAGGCCATTACACCACGAATATTATTGCTGATGTCAAATGGATCCTGCTGAAAATGAATGCCGTCGGAAGAATGTCTATCTGTGTTTTATTTCCCAAACAACAACATTTGCAGAGTAAGATTATCAATGAGATGGACTGCACAATGACTACAATGGGCCTATGAATAAGGCATACAATCAAGAAGGATTTCTTTCTTCTGTACATCAGGTTGCTATGATTTTCTTGTTAGCTTCCATTGAGTCGCGGATAACTCATAGCGACTCTAATAACATAAAATCTGAACTCTGCCGTATCCTGTGCTACCTTCATCATTTCTACCACACTAGGGTCCATAATTGGAGCTCTGGTGGCCTAGTGGCAAGAGGCTAGGCTGCAAACCTGAAGGCATTTAGTTTGAGGCCACCAGTTGCTCTGTGGAAAAACAATGGGCAGTCTCACAACATAGTATTAACTGCCTCTGAAAAACCACAGGAAGGGGGGGGAGTCAGCTATAGGTTGGCTGCAACTCTATGGTAAAAAAGAAGTAGAAGAAGAAATGCAACAACAACAAGGATCCATTATTACAGTCACTGTATGAAGTAATCTCTTTGAAGGTCCTCCTCTCCTTTGCTGACTCTCCTTTTTTTTTTTACTTTTATTTTTTTTAGTATGATGCATTTCTCCAAGGGCCAGGCCCTCCTAACAAAAAGATGTGTGATAAAGTATCTTTCCCTCTAAGAAACAGCCTCACTTTGCTAAGATATGAGGGTTGCAGTGAGTTAGAACAATGACATGGCATCTAAAAATAATTATAAAAATTCACGAACTCATCCATTGCAAAGACTATTCCAAATTGGGGGAAAAAAGTCAAAAGATGAAATACAGAACACAAGGCTTGTGTATTTTCTTCAATTCTTTTACCTTGAGAAATTAGAATGTGTTTTTCCTTTTTGGTTTCGAACTTTAGATACCTGCACATTTGATTATAATACTTTGGAGTATCTTCTTGAACTGATGTTTAAAATCTTTGGCTTTTTACTTTCTCCTTTCTTCCTTTTGCTTTAACTTTTCTACAGTCTAGAGCAGTTCAAGATATACCATACTTTTAAAAATTTCTTTTCTGTTTTGCCTTTTTTATATGTTCTTTTGCTTTCTTTATGTATGTATCTTGAATGTCATCTCAAAATGAATGTGGAGTTTGACTATTAGTGTTAAAATATCAAATCTGGAGTTTGACTATTAGTGTTAAAATATCATCAAATCTGTTATTGAAATGGTCTGCTAATTCAGGTCAGAAATACTCAAAGTGAAAGTTTTACACTGATGGACTTGCTTTTATTTTCCTCAGTTTCAATTTGAATTTGAATAAGAGCAATTTATGATCTATTATTGGATATTCCCTGACACTGTTTTTATGTGAATATTAAGTTTCTCCATAGTTTCATTCCATATATGTGTTGATTAGATTCCTGTGTACACCATCAGGAGAGATTTGACTTTATAAAGGGAATGCGAATGAAGAATTCCATTACTCTTCCAAAAGAGCATTTCAAGATTTATTCTAAAATACAATGCTGTGATAAATAAATACCTTTGTAACGACATTTTACATTTTTCCTGGATGATATTCTTGATATACTACCATAATTCATTAATGTCCAAGTCCTCAAACCAGTTCCTGAGATGGTTTTGAAATTCAGGTGTGATAAACTCAAGGTTAAGTTTTGGTTCCTGTGAACTTGTTTTAATATTTCTCAGCTTTAGCTTCAATGTGACTATGAGCGCTTGGTGGTCTGTCCCACAATTAGCACCTGGCCTAGTTTTCACCTCTGATATTGAGATTCTCCAGTGATTCTTTTCACATATGGAATCCATCTGATTCCTATAAATAGTAACAAGTGAAATATCATTAAGGTCAATGACATAAATATGTATTTATGTCATTAATATACATAAATACACTTACTTATGTCAATATAAAATATAGTATATAGTATATTGTATATATAAATATATATATTATTAAGGTCAATGGTATTTATGTCATTGACTTTAATATTAATATTTAATAATAGATATATATATTCACATGGTCAATGACATAAATATATACTTATGTCATTACTATATATATATACTTACTTATGTCAATATAATATATAGTATATTATATATATAAATATATATATTATTAAGGTCAATGATATTTATGTCGTAACCTTAATAATATTATTTAATAATAGATATATATTCATATATATTTATGTCATTGACCTTAATAAATTTTATCACACATTATCTTGTTTTATTTTGACTATGAAATCTATATTTTCCAGCTAATAATCTTTCTCTGTTTTAACTTTTGCATGTCACCCATTAGTTTTTAATTCATCGTTATTTCAATTTTAGATTAGAATTTAGTAGAAATTTTCATTCCCTTTTTGGTTTTAGAAGTTTATTCAGAATTACATAAATATTGTATTTTATCCTACTATGTTTGTATTTACCTATCACAGTATTGTATTTTAGGATAAATCTTGAAATGCTCTTATGGAAAAGTAACGCAATTCTTCATTTGCATTCTCTTAATCTTTATGAAACATGTAATAATAAAGTTTTATTGTCTTGAATAACATACACTGATCAAGATTATTTCATTTGGGCTACTAAAACAAGAGTTCTAGCTAAGTGGTAAAATTTTAATCTCTAATATTGCCTATCTGGATTCATGCCGAGACCAAGGAAAGTCCATACTAGTCTGTCAGTGAAGGTTTGCAGGTTGCTATGATACCACACAAGTTTCATTGGAGCTTGCAGGCTATCAAGACGTTAAAGCAAATACAAGCCTTCATTTAAACTTTAACTCCCCCAGTACAACACCACCAAAAAAATCCTTGTGATAAAATTCTTGGAAAAGTTTAATTTCTAAATCCATAACTAGCCTATGAAATGTCATTACACAAACGTAATTTAAAAAAAAAATCCAAAGTGTCTCTTACCTTTAAATAAATAATATCCAACTATTTTAAATTTTCTTTTTCAAAACTCCTCTATCAGCTTGTTCTATATATAAGCTGATGAAAATGGTAATGTGACAAACATCTGTGCTCTCTGTCCCCGTGTAATCTTTATCAAGGAATACAAATCTTCTAAGTTTAATTAAGTTATTGCTCAGATTTTCCTTCTTTAATATAATAAAGAAAGTGTAAGTAATATTTGTCTGAAAATCAGGAAAGGAAGTTCTATGGATTTCAGTTGTTGTTGATTGCCTTTGAGTCGAGAATGACTCATAGCAATCCTATGAACAAAACGCCTGAAGCCCCTCTATAACTAGCAACATTTACCAAAGACTATAGAGTTTCAGGAAGCATGGTGTTTGGGAAGTGGATGATGCTCCTGCTTCGGTTCTGTTAAATAGCAAGTCAGGTTTCTACTAAAATTCAAGCGAAAAAGAGTTAAGCTGAGGAAATGAGAGGAAATTCACAAATTGGGAATCAAAAGTTTCAGAGGATTCTGAGCTATGTCAACAGTGAAAAGGATTATTACTCAGGGAATTGTGAAAGAAAACTCAAAGATTCAATATAAGTTCAGTGATTGGTTGACATTTAGATAATAGGTAAGCCAATTGACTGAAAGTTATATACAGAGAACTTCAATAAAATGCAGGGATTGGCTGGCATTTTGATAAAGATTACAAAATGGAATGTACCTGTCCTAGAAATTATATGAGATTTTTCCATCTGACCACAGGAATGACATGCATAATTATAGTCTGTTTTAAGACTATCTGACCTGAGAATTGCTTCAAACTCTGTTTCCTGGGTGAGGTGTATATGCTTGTGAAAGCAAAAGTCATGTTCTTCAAAATTGTTTCCCAAGTAATTTTCTCAGGATGGAGAGCTACAGAAATGACAAGCTGTTTGTTTGTGTTTTTTGTTAATTTTTGATGCAGAAATTGTCTTTGAATTAAAATGGAGTTAAAGCCTTAGATTTTAGCACAGCAATCATCTCCAGTTGGAAGCTCTACATTGTCATCTTCTTACCATATGGACATCCTATAGAATGTGGTGGCATTTTATCTCATTGATCCTGGAGTCATCCTGAGTGTCTAGTGGGAGAATACGGAGAAGAAAACTGGAGAAAGAATGACAAAATAAATTATAAAAAGGAATAATATTAATCTATGTGCAAATCTAAAAAAATAGTATATGGACCATATTTTATAAAGGTTAATAGACAAGAAAGGCATCACCGACTCCTGTTGTTGCTGTTTCTAGGTATTCTCCAGTTGACACACATAAAGGCCCTGTGAACAAACCTTGCCTGATCCTACACAATGCTCACAATCAACGTCATGCTTTTATCCATTGTTGTACCACCGTCATCATTCAAAATTTATTGAAGGGTTTATGGTGGGTTTTTTCCCCCCTTTTCACTGATACTTTACCAAGAATAATGTCTTTTCCCCAGGAACTAGGCTCACTTGATAACATGTTCAAAATATATGAGACAAAAATCTCATCAGCCTGATTTCTCAAAACCATACTCGCTGTTCTTTTCTCAAGACAGATTTATTTGTTTAGCTGTTTGTTTTACATTCAATATGTTTTGCCAACACTGCAGTTCAAAGAAATCATTCCTTCTTTAGTCTTTCTTATTCATTTTTCAAGTTTCAGATGCATATATGGCAATTGAAAATACTATGGCTTGTGTAAAGTTTACTTTAGTCCTCAAAATAACACCAAAACTCTTTAACACTTGAAAGAAATTTTCCCACGGTACTACACTCGCTTTATTGATTGCTTTTTTTTTCCATATTGATTGTGCAACTATGTAAAGTGAAATCCTTGAAATTTCAGGCTTTTATGTATTTATTGTGATGTGGTTTGTTGGTAAAGATTATTATCCCTTTTTATGCTGAAATATAATCCATACTGAAATCTTTGAGAGCCATTATTATGTGCTTCAGATTTTCTTTTTGTTCAGTAAGCAATGTTTTGCCACTTTCATATCACAGGTTGTTATTAAAAAGCCTTCCTCTGGTACTATTTTTACCTGCTTTTCATAAACACAAACTGGAAATTTATAATATCACTGTTGACTGACTCAGTAAAAAAGTGAGGATCATGTGAGTTTTATATAAATCATCTGAAGAAACAGCTATTTGAAATAAAATAACTCCCAGAATTTTGAAAGATTGTTGGATTTCTGAACCATTGATATTTTTAAGGACCATAATTATACAATAAAATTCAGTATTGTCAAAGCAAAAATCCTAAAACAATAACAATAAAAAACATGAGTTCATAATTATTAAAATCCTGTTAAACATTCACAGATATTAATAGAGAAGTTTTTTGATCCATACACTCTCTAATACTACTATACAATTTTCATATAATTAAGAAAAATGGAAATTTAAGGAAAAGACTGATGAAATAAATAATGATTTGGTAACATATATAAAATCTTCCATTCAAAATAGTGACACACTTAGAAACAAGTTTTGGGCTTTGTTATTATTACATGTTAATGTGTACACATTTTTAAGGCATGTAACTTTAATTTTATGGTATAAGAATTTTTCTACAAGTGAAATTTGTTCTTAAAAAGTTTGAATAAGTATAGCCATTTTGAAGTATCTCATGGTCAAAGAGAAGTTGACTACTTCCATTGAATCTCAGTTCATCTGCTCTATGATATGCCAA
>NW_006399892.1:2728614-2729883 GCF_000299155.1 Elephantulus edwardii | reverse complement strand
TTTTACAAACCCTCTCCCAGGTCCACTCCACCATGTAGCCTTTGGTCTAGACTCCTGTCATAACAAAAATATCTAATCATATATCCCTTTTCAACAGTTTTCTCCCTCACCTGTTTCAATGCAGTATACATTATTGAACCCATCTTTCTCAGTCTCTCCCCAACCCCAAGGTCAGTCCTGTTTTACAACACCATGCAATATTTGTCCTTTTGTGACTGAGATACTTCACTCAGCATAATGTCCTCCAGAGTCACCCCATTTTGAATAATATTGCATGAGTTCCATGTTTTTCAATGTAGCATAGTACTCTATTGGATGAATATACTACAGCTTTTCTATCCATTAGTTTGTTGATGGGCACTTGGGTTGTTTCCAACTCCTTGCTATTTATGAACAAAGCTGCAATAAACATGGGTGTGCATATATCTTCTAGGATGTCAGTTATGGTCTCTTTGGTGTCTATTCCCAGTAGTGGAATTGCTGGGTCAAATGGTACCTCAATTTGAATTTATTTTATTAAATTTTATTCATTTTAATGAACATTTACAGAGAATTTGGATTTCCGTTCATTAATTGTTGCACTATTTTCTCTACCCTCCCCCCCAGTTTGTTCCTCTTTTTTTCCCCCCTTGAAAGTCTGTTTTAATTATCCCATTGCCACAGTGCTTGTCAAAGCCAGTTCTCATCAATCTCCTTTGTCAGTGTGTCCTTTGTCATTCCCTATTACTCCTCCCTGAGAGAGACTTCACCCTGATTCATAAGGAAAAGGGGATGGCGTATTCTCTTAGCTATTTCCTGCTGAAAATGGACACTGTAAGTTTCAGGTTGAATATCTTCTCTCACTACTCTAAGGGGCCCCTTTGGCAATAGGAAACATGTAGACTATTGTGGAGATTGATTTTGGAATTTAGATGCACTGTTATCAAGTGTGCTTCGCCGTTCATGTTCATATCCTTGAAGATATATCATGGAAGTATTGCAGCCTAGACGACATAAATTTAACTAACAAGTTAAAAGGACATGAGTCAAAAATTAAAAGCAATAATATTCCAAATAGAGGTTCTAACAGTGGCACAAATCAAGTTACAGGGAGAAGGTAGCTCTTAAAATAAAAGGCTTATTGACTAGCACTTTGTCTGTTATAGTATAAAGGTTAGGAACCACAAGATGTAGAGGCTCAACTATGTCATTTATTGTTCTTGAGTCCTGGACAAAATTCCATCTACCACTGGGTTGTTTTACAGCTTGGAAGTCTGCATGCAAGGCAGA
>NW_006399892.1:2722763-2727914 GCF_000299155.1 Elephantulus edwardii | reverse complement strand
TCCAAAGCAGTTTCTATTTTCCATAAATGGTTTTGGTAAGAAGAATATTGTAAATATGGATACATTTCCACTATTCCTCCTCAATGCCTTGATATAGTGTAATTCGCCTGAGAAGTTATAAATCCATTGCCTTCCTTACTCTAACTTATTTTTTTTAATTTAAATTTATTTTTATTTCAGTAAACATTTACAGAGACTTTGGATTTCCATTCATTCATTATTGCACATTTCTGCCCTCTACCCTCTTGGAAAAGTAAAAGAAAAATTCTTTCATTGTTTTACAAACCCTCCCCCAGGTCCACTCTACAGTGTAGCCATCACTCTAGACTCCTGTCATGACAGAAATACTTAATCACCTTTATCTTTTAAACAGTTTTCTGCCTCATCTGAAAGCACCATACTGCCTTCCACAGTGGTTGCACCATTTTACACTCCCACCAACAGTGAAGAAGGGTTCCAGTTTCTCTATAACCTCACCAGCATTTGTTGCTTGCTATTCTGTTAAATTTTCCTATTTTGTCTGGGGTGAGATGATATCTCATAGTTGTTTTTACTATTAGTTTTTAGAAAAAAATAAATTTTAATTCTTTTATGGCTCTAGTATAATTTCTATTCCTGTAGTTAGTATTTGTGTGAGCCTTTTACCTATATTTTCAAGAATTTGAAATAATGTTTTGAGTTATTATATGATAGAGATTACAACAGTTTTCTCTGCAAATGACTCCTGGTCTTAGGGTGAAGCACTCATTAAGTTTGCTGTTTCAGCACCATCATTTAACAATAATTTTCTGCAGGAGTTAGATATATTTCTTCTCAGTAAATATGTAAAATTTTCAAAACTCCTTAATTTCCTGTAGAACATATTCTATATTTCTCTTTGATTATCATCTTCCTTTATGCCTTTATTCATATTCATTTATTTATGCATATGTCTTTATTCCTTGCCTTTTTGCCGTATTGAGAACAGTGTATCCCTTCTTCTTTGTCAGATATATCTATATGATTACACATATGTTTTTCATATATTGATTTTTCTCTTATTTTAACAAGGATTGAAAATGATGGTGTTATCTTTCATTTCCCCTCCTATTCACTATAATGGTAATATAATGATTTTTGAAAAATGCTCTTGACCACGAAAAAATTTATATGTACAAACACATGAAGAATGACTCAATATCACTATCCATTTTTATTCTTAGGTCTTGTTGAGTTAAGTACAACTCATGATGTTATTACGTGCTCTCAAATCGCCTGCCACTCACAGCAACCCTATGTACATTAGCTATGAACCCTGCCTTAATCTGAGCCAATCTCATTTTCTCTGAAAGACCTAAGTCCATTTCTCCAGTTATTGAGTCAATCCATCTCATACTGGGTCTTCCTCTCCTGTCTTGTCCTTCCATTCTTTCAAGAATGAAGTTTCTCCCCTCGGACTGGTCCCTCCAGGCCACATTGTCCGAAGTATTTGAGACAGAGCTACAAAATCCTTGCCTCCAAGGAGCACCCATGTTTCACCATCTCCATGACAGACATGTAATCTTAGAAGTACACGATGTGTTCACAACTCTTCTCCAGCACCACAACCCAATTGCATAGGTCCTTCTTTTATCATCGTTAGTTATTGTCCAGCTCTTGGATACATAGCAAGTAATTAGGTAGATCATGGCTTGAATTATGTGCACCTAAGTATCCAGACTGACATAATTACTCATTAGTATCCTACAGAGGTTTCTGACAGAAGACTTTCCCAATGTAATTTGCCTTTTGATGGTGAAGACTCATCAACCACCTGCATTATGCAGATGACACAACCTTGTTTGGTGAAACAGAAGAGGACATGAAGTGGTTGCTGCAAAATGTCAAGGACTGTAGTAGTAATGTGTATTAAAGCTCAACATCAAGAAAACTTTGTCCAGAACAGGCCTGTTTGTTCTTGTGACAACCCAAAGGATATTCAATACTACCTTAAGCTCACAACATAAAGACATTTATTCTTTTTCTGACATCTTTAGTCATTATCTAGCTTTCATATATATACATATAAAGTAACTGAAAACTATGATTTGAATCAGGTACACCTTAGTCTTTAAGTGGCATCATTGTTCTGTGGTACTCTGGACAGGTCCTTAATAGGAGACTTTCTCAATACAGCTCTTCTCTTAATGATAAAAAAAACCCAACTATTGATAGAGAACTATGAGAATACATGTTTAGAAGTAGCTGTGGCACTAGAAACATTACCATTAATGTCTCATAGAACTTGGCTGAAAGCGAAGAGGACCAGAGGAATGTCTATCTGTGTTTCATTGTCTATGCAAAGGCATTTGACAGTTTAGAGTACAACAAATTGTGGCTAAATTTGAGAAGAATGGGAATCCAAGAACACTTAATTGTACTCATACAAAACCTATACTTGGACTAGGAGGCAGTAGTCAGAACAGAACAAGGAAACAACATGGTTAAAAATAAGGAAAGGTGTGCATCACAGATGTGTTCTATCTTCACGTCTTTTCAAGATATATGTTGAACAGATTATGTGAGAGCCTGAGCATTTTAAAGTTGAGTATAGGATCAGGATTGAACAGACTCATCAACAACCTGTGTTATGCAGATGATACAACCTTGCATGCCAAAACTGAGGAGGACCTAAAGCATTTGCTACAAAAGGTCAAGGAATGCAGTCTTCAATATGTATTGAAGATATTGAAGCCTAATATTAAGAAGACAAAGATTCTCAGCATTGGGCATTGGGCATTGTAGCATCATGATTGATAGAGAAGGGAATGATGTTGTTATCAATTTCAGCTTGCTTTTCTACAATGCACACTCTTGGCACCAGCAGTCAGGAAACCAAAAGACTAATTTCTTTGGCAAAGCCTGCTGTCAGGAACCTCTCCAGAATTCTGAGAAGCCATGATGTCAATCTAGAGATTAAAGTGCACCTGACCCATTTCATGGTCTTTTCAATTGTATGCTGCACATTAAAAAGCCGGACAATGATTAAAGAAAACAGAAGAAGAATTGATGTCTCTGAGTTGTGGTGCTATAGAAGAGTATTGAACATATCATGGACTACAAGGAGAAAAAGAGGTCTGTCTTGGAGTGGGAGAAACCAAGTTTCTCCTTGGAAGCAAGGATTTAGAAGGTCTGTCTCACATAGTTTGGGCATATGGCCAGAAGGGACCAATCTTTGGAGAAGAACTTCAAATTTAGAAGGGTTGAGGAACAGTGTGGGAGAGGAAGATTCCAGATGAGATGGATTGATGCACAGTAACTGGAGCAATAAGATTAGTTGTGTTGGAGTCAGTGAGACTGGCTCAGGATAGGAAAGATTTAGAGCTGTTTTTGTACCTGAGTATATGAGTATATGTATATGAGTCACAGGTGACTCCAAGACATATAACAACAATTCTCTTATTTCCCCCGAAATCCATCTAACATCAACAGTGAAATCCCTGGTGCCATGGTGTCCTCGTCTTCATACAGTTTGTATTTCTGCCAATATGCTGTTCTAGTCTTTTATCCTTTTTATTTCTTTTTAATTCAGCAATATGTTTTACAGGGGATTTTAATGATATTGTTCAATAATTTTCACATTATGTTGGATCATTTTTTTTAAATGAAAATGAATATGGATCTCTTCCAGACTGTTGGTCAAGTAGATGTCTTCTTTATTTCTTGGCACAGACTGCAGAGTACATTGAGGGTGCATCTGTTTGTTGTAATATATGAATTGATGTTTCATTATTCATGGCAATTTATTTTTTGCCAATGCCTTCAATGTAGTTTGAACTTCTTCCTTTATTTACATTGGCTTTTAGATCATATATTGCTTCCTGAAATGGTTCCTTGCCAGGCAATTTCTTCTAGTACAGCCACTTTATGCATTTCTTCTATCTTATTTTGATGCTTCTTTAATCATTCATATCATTTCAGTATTACAACTTGATAATTGCATTTGTTCTTCAGTTCTCTTGACATGAACAATGTTGGGTAAATCTACCCTCAATATAATTATATATTCTTGTTGTGATTGTTGTGTACTGTGAAATAGGAAGTGACTCATAACTGATGCTCCAGTAGGTTTTCAGAGGAAGTAAATCATATGAGAGAAGGTTGCCTACCTTTCTCCTCCAGAGCAGCTGGTGGATTCAAAACACTAGCTTTGGGACTGCAGTGTAGCTTTTTACCAATAAGGATGTACTGTGGAGTTAGAACCAACTCATATGTGACCTTCCAGAAAAGTTTTCAGAGACAGTTACGTGGGAGAAGATTGTCTATCATTCTCTCACAGAACAAATGGTGGATTCAAAGATTGTGACAGGATTTAATTCAAACAAAGAACAGTATTAAAGAAATGAAGGCAAAATTTATTAGTACTTAACCATCTTTGAATTGAGTATTATTGTTTCTGGAGCTGGCAGAATTTGATAATGATAATAAGAAATAAATATGAATAATTTAGGAAAAGTCAGATTATAAAATTAGTTGGAAATGTCCATAATATTTATTAGTAAATAATGCTAGACTAAAAATTGGGAACTTATTTACAGATATAGTGAATTAATTTTGTCAATTGAAAACAGTGCCAGTTTATCGTAAGTAGATCTAAAAACATATGTTTGAAAAATAATAAACTGAAAAAACCCAGAAAAATAGTTTTCCTAATTTAGAAAAATAATTATGAGCAGGAAAATTTTATTTTTGCAAATAGAGTTTGATGGTTTTCTTATAAGATTGGTAAACTGAAGTTACGTGGGCAGAAGTCTAGGCCAGGCAATAGAGAAGTGACTCGGGCAATAGCTTCTGACACGCCTACAGGTACAAAGCCCCAAGGCGGAGCCAAAATCGGTTGGGAGGCACAGAGGAGAGACTGAGGGACACGCTACTGGGGAGCCTGGAAGAAAAACACAATCTATATAGGAGTTCTACAGGACATATCACCTACGCTTCGGAGACAATACAACTAAACTTAAAAGACACTGGACACAGCATGAAAGAAATGGAACGCATAAATATTGACATACTAGGCATTGAAGAGATGAGATGGACCGGCATGGAGCATTTTGAGTCAGATGATCATATGATATATTACTCCGGAGATGAAAAGGTGAGGAAAAATGGGGTTGCTTTCATACTTAAAAAAAT
>NW_006399892.1:2719423-2720479 GCF_000299155.1 Elephantulus edwardii | reverse complement strand
CCTGATACAGGCCATGGTCTTTGCAATCACTAGTTATGCATCAGAGAGCTGGACAAT
Organism: Elephantulus edwardii; assembly: GCF_000299155.1. NCBI lineage: Eukaryota > Metazoa > Chordata > Mammalia > Macroscelidea > Macroscelididae > Elephantulus > Elephantulus edwardii. The sequence continues at coordinate 2,720,422 of NW_006399892.1, read as the reverse complement.
GACTAAGGAGGATAAAAGGAGAATTGATGCTTTTGAACTGTGGTGCTGGAGAAGAGTATTGAATATTCCATGGACTGCGAAGAAAACAAACCGATTCATGCTCGAGAGGGTTAAACCAGGCTATTTCTTGGAGGCAAGGACTCTGAGGCTTCGCCTGACATACTTTGGACATGTTGTAAGGAGGGTCCAGTCCTTGGAGAGGGACATCATGCTTGTTAGGGTGGAGGGACAGCCCAGGAGGAGAAGACCCTCTATGAGGTGGATTGATTCAGTGACTAGGTTAATCTGGATGGGTGTGTCAGAGGCAATACGATTGGCACAGGATAGTTCAGGGTTTAGGGCTCTTGTACATAGGGTCGCTATGAGTCGCAAACGACTCGATGGCACATAACAACAACAACAACAATATATGAAAATATATATTCTGTATTTTAAAATTCAAGTCTTTAATATTTCCAACTTCTGTGAAAAAAAGAAACTCTCAATAATTTTTATAAATTTCTTTGATCATATTTTTGTAAATTCCTTTGATCATATTACAGGAACATGAAAGATAAATATTAGATTATATCTAATTATCTAAACCAATGGGGATAGGAATTAATTTTAAAGGATCAACTATAAAGTAAGATCTTTGGCATATTTAGCATTTAAATTATGTGTTTAAATATTTCTATAAACTTTAAACCTTAGTCAACATTGAAACTATAACTAAGATAAAATAATAAATGTATTTGATCCTTTAGTAATATATCAGAGATATCAGTTGCTGTATAGTATAAAATCTGTGTATAATTTTACTGTTCAAAATTTAACTACTAAGAAATTATTAGTGTCTAGACCCTTGGAAAATATCGTACCTATTTGAAAGGTGGAAGGACAGTGTAAAAGAAAGGAAGATTCTCAGTAAACATGGTGGACTGATACAGGGACCATAGAAATGCATTTGAGTGTGTCAGAGATTGTGAGGATGACACAGGAAGGGACAGGATTCAGCTC
>NW_006399892.1:2692689-2718110 GCF_000299155.1 Elephantulus edwardii | reverse complement strand
TATGCAAAGGCTTTTGACTGTGTGGATCATAACAAACTGTGGCTAACTCTGAGAAGAATGGGAATCCCAGAACATTTGTTTGTGCTAACACGAAATGTAAACTTGGACCAAGAGGCAGTCGTCAGAACAGAGTAAGGAGATGCAACATGTTTCAAAATCAAGATGGGGGTCCATCAGAAATGTATGCTGTCTCCATACCTTTTCAATCTGTATGCAGAATGGATCATCTGAGACACTGAGCTGTACGAGGAGGAATGTGGCATCAGGATTGATGGAAGAGTCATTAACAACCTGCGTTATGCAGGTGACACAACCCTGCTTGCTGAAACTGAGGAGGACCTGAAGCGCTTGCTGCAGAAGGTCAAGGACTGCAGCCTCTTAAATGGATTGCAGATCAACATCAAGAATACAAAGACTCTCACCACTGGCCAATTGGAAGCATCAGTATGGATGGTGAAGAGATTGAGATAGTTAACAGTTTAATTTGCTTAGCTCCCAGGAAATTAAGAGACAAATTGCATTGGGAAAGTCGGCTATGAGGGACCTCTCAAGAGTACTGAAGAGAAATGATGTCAGGCTGGAGACTAAGGTGCGCCTGATCCTGGCTATAGTCTTCGCAATTATGTTCTATGTATCAGATAGTTGGACAGTGAATAGGGTTGATAGAAAGAGAATTTATGCCTCTGAGCTGTGGTGCTAGAGAAGAGTGTTGAATATACCATGGTCTGCTAGGAGAATAAACAGGTTTGTCCTGGAGAAGGTGAAGCCGGAATGCTCCTTGGAGTCAAGGATTCTGAAGTTTCGTCTGACATACTTTGGACATGTTGCAAGGAGGGACTTGTCCTTGCAGAGAGACATCATGTTTGGCAGAGAGGAGGGGCGCTGAAGGAGAGGAAGACCTTCTATGAGATGGATTGATTCTGTGACTGGAGAGGTGGGAATAAGTGCGTTTGAGATGGCTAGGTTGGCACAGGATAGAACAGCCTTTAGAGCACTTGTATTTAGATTTGCTATGCATCGCACACGGCTCGTTGACACATTTCAAGAACAACAGCACATGTACCAAAGCCTCACAGAGTGTGGAAATTATTGAACAATATCACACACTAGCAAGATTCTGCTTTTTATTATCCAAAAATGAGTGGAACAGCACAACAACAGAGAACTTCCAGAAGTGCAGCCTAGTGTTAGATGGATCTTGGCTGAAATCAAGGAGTACCAGAAGAATGTTCATCTTTGTTTCGTTGATTATGCAAAGGCATTTGACTGTGTGGATCATAACAAACTGTGGCTAACTCTGAGAAGAATGGGAATCCCAGAACACTTGATTGTGTTAATGCAAAACCTATACTTGGACCAAGAGGCAGTCATCAGAACAGAGCAAGGAAACATTGCATGGTTCAAAATTGGGAAGGGTATAACGAGGGATGTATCCTATCTCCATAACTTTTCAATCTATATGCAGAACAGATTATCCAGGAAGCTGTTAAAAATTGAAAAGTCTGTACACCAGGGATGCATCCGATTTCTATACCTTTTCAATCTATATGTGGAACAGATTATTCAGGAGGCTGGGCTCTATGAGGAGAAATGTGGCATCAGGTTTGGAGGAAGACTAATCAACAATCTGCATTATGCAGATGACACAACTCTACTTTCTGAAATTGAGGAGGCCCTGAAGTGTTTGCTGTGGAATGTCAGGGACTACAGTCTTCAGTATGGATTGCGACTCAATGTCAAGAAAACAAAGATTCTCACCACTGGGCTCACTGGCAGCATCATGATGGATGGTGAAGAGATTGAGACTGTTCACAGTTTTTGTTTGCTTGGCTCCACAGTCAACACCCTTGGCACCAGCAGACAGAAAATTAAAAGATGTATTGTGATGGTAAAGTCTATTGTTAGAGACCTAAGGTACTGAAGTGCAGCGATGTCAGTCTGGAGACTAAAATGCCCCTAATAAATGCTAGGGTCTTTGCAGTACTTGTTATGCATCAGAGAGGTTTACAATGACTAGGGATGAAAGAAAGAAAAATGATGCCTTTGATCTGTGGTGCTGGAGAAGAGTACTGAATATACAATGAATGTCTAAGAGAACAATTTCTCTCTTGAGTGGGTGAAAGTAGGCTTAGGCTCCTCCTTGGAGGTAAGGGTTCTCAAGGTTCATCTGACATACGTTGTACTTCTGTGTATGTTCTAGTAAGTATGTCTGTTGCAAAGAGAGAACAGTCCTTGGAGAGGGACATCACGCTTGGGAGGATGGAGGGACAGTACAAGAAAGGAAGTCTCTTCATGAGATGGATTGATTCGGTGACTGGGGTAATTGAGGTAGGAGAGTTGGAAACAATAAGATTGGCACATGTTAGAGCAGGTATACGACTTAACTGCACAAAACAAGAAGAAGACTGATTGGCTATATGCAAAGCAATAGATCACATGTTTTCAAAATTAGTGGCCAGTGATAAAGACTGTCTATGAGATACATTGACACAGTAACTATAACAGACTCGAGCACTGTGCTGGTTGTGAAAATGGTGAAAGATAGGTTAAGATTTCATTCAGCTGTGCAGAGTCACTGTACATCACAGTCAACTAGCAAATGTACTATAATCTTTGTGGTTTAAGAAAAGATGTCATATTAACAAATTCCACATAATTATGTGTAAAACAAAACAGTTTAATTATTCATTGTTCCACACAAAATATATGAAATTCTGTATGAACTTAATCCTATGCTTTAATTAAAGTTGATATTTGAACCATGCATTTAGTTCTAGACATAGTACTGAATTGACTCAGCGACAAGTGAAGTCTCTCGATTTTCTATTTGTCAGCAATCTACTAATTCATTGTACTTCATAATTTCCATTTTTATATGATGTTTTGCGCTTTCAACCAGAAAGCATTTTCTATCTCCTATCCTCATCCCCTTAACTGTTTGTTTTCCATTATGAATATCTGTGTCATCCAGTAATAAAGAACTTCTCTGAAATCGCACGACAGATGCTCAACAATTTGTTGCTTTTAACAGACCCTTTCTCAGCTAAAATTTTTATTATATATCTCATTCATATTAAGGAGATTGAGATGAGGGAGTTAAAGGTATTTTCTTTTTTAAGACTTGTCTGTACCTTAAGCCACAGATTCTGTGGTGGATATATTTGGGATTCTGGATAATTAGAATTTGGGAAAAGGGCTTTTTTTCAGATTTTTTTCTCTCTAAATTTATATTAGATAGAAACCTGAATTGGCAGTGTTTATTTCTCTGTGACAGGGTACACAAGATAATTGTCTGCAAAAATTTCTGCAATATGTCTTGCAGTCCATGTCTGCAAGTATTGTCTATCCAAATTGTTTCTTCAAACTTCTGAGATCTAAATGTTTACAAACATTTACATACACATGAAGCGTAGGTTCCAGTGATATTTTTTCATTCGGCATTTTTTTAAAATATGAGAACATTCACTTTGACATATGTCAAGAGCAACTAGCAGTCTCTGCCAATAGAATACCTGTCCTACATAGCAGGTATTCCTTGTTCCTCATTAACCAAATTGTGTTCAGGTCATTTATCAAACCTCTGACAATAATGCCACTTTCATGCTTAATTAGTTAAATAAATGTGTAATTATGAAGTGAGGCTGAGACAGTACTGTACTTTCTTGTAACCATGGCATTTGCTCGATATACATGGGAATGTTGTTTGATGTACTGTAAGATTTAATAACACTAAAACTTAATGTTGCATTTGTTCAATATCAACGAAGGGCACACCAGATGTTAATAACATTTTAGAAAAAGATTGAAAAACTTGATCAACATTGTTCAGAACAGCTAATTAAACAAAAGACTAGAAATGTTTTAAGAAATGTTATCAGTGATATTAACCACGGATAAACTATCAACTTGTTGCTAAGTGGAGAGATGGGAAACTTGACATACGGCAATTAGGACAATTTCTATCTTGCGGAGGGATATTTACAGTAAAGACTGCATTCTCAGAATGCTTTTGGATCACATCAAATATTGGCTCATTTTTGAAAAATCAAGAAAATCATGTTAGTGGAAGAGGAAGGATATTAATAGTTTTCTTAAAATGTTCTTTTGTGGTTTTCTTCTAATTAGCACTTTCTGGTAAGTGTTAACAAAATAGGACTTTGACATACATTAACAAAGAATTTCTTCAAAAATTTCTCCTAAAGTGAAATAAATGATATATGGCAAAATTCGGTGTGTGTGTGTGTGTAACTTTTAAGTAAGGTATCAAGATTAATTAGTGAAACTAATTAATTATTTAATTTACCAGCTAATTAAAAATAAACAGCAAAATACCAAAAAACCAATAGTTCAGGTGTTTGTCTTTCATTCACTCAAAGGTTTCTTCAAAGTAATTAAAGACTTATGTTTTACTATTGTTATGTACCAAAGAGTGTAAACCAACTTATAGTTGACCCTCTAGAGAATTTTCAGAGGCCATAAATCTCCCAAGAGTTGATAGCCCAACATTCCCTCATGGAGCAGCTGGTATTTAAACCTTGTGATTGGGTAGGCAGCAGAGCTCCTTACTATTAGGCCACCCGAGAAGAAACTTTATATTTACCAGAGACACATTCATTTGTGTTTATTTATTTACTTTTGTCGTTGTAAATGAATTAAAAGCACTACAGTTGCCATTCATTCAAAACCAGTATCTGTCAAAGTAGAATAGTGCTCCATAAGGTTTCTATGGTAGTTTTTTCAGAAGTAGATTTCCCAATCTTTCTGTTTAAGAATCTCTTGGTGGGCTTGTTCCTCCAACTTTTTAATTAGTAGTGAGTGCATTAAAATTTTACTCTACCTGTAGTTATTGTTATTTGCCATCAAGTCGACTATGACTCAAAGCAACTGTATGCACAATAGGTCTGAAACCTGCTCTATCCTGAGCCAATCACTGTCTCTGACACAACTACCAGTTATTGTGTAAATTCATCTCAGTGAAGGTCTTTCTCTTTTGTACTGTCCATGAGCATTATTTACAAGTATGATATTGTTCTTCCAAAGACTGGTCCCTCCTTGCTACATGCCTGAAGTATGTGAGACAGTCTCAAAAATCTTTGCCTCCAAAGTAGCAGCTTGGTTTCACCCTCTCCCAAACAGACATTTTAGTTCTTTTGACAGTCCATGGTATGTTCAACATTCTTTTCCAGAATGGCAACTCAAACACATCAATTCTTCTTTTGTCATCCTTGGCCATGGTCCAGCTCTCTGATGCATAGCAAGTAATTGTGAAGAGCATGGCCTTCACAGGATCAGGTACACGTGAGTCTCTAGACTGACATCCTTGTTCATTAGTACTCTGGGGAGGTCCCTGACAACATATGTACTTTCTTTTATTAACATAGGGCCACTATGAATCATTCATGCTCAAAATCACCCAACAATAATAATCAGAACAGTAAAGCATAACTTAATTGGAAATATTATAGATTTTATGGAATATTCAGTCTCTGTTATAACTACTGAAGTCTTTTGCCATATAAATTCTGTTCTGCCTTTGTAAATGAAAATTACCAGAAGAAATAGTTCCACTATTAGTTATGACTGCATTTTATTAGATCTTTATATATTACTTTTATGCACTTTTGTTCCCAAGGTCAATTCATCAGACAAAGTTGCTACTAGAGCTCTAAACATAATATTGGTAGAGGTTAGAAGAAGGGGTAAATGTAGTTTTTCTTGTGACTAGAATCAATATTTTAAATTGATTTCCAAGTGGTTTCATATAAAATCTTCATTTACATATTATTTGAAAAAAATTTAATCAATCAGACACATCTAGATTCAAATCTGTATTCTATTGATTGCATCATAACAGAGTATAAAACTCTGAAAACTGGTTAAAATTGGGAAGAAAAGGAATTCAAGAGCTTTCAGCACTCACACATGACTCTTGCCTAGGCCAATACACAGTGTTCAAACAGAACAAAGAGGCAATATGTGATTTAAATTGAGAAAGGTGCAGCTCAAAACTGTATACTTCCATCATGCTCGTTTAAATGTCATGCTGATTAAATGATGTCCGAAAATGAACTATATAAAGAAGAATAAACCATCAAGATTGGAGAAAGGCTTATTTACAATCTGTAATATACAGATGACACAATCTTGCTTGCTACAGACCAAGAAGTCTTGAAATACTTGCTGATAAAGATAAGAGTACAGCATTCGGTATGGATTAAACTTCGAAAGAATAAAAGTTAAAATTTAAAAAATTAAAAAGACAAAACAGAATAGAAATTACATCCTCATTGTTGGGCCAATAAATAACATCACGATTAACGAAAAAAATATTGAAGTTGCCTAGAATTGAATGTTATTTAGATTCACAGTTAATGTCCTTAAATGAAGCAGAAAACTAAGCAAGTGTTACTGCGTTGGACAAATCCACTGTAAAAGAAATCTTCAATGTGTTAAAAGCAAAGATGGTGTGTACTGGTAATTATGTAGAGAATTACTAAGGTGATCTGACTCAATTCAAGGTGTTTTAAATCACCTTGTGTACATGTAAAACCTGAAGAAGAATTAAAAATGTTTTTTTGATCATAATATTGGTCAATAAATAGTATTGTATATATTAAAATGTTTAAACACATTTGTCTTTAAAAAATTACAACCAGAATATTCCTTACAAGCAGAGACGTTGACTTCACTCTGGAAACTCCGGACTTTGATAAATGTCGGTAGCCACAGAGAGGCTTCAGAACTTTTTTTCATAGGGTCACTATGAGTCATACTCGGCTCAAAGACACTCAACAGCAGCAACAAGGAATGAACTTCAGCAGCATTTTGTTTCCATGTCATAATGCTACTTTTCAATAATGTCCACATTCTGTGGGGTCATTTTTCTTGGAAATGGGAATAAATACGGATCTCTTCCAGTCACTCAACAAGGCAGATATCCTATAAATTTTCTGGTATTAAATTGGTGAGCACATCCAAGGATGCATCTGTCATTTGAAACATGTCATTTGGTGTCCCACTGATTATTGGTGCCTCATTTTTCTGCCAGTACCTTCAGTGTAGTTTGAACGTTTTCTTTCATTACCATTAGTCTTGATCATATGGTACTTGCTGAAATATTTCAGTGTCAGCCACTTATTTCTGATACAATGATTCTGTGTAGTGTCTCCATCTTCTTTTTATGCAACGTAAGGCTTCAATTTGTTTTTAAATTCTTTAGCTTGTGAAATGGTGAGCAATTTCTTCCCTTTTTATTCTCCAATTCTGGTTTCTTCACATTCCATTGTAATATATTGCTTCATGGTTTTGAGCTTCATTTGAAATCTTTTATTTAGCTCGTAGCTGAACAGCTCTTTATTTTGGCTTCTCAATGCTCCAGTGTAATTTCCAGTGTCCCTTCTGACATCCATTTTGGTTGTTGTTTTTTGTTTTTTGTTTTTTTTTTTCCTCTTCTGTCTTTGTGGTGAACTTTGTGCTCTCCTCATTGATGACATTGATGTGATTCCATAACTCATCTGGTCTTGAATCATTGGAGTTCAATGCTTCAAACCATAATTTTTTTTTACAAACCATAATTTTTTAATTCAAATAATATAGACTCAAGGTCATTCTTCGGTCCTTGAGTACTCGTTTCTTCAACCTCAATTTGAGCTGAAAAAGAATTGGTGATCTGTTCCCCAGTCAGTACTTGGCCTTGTTTTGAATGCTGATATTGAGTTTCTCCAATGATTTTGTCACTAAAATACTCAATCTGATTATTATGCAGTCCATCTACTGATGTTGACGTGTAAAATTACTGTTGATTTTTTGTTGTCTGTTTTTTGAAACTATTTGTCCTTTTGTGACTGAGATATTTCACTCAGTATAATGTTCTCCAGGGTCAACCATTTTGAGTTCTTTGTTTTTCAGTGCTGCATACTATTCCATTGTAGCCACAAATTCTTTATCCATTTATTTGTTGATGGGCACTTAACTTGTTTCCAAGTCTTTGCTATTGTGAACAAAGTCACAATATACATAGCTTTGCATATATCTGCTTGGATGGCAGTTCTGGTTTCCTTAGGGTATATTCTCAGTAGTGAAATTTCGGGGTCAAATGGTATTTTTATTTCCAAATTTTTGAGAAAGTGCCATACTGCGTTCCATAGTGGTTGCACCATTTTACACTTCTACCAACAGTGAATCAGGGTTCCAGTTTCTCTGCAACATCGCTAGCATTTGTTATTTGCTGTTCTGTTAAACTGCTATTCTTACTGGGGTGAAATGATATCTCATAGTCGTTTTGATTTTCATCTCTCTTAGAGCTAGGGATTTTGAACATTTCTTCATGTGTTTGTTTGCCATCTGAATGTCTTCTTTGGTGAAGTGTCTGTTCATATCCTGTGCCCATTTTGCAATTGGATTGTTTACCTTTATTTTGTTGTGGAAATCCAAGTTCTTTATAAACTTTCATTTAAAAAAATTAAAAAATCTATTAACAAAGCTATTTGTGATTTCTAAGTCATTGAATCTACATTTTAAGTATTCTGGGACTCCCATTCTTCTCAATGTTTGTCATAATTTATTATGACCCACCAAGTCAAATATCTATGCATAGTAAATAAAACACAAATAGACATTCTTCTTGTATTCTTTGCTTTCAATCAGGATTCACAGGATATCAGCAATGATACCCCTGGTGCTATGGCTTCTTCTAAATCTATCTTGAACATCTAACTGGCAGTTCTTTGTCTATCTTGTGTTCTAGTCAGTTTTGAATGATCTTCCATAGTATTTTGCTTGCATGGATAGTAATGATATTGTTCAATAATATGTACATTCTGTTGGATCATCCTTCAGGAACAAGATTTCCCAAAAGGATGGTGAAGTTTTGTCTCACATACTTTAGAAATGCTATTAGAAGAGATTATTCCTTGGAGATGGACATCATGATAGGGAAGGTGGAGAGTCAGTGAAAGAAAGGAAGTCCCACAATCAGGTGGATTGCCATGGTGACTGTAGAAATAGGCTTGAGTGTGTCAGAGCACATGAACATGTGTTGATATCAATTGTTCACAGGGTTGCTATGAGTAGTACTCACTTCAATGGCAACTAACAACAGGAATATCAAGCAATGATTACTGCAGAGTCTATCATGTGAAGATTATATATACAGTCACCATTTAAGTTTTTAAAAAATATTTGCAATGAATATATAATTGTGTGTACAAAATTCTATCATTTGATCTCCATTTCATATCTGACAACTTCCAATTTTTCTAGATTCATAGTTTATACATTCCATGATGGAGTTATCATTGAATGTTTGCATCTTTTCAACCACATTTTAATCTTTCCGTATTAGCTAATGAAAGACTATCTGTCATTCTATTTCTGGTCTTGTTTCTGTCACAAAATCCATACACTATGACTGCCATTATTTTTTCAACTTTTGCCTTTCAGTTATATCTTAATGGTAAGTTTTACTAACTGGAACAGCAAAATTAGGTAAAAACTTTAAATTTCTTCTTCTTTGACTTTAGCTGTGGGTGTGTATATTTACATAACAGCTATATTAACAGGTCTACCTTGTATGTGTATTGATAATACCATATCACTCACAACATTATACTAGAGGATAGAAATTGAAATTGTCTTTTTAATTGTAAGTGTAAAACCATTCTTCTCTGTTTTCCATTCCTAGCATAGGACAAAATAAAACAGTCCAATTCAAATTGGTCAGTGTATTTAATCTCACTAATGCCTTAAATGTCAACATTTATGTATTCCATTGTATTTTTCACAATTTCTAGCTTTTCAACATTCATACTTTGTACATTCTGTGGATCCAACTATTATAGGATGGTTGCAGCTGTTTCTCCTCTCATTTTTTTACTTCCAATCAGAGCTCTATCTCTAATACTGCAACTATCTGTTCCTCTGTTTTTTATAGGGTTTTCAATAACCTGCTACTTAAGAAGTGGATGTCCAGTCCTGTTTCCTAGTCTGTCTTAATTTGGGTGTTCTACTAAAGCCTGTCATTCGTACACCAGTAGCAAAGTTACTGGTATCCACAAGATAACTCAGTACAGCAAACTGACAAGTAAGTGCTATAATAATTAGAACTATAGCTATAATGTAATTGACAATATGCAGATCATTTCCCTAATACAACAAACAGACAAATAAACAATAATACACATACCCTAAGCTTTAAATTAATTAGGGTTTTTGTTGTTGTAGGTGCTGTTGAATTGAATACAACTCAGGGACCCTATGAACAACATATTTGAACAGTGTCCTATTCTGTGCCATTTTCACAATCTCTGACACAAGTCAGATGACTCAAGTCCATTGTTACAGTCACTATGTTAACCCACCTGGTCAGAGATTTTTATCTCTTTTTTCAACCTTCGTCCTTCCCAGTCATGACATCTCTCTCCAAGAAATAACCTCTTTCAAGAACATGCCCCCAAAACAGTGAGTTAAAGCTTCATCATCTTTGCCTCCAAGGAACACTCTTGTTGCACCTTCTCAAGATATATGTGTTTGTTCTTTTGGTAGTCTCTGAGATCTTCATCACTCTTCTCCAAAACTGCAATTCGAAGGCATTAATACTTCTTCTGTCATCCTTAGTCATTTTTCAGCTCTCAAATGCATACCAATGACTGAAAAAATAATAATCTGAATGAGGTGTACCATAGTCCTCAAAGGTACATCATGATTTCTGAATAATTTAGAGAGGTCCCTGACTATACACTCCCAGTGCAATACGTCTCCTGATGTTGTAACTGCAGGTACCAATGTATCGATCATGAATCCAAGTAAGATTAAGTCATTGACAGCCTTAATCCTTGCTCTGTCCATCATGACATTGCCTAATTCAAAAGCACCAATTCTTTTGTTTTTCTTTTAATTGTTAATTTTCACACATATTCTAAGCAAGTAAATATGTCATGGCTTTGATAAGGTGTACCTAACCCTTTAAAATGACATACTTGTTCTTTAATACTTTAAAAAACTCCTTGGGAGCATTTGGATTTAAAAAAATCCTTTTTCAAGAGTGGTTGATAGAATAATCCACAACAGTCATGTATTCTGTATAGACTCTTGTAACTTTTTTCATAATTTGTATGGAGAATATATCACTTTTTCTCCCTGCACTATCAAATTGCATACTGTTAACCTACAGTGAAATAGTTTCCAATTTGTATCTTTGTTTCAACTGCAAAATAGATCTTATAGAACAAGACAGGATCTATGTTGGTAACCCTGCTTGCTAAAAGTGAGGAGGATATTAAATGCTTGCAGCATAAGACCAAGGTCTATAGTCTTCAGCATGGATTATATCTCAACATCAAGAAAACAAAAATCCTTACCATAGGACCAATAGTAAACATCATGAGAGATGTATAAAAGATTGAAGCTGTGAATAATTTAATCTTTCTCATATCAACAATCCATACCCTTAGTACAAGCTCTTAAGATATCAAGAAACGTACGCTATTGACAAGTCAGGGACCTCTCAAAAATATTGAAGAGTAATGCTGTCAGGGTGAAGCTCCCCGATTAAAACAAGCTTGGAAGCAGGAGTGGCATCCATTTCCATGATAGTTTGCCTCTGGAAACCCTATGAACCTGGAGAAAGGATGAAAGTTATACCCCGGAGGTGTCCAGGACTTCGTTCATAGGGTCGCTATGAGTTACCTGAAAATGGATGGCACTTAACAACAATAACAGCAACCATGTCAGTATTATGACTGTTGTGTTGTGTATCATAGAGTTGGAACTGACCCATAGGTGACCACCTGGCTGGTTTTCAGAGGCAATTCATTGCATGGGAGGAGATTGTCCATCTTTCTCCCACTGAGCAGCTAGGGGTCTCAAACCACATGCTTTTGGGATTTCATCACCATTTCTTGCCATTAGGCCACCAGAGCTACTAATTCAGTCCATAGTCTTCTCAATTGCCTGCTACATATTAGAGAGGCAGACAATGAATAAGGACTATAGAAAAAGAATTGATGCCTTTTTGTTGTGGTTCTGGAGAAAAGTAGTAAATAGCCCAGAAGAGTGAACAGTTATGTCTTGGAGAAATGACATCTGTCTTGCTCCCTGGAAGTAAAGATGGTGAAGCTTGTCTTTCATACATTGTACATGTAGCCAGGAGAGGCTATTCCATGGAAAGGGACATCATGTTTGAAAATATGAATGGTCAACAAAGGAGGAGAAGACCTCTACTGAGATTGATTGACAAAGTGACTTTAACAATGGGCTTTAGTGTGTCAGAGGTGTTAAGGATATCAAAGGATAGGGCAAGGTTCACGTCTCTTGTTCATAGGATCACTAACAATCTATACTTGATTTGATGGCACCTAAAAACAACAACAGAGAATTCTGGTGGCTTATTGAATAAGGACTTGTAGTGTCAGCCCAAAGGCAGACAGTCCAAATCCAGCATCAGCTGCTTCATTTTTTTTAAAGTATGACTAATCTATTCTGATAATCCACTCAACGAATAGCTATGAATTGGTTCTAAATCATCCATATAAAGTTGGAGTTCTACTATTGTACATGGCATGTTAAAAAGATCTCTTTTACTCTCTCTGTACAAATATGTGTATATGTATGTATGTGTACATGTGTGAAGTTCTGGAAGCCTAGTGGAAAGAAGCTGTGCTGCAACCCAAAGGCACATGGCTTGAGACCCCCAGCTGTCCCAGGGAAGGAAAGACAATCTCCTCCCATGCAACCAACAGTCCTCTCAAAACCTGTAGGAGGGTCAGCTATGGGTCAGTTTTGACTCGATGGCACACAACAATAACTGTATATAGTTGGCAGGAGTGGCACCTACTTCCTAAAAAGCATGCCTTTGTAAACTCTATCAACTTAGAGAAACAATGATAGTTACAGAACAGGGTTCAGGTCTTTGTGCTCAAATTGACAGCAATCAATAAACTATAACAACAATCTCTCTCTCTCTCTCTCTCTCTCTCTCTCTCTCTCTCTCTCTCTCTCTCTCGTAGCTAGCTAGCTAGCTAGCTATGCCCCTCTTTTCCTCCCCACTTTAAGGCCCTGCTGCACTTCCCTTACTCCTTTGGACTTTTATCTATATCTTAATACTTATCCTTCTACTTTTACAAATTATCTTATTCAGTACTTATCCTTATAAGACAGAAATAGTTTACTCAGCATAATGCTCTCCTAGCCACTCACATGTTATATATTTGGGATTGTTGAGTGTTTTCTTTTCCAAAATCATTGCTCTTGAATACTGCATAGTATTGTATCATGTAAATGTACAGCATTTTCTCAATCTATTTATTTGTTAATGGATATTTAGGCTATTTCCATGTCCCTAAGATTGGAAGTTGTGGTCAGTTCTAAGCAACGTATTATTGTTGTGATTGGTTCTAACCATTGAGTTAGAAACAGCTCATATTTTTTACTACTGATCATACCAATAAGGAACTGTGATTGCCCATCCAATACACAGTGCCCTGTTAATTAAGAGACTACTTCTCTCTGTTTGTTAGAACCTACTAATGGATCTGTGAAAGAAAGGTAGGCCAATGCCTCCAATTATGACTAATAGGATCAGAAACTAAACTGGGGATTAGTATGAGTCAGTACCTTTTAGTCACTGGTAGGGAGTGAGTGAGTCATCCCAATACGTACTCAAGAAAGTATTTGTTTCTTGTTTTTAAATTAATATGTAAGATTTTTATGAAAAATGTTGATGCATTAAGGATGCAACTGTGTAGGACAGTGTAATAGAAGGCATATGTATTTATGGTCCAGTGGTAGCTGGAATGCCTGGAACAGCCAATCAGCTGATTCTAAGAGAGAAGCCCTAGAGCGCCTAAAACGGATATAACATCTTTTTCACTATGCCCTCTAAGCTTAGTAATTTCCTTTAAAAGCACAATTTGACCAGGATAATTGACTTACTGGCAATGAGTTTGGATCTAAAAATTGAGTGAACCTTTCTATAATTGTCTTTAATACAGTTGTAAAAAAGGAAGGTGAAAGCTTTCTTTCAAGATGACTTGCAGAAGCACTAATGCAGTAAATAGCACATTTGATGTCACTATTAAAGCTCTTTGCTTAAATGGAAATTGACTATATAACCATGTTTTCACAGACTGAGCTTTTTAACATTTGAGTAGTAACATGGATAATAAGATTCTGCATATTGAGGCTTACGGAAATAAAAAACTTTCAGTTCAAACACTAACATTTCTATAAATGGGAATTTAATTACAGTAAGATTATGCCAACAACTTTTGTAGCTTTTGTCTCTTTTTCAAAAATAACCTCTCACTAGCGTCTTGAGAAAATTCAAATCTAGATAGAGATATTTGACGGCAAGCTAAGAATGTGTGAGGCTTTATATTTTAATTCATAGTTTACCAGGATTTAAATTCTCATATTAACAATATATGTATTTTTTTCTCTTTTTTAAAGTGACATTTTTATTGGTTTGCATACAATCATTCATATATACTGTGTTTCACACATGTACATTTTTTTATACAGGCTTTCATTTATATTGTACTTTGTTCATGTATATTATGCATTTTATACTGACTTAGCCACAAAATTCATATGCATTTTGTTTCATTCATGTGTATTGTGTTTCCCATTTCTTTTATTCACATTTTATTTCATACAATTATTCCCTTATGTCGTGTTTTATAAAATTAATGACCCACTGTCACTCTGTCTTTTCAGGTTCCCATAAAATCCACACTAATTTCTTCACGTGTTTCCTTTGCCTACCAAACTGTATGGTGTTTTATATCCCTCTCCCTGCTCTTAGCCCCCTGACCCCCTTCCCTTAATCCTTTGGACTTCTGTCCACATCTTACTAGTTATCCTTCTATTTTTATAATAATGGTCTTATATAGTATTTTTCCTCATGAGTCTGAGCTAGTTCACTCATTATAATGCTCTCTAGTCACTCAAATTTTATACAGTATTTTTCAAAATCATTGTTCTTGAGTGCTGTGTTATTGCATCATGTAAATGTCCAACGTTTTCTCAATTTACTCACTAGTTGATGGAAATTTTTGGTGTTTCCATATTCTTGCTTCTGTGATTAATGAAGCTATGAACATTGGTGTACAAATCTCCATTTGTGTCTCGATTATGTATTCTATGGGGTACATTCCTAGCAGTGAAATAGCTGGGCTATATAGAATTTTTAGGTTCAGTTTTTTGAGGAACCACCAAACTGCTTTCCAGAGTAGTTGTACTATTTTATAATATCATCAACGGTGTATTAGAGCTTCAGCCTCTCCACATACTTTACAACAATTATGGCTTGCTATCCATTTAAGCATTGCCACTGCTACTGTTATGAGATGGTATCTCATTTTGGGTTTTAGTCACATCTCTCGGATTACAAGTTATTTTGAGCATTTCTTCATGTCTGTTGGCCATTCAGAATTCATCTGTTGTGAAAAATCTTTCCATGTTCTATATTGGTTATCAGGGGTTTTTTCTCTCTTAAAGGCCCAAAAGTGTTCTGTAACCTTTTGTTATGATAACCTTTTTTTACTATTAAATTTTATTAATTTTAATGAACATTTAAAGATATTTTGGGTTTTCATTCATTCATTGTTGCACTATTTTCTCTACCCTTCTCCCCAGTTATTGCTTCTTCGCCCCCCCCTTGAAAGTGTGTTTTAATTGTCCAATTGCCACAGTGCTTGTCAAAGCCAGTTCTGAATAATCTCCTTTGTCAGTGTGTTCTTTGCCATCCCCTATCACTCCTACCTGAGAGAGACTTCACCCTGATTCATAAGGAAAAGGGGACTGCGTATAGCATTTCTATAGCTACTTGATCAATCCATCTTGCTGTGATTCTTCCATTCTTCTCTGAACTCTCCACTTTTTTTTAAGTATAATATCTTCTTTCAAGGACTGATTTCTCCAGAAAGCATCCTAAGTATGTATGAAGGACTTTCATCATGCTTGCATCCAAGAAATCCATAGCTGTACTTCCTGTATACAGATCTATTTGTTCATTTGGCATTCCATGGCATATTCGTTGCATTTAAATTAAAAGTGTAAAATACTGTTCCGTAACTTGTAATAACCAGGAGATCTTAATTTTAGGAAAACTTTAAGAAATATAATTATTCCAGGATTGTTGCTAAGTTGACTAACTCATTATGAACAATGGATGTCAACTCTGGCCATGTTCTGTGTCATTCTGGCTATTTGTGATATACTTAAGCCCACTGCTAAAATCAATGTAATAATCAATCTTGTGTAGAGTCTTTCCCTCCTTAACCGATCCTTTCTATTTCCCAGCATTACATCATTGTTGAAGGACTGATCTTTTTTGATGTTATTGTTGTTAATGTGCCACTGAGTTGACCCTTTAAACAATAGCTCTGAATTTTCCACTATCCTGACTCAACTTCACCATCTCTGTCACACCTGAACCCACTGCCGCCATACTTACCGTGTCAATGCATCTCATCCAGACGTTGCCTCTCTTCAAATAATCTTCTACCCTTTGAAGCATAATATACTTCTACAATGACTGGTGTCTCCTGACATTAGGTCCAAAGTCTGTGAGCAGGGGTTTCAAAAGCTTGCCTTCAAAAATCAGCCTCATTTCATCCACTCCAGAAAAAAACCTGTTTATTTTCTTGGCAGTCCAGAGTATATTCTATACTCTTTTCCAGCACCATACCTCAAAAACATCTATTCTTCTTCTGTTGTCCTTTGTAATGACATCTCTCAAGCAACTGAGAAGGTCATGTTTCCATGGTGAGAGAAAGACTTATCAACAATACATATTATTCAGATAACACAATATTGCTCACCAAAACTTAAGAGGACCTGAATCAAATGCTGTAGGTCAAGAACTATAGTCCTCAATATAGATTGAAGCTCAACATCAAGAAGACATTCTCACTACTAGGGCAACTGGCAGCACCATAATAGATGGAGAAGAGACTAAGGTTATCCATTTCAGCTTGCTTAGCTCCATAGTTAACACTCTTGGCAGCAATAGTCAAGAAATCAAAAGACAAATTGTACTGAGGAAATTTGCTGTAAGAGATCTACGCAAAGTGCTAAAGAGCAACAATGTCAGTCTGGAGACTATGGTATGCCTGATTCAGGCCATGGTCTTTGCAGTTCTTTGCTATGCATCAGAGAGCTGGGCAATAGCAAGAAATGACTACAGAAGAATTAATGCTTTTGAGTAATGGTGCTGAAGAAAAGTATAACAAGGGCTGCCAAAAGAACACATAACTCTGTCCCAGAAACGGTGAAGCCAGACTGTTACGTGGGGGCAAAGCTTTTGAACCTCTATATTACAGACTTTGGGTATGTGACCAGAAGTGACCAGTTTCTGGAAGAAGACTTCTTGTTTAGAAGTTTGGAGGAACAGCACAAAAGAGGAAGATCCCGTGTGACATGGATTGACACAGTAACTGGGGCAATGGGAGTAGGCATATTAGAAACAGTGAGATAGACTCAGGATAGTACAGAGTTCAGATCTACTGTACACGGGGTCACCATGAGTCACAGGTAACTCAATAGCATATAACAACAACAACAACGTGGCTTGTATCAGGCACACATCTTAGGATTTTGGCTGACATTGATGCTCTTTAGCAGTGTGGAGTGGTCCTTGACAGCACATTTTCCCAATTCAACACTTTCACTTAAAAAAAAATTTATTATTTATTTGTTTGTTTGTTTGTTTATTTATTTATTTATTCATTTATTTATTTATTTAATGAGTGCTGGTTATAAGGGAGTTAATTGTGAATGAGAGTAAGATGAAATAATTAACAACTTCAATATTTCCTTCAACTGTCAAGATGTAGCTTATTTGGCCACTGTTGAGGATTTTTGTTTTTCTGATGTTGAGATAAAAGATATATTGAAGGCTGCAGTCCTTGACTTCTGCAGAAAATTCCTCAATTCTTTCTCAACTTTGGTGAGCAAGATTGTGTCATATGCATAACCCTGGTGACTGGTCAGTCTTTCCCTAATTCTAATGTCACATTACTATTCATTAAGTCTAGTCTTTTGAATAATCTTTTCAACATATGTATTGAAAAAAATTTCCTAGAAAGGATACATCCTTCACACACACCCTTCCTTATTTTGAACCATACCTTGATCTGTTTTGATGGTAATTTCTTGGTCTAATTATAGATTTCTAGTGAGTACAATGAAGTTTTCTGGGATTCCCGTTCTCAATTTTTGCCAAAATTTGTTGCAATCCACATAGTCAAATGTTTTTACATAGTTGATAACAGATAAATAGACATTTTTCTGATACTTTTTCTTTTCAGCAGGATCTATCTGACATAAACAATAATATTCCTAATGACACAGTCTCTTCTAAAGCCAGTTTGTATTTCTGGATGATCTCTGTTGATATCCTTGCTTCTGAGTGCACCCTACTGCACTTTATTCAAAACATATTTGTTTGTTCCTTTGGAGGTCCATAGAATCCTTAGTACTCTTCTTTAACACCACAACTCAAAACATTTATTCTTATTTTGACATTCATATTAGTTGTTCAAAATTCAGATGCATAGGAAGTAATTGAAAGGATCATGGTTTGATTCAGCAACAATTTAAATTATAAATTTAAAAACTTTAATTCTTTGAAGGGATTCTTGACATCAGACTTTGACAGCAGATTTTTCCATGAATATATGCATTTTTATTTTCTAACTGCTCTACAAAGAGTTTAAATTATAGATCCAAGTAAATTGAAATTGCTGACAATTTCAATCTTTTCTCTGTCTATAACAATGCTGCCTAGTGTCCTGGTCCTTAGAATTTTTTCATTCTTGAGGTTGAGATGTAAACAATATTGCAGGCTGCAGTCCTTGCTATTCTACTGTAAACTTTTCAAAATCCCCCTTTCTTTCAGCAAGAAAGACAGTGTTATCTACAAATTAGACATTGTTGATTACTCTTCCTTCAATTCAGAGGCCACATTCTTCATAAAATCCAGCCTCTGGAAACATATGATCAGCATACAAATTAAATACATAAGGAGAAATGATAAAACCTAATACACATCTTTGATGATTATAAACTATGCAGTGTTCTTTGTTCTGTTTCACAGAAGAGTTTATTGGTCTACTATTGATACCAATAGTATATTTTGTGGTTCTTATTATATTATGCATATATGTTGTTCTTGATTGCCTTCAAATTGAGCATGACTCATGATTATGAGTCACAAGCAACTCAATGGCACATAACAACAACAAAAATCTATATCAATTTTAAATATATTCTAGAGAAGCAATAATTCTATGAGTGAAATTTAGTGACTTCATTTGCTCATATAGATGGAATCACTTTTTCAAAACATTAATGATCACAAAAATAAATTGGTTGTTGTTGCAACTCATAGTGACCCTATGTTTAGCCGCTCTTAAGCCTGCCCTGCCCTAACCAGACTCACTTAGTCCAACAAAACTATCTCCATTTTCTCCTCTGGGGTCTTTCTCTTCTGCACTGTCCCTCCATCATTCCAAAGATGAATGATTTTCTCTAAGGATTGGTGTCACCTGGCCATGTACCCAAAGTTTTTGAGAAGGAGCTTCAAAATTGTAGCTTCCAAGGAGAAATTTTATTTCACCCTCTTTAAGACAGTGTTCTTTGTTTTCATGGCAGTTCAAGACTTTTCTCCAGCACACAAATCAAAGATATCAATTCTTCTGTCATCTTTAGTCACTATCCAGTTCTCTGATGTATAGCAAGCAATTGATAAGACCATGGCTTGGATCAGACACACTTTAAACACCGTGACACTGATGTATCAAATGTGATAATGATTACACATGGTGTTTATGGTTACCATAGACCCAGTGATTGCTGGAGCTCCCCAATTTAAACAAGATTGAAAGCAGGAGTGACATCCACTTACAAAGTAGCTTTCCTCCAAAATATCTTGCCTTTGGAAACTCTATGAACTTGAAGAAATGGTGAAAGTTTTACAAGTGTTCAGGTCTTTCATTCATTGGATTGCCATGAATTGTCTATGACTTAATGACACTTAAAAACAACAACATAAATTAATACAGTAATTTCCGTTTCATCTCACATAGTAAAATAATGTTTAAGAATCCTACTTTTTTATATAAAATTTAAAAGAGTCTTCTTTAACACATTGCTGCACACTTTTAAATTGACAACTGTGCTTAGAAACACATTTGCCGTCATTTGCTGCAACGTGTTAATTCACTAATGGTACAGGACATAAACTGAATCTCAGAAATAGAACATGACTGCTTAAAAGCTAATTGGTTTCCAAATGAAATGAGTGTTTATTGATAAATGACTCAGACTCTGGTGCCCAAGACAGTAAACCTCATTACCTTTCATTGAGGGTAGCGAGCCAACCACACCAATAGTTAATGTGTCCTTTTAGACCAGCAGTTGCCAATTGTAGACTTTTGGCTCTTGCCAGGACAACTGCAACCACCAGTCATCATTACTCAGCAATGATCTTACTAAACTGGTGATTCAAATTCACTAAGTTTTTGAAGCTATATTTATAAAACTTTCCAGAGGAAAGTTATTATTATTGTGAGTAGCTTAAAAATATGTATGTATGTATGTATGTATGTATGTATGTATGTATGTATATATGTATATGTGTGTGCAGATCTATCTATCCATCTATCCATAAATCTATCAACTCATGTCACTAAAACCTTAGTAAGAAGAAAATTTTCCTCATGGCTGAATTACAAACTACTTGTGTTTTGGTCACTGAAGAGCGATGCAACACTGATAGTAAGTTGATTTAATTTGGTCAGATGCTGAAAAGAAAATGTTACTAATATGTGCAAATATATTTTTCTGATAATTTATAACAATAGACAGTAAATAGGTACTTTATAGCATTACAAAGAGTTGAACTCTACAAGTAATGATGGCAAATAGCTTTCTTCAAAATGTAAAATTGATGCTTTGCTCTTCCAGAAGGATTATTGCATGTAGGCAATAAGTGTGGTTTCTTATCATATACATATTGTTGTTATATACTCTCAAGTTGGAACTGACTTATATATGATAGTCCAGAAGGTTTTTAGAGGCAGTAAATCACACAGGAGGACACTTACAATCTTCCTGTCATGGAGCAATTTTTTTGGACTTGAAACTTGTGCCTCCCAGTTGGCAATGCAGCTCCTGGCTGCCAGAGTTGTGCTGCCAACCCAAAGGCGTAGTGTTCCAATCCACCACCTGCTCTGTGGGGGAAAAGATGGACAATCTCCTCTCGTGTGACTTACTGCCCTGAAAATTTGCTGGAAGATCAGCTATGCGTTCATTCAATCTCAATGATACTAAACAACAGCAATGAATAATCATATGAATTATCCCGAGAGGTCATATTTTTGTTTAACAGAATTCATACAAAAACCAGTCTAAGGAACTTATAATAAAGGCTTCTGAAAAATTAAGAATATTTAGTGCAAAAAATACAATCTATGTTATTATTTATACAATTTTGTCATACAAGGATGTGTCAAATACGTTAATGGTTGGCTACCCAATGCGGACTGAGAGTGGGGTGGAGCTCCCTGATTAAACAAGCTTGGAAGTGGCATCCACTTCCATAATAGCTTGCCTCCGGAAACCCTATGAGCCTGGAGAGAGGATGAAAAGCACCCAAGCGTCGAGGACTCTCCTTCATAGGGTCGCTATGAGTCGCCTGCGACTCGACGGCACTTAACAACAACATAGCATATCAACACATCTCTAAAGACTGGTGGGGATCACATAACAGTGAATTTTTTTTTTATTAAAAGAGAAAAATGAACTATAGGGAGGGGTGGGCAGGGAGGAAAATATGCAACAATAGATGAATGGGGAAAGATTAAATGGAAAGAATATACTGTAAAAATTATGTTTATTAAAAAATCATTAATAAAGAAGATACAGAGACAGTAAATTCTTGCATAATCACATAGTTTTCAAGTAAATGTATATTTTCTAATATACAACATTAAGTAGAATTGTGAATTTTTAAAAAATATGATCAAAATAAAACTTTCTACAATAGACTTATATTACTGGCGAGGTGCCTCAAGAAAAAGTATCCCAAGAAGGACAACAACTTTTTTAGAACTTATTCTGTGGAGAAGGACCACCACAATTAATATCAAGCATACAATAACTTCTGTTAAAAAGAGGGGGGGAAAGTTTTGCACATAAAGCAAAAATTGGCAAGTTTGAGCCATTTTGCTGGTTTTGCAAAAAGTTGTAATAAATCATTTTGCACTGCTATAGTATCCTCATTTTCCCTGTGAGTAACAAACACTTTCCACCTGCAAAAGTTCTTCCAATGAATTACAGCTGAATGCTCATTAGTCCTGGAAAGGCCCCAAAGGAATATCAGACCAGCTGACTTTCAATACCGTGAATCAAATTGCCCAACGGGAATGAGAGGAACAAGGGATCTTCCCTTTGGTCTTATTAAGGACTGGACAATGAACACAGATAAGGGGAGGAAAACAAAAATTTTCTTCCCACAGAGTAAGCCATAAAATGGATAGTGATTTATAATGCTTGGAGCAAACAAAACAAAACACAATCCAAACAGTAATAGGAAAGCTCATTGGTTAGAAGTACATTTTTCTAAAAAAAGAGGCAAAACAGAAAAGAAACTTGAAAGCTATGGGTTTACTAACTAGCCTTTGGAACTTTTGTGCTGATAGTAGTTCTAGTATTCTGAATATTTTGACTTTTTGGAAACAGTGGTGATTATTTTCCCTTTTCAATTGGCCTTAAAAATTTACTCAGAGAAAAGGAATCAATTAAGGAGAAAAATAACCACTGATGCACACACACGTATATAGATGTGTATCTATATATGTGTGTGTGTATATATGTATATATTATATGTGTGTGTATATATATGTATATGTACGTGTGTGTGTGTGTGTGTGTGTGTGTGTGTGTGTGTGTGTGTATCTCCCACAGAGTCACACCAGAAGAGATATGAGAGCTCCCTCTAAACTCCTTGATCAGGTATCATCTTTTTCTCCAGAAGGGCATCAGCTACCTTAATCTCATCTTTCAGGAAATGATATCTTCAGTCTCAAATCTACTTCAGCCACCACAACATCAGATCTAGAGGAGACATGTCTGGACATTGGAATCATCACATTGTGTCAGCAATGTAAATAGAGACAGTAGGTCATAGAACTTAGCAGAAGCTCTGTACAGTCTCAAGAAAAAAAATCTTAGTACAGTCTCAAGAAAAAAAAAATCTTTATCTGAAGTTGCTACATGGGATTTGGACTTACATCCCCCTAAACAAGAAATGGACAACAATGTGAGAAACCAGCAGCAGTGTGTAGTGCAAGGCATTATGCAACGGACTGGTGATCATATTAAGAGGTGGCTGGGGAAGGGAGGGTTTTACCTGGTAGCCGGATGTACAAGAAATGGGGAGGTAGCAGGGAAAGGGTAGAACAAAGTCACATGTGTTTGGGGTAGGTGTGCAGTGAATGTATTTGTTATTTCTGTAAAGGAAGAGTCTTTTACCTGCTAGGCTAAAATACATGTCAGATATTATTCTAATAGTGAACATCCAAATTCAGACAGACTAGGAAGAAAGTTTGGCCATCTGCTTCTGAAATATAACTGGTCTTTGAAAACCCTATGTATAGCAGAGGACACTTAGAGTAGACTATCAGATTGTCACAACTGAAGTTGAGCCCTCAAATTTGGAAACACGAAGGAGGAGAAACAATTGTAAGAAGAAGCTAGCAATTGGTGTGTGCAATGTGAGAAGCATGAATGTAGGAAAACTGGACATTGTAAAGAAAGAAATGGAACACATAAATAGTGACAAAATGAGTGTTAGTGAAATGAGATAGATTGGCCTGGGACATTTTTAATCCCATGATTATCTCATCTATTATGCTGAGATGAAAAGGTGAGAGTAAACAGAGGTACTTTCATAGTTATAAAGGCCATTTCCAGATCCATCTTGGAACACATTATTGTGAGTGACAAGATAATATCCATACACATACAAGGCTTGTTAATACCACTATTATTCAAATTATGTACCTACAACTAGAGCCGAAGAGAATAGATGATTTCTATCAACTGATTCAGTCAGAAATTGATCAAACATGTAACCAAGATGCTGTCATAATAATAAGTGACTGGAATGTGCAAAAGTTGGAAATCAGTAAGAAGGATCAGTTGTCAGAAAATATGGACTTGGTGATAGAAATGAGGCTGGGTATAGAATTCTGTACAATAAATGATTTATTCATAGTAAATAACTTTTATAAGAAACATAAACACAGGCTATACACATGGATTTCACCTGATGGGATGCATAAGAATCAGACTGATTACATCTGTGGAAGGAACTGTTGAAGAAGTACAACTTCAGTAGTGAAAATTAGGCCAGGTGCTGGTCGTGGAATAGACTGTCAACTGCTCATATGCAAGTTCAAATTAAAACTAAAGAAGATTCAATCATATCCACAATAATCAAAATTTGACCTAGAGTCTATCTCCCATGAATTTAAAAACTAACTTAAAAATGGATTTGAGGTCTTAAACACTAATGGATGAAGACCAGATAAGCTATGGGAAGATATAAAGAATTTCATTCCTGAAGAATGTAAAAAAGTCATTACAAAGAGGATGACCAAAAGGGATGTCAGTAGAGACTCTGAATATTGCACTAGAGTGCCAAGAGGCCAAAGCAAGGTGAAGAAATCAAGAAGTTAAGGAGCTGAAAAGAAGATTGCAAAGGGAGTCCAGAGAAGACAAGACAAAATATTATAATGAAATGTGCAAGTAACTGGAGTCAGAAAATCAAAAAGGCCAAATTTGCTCAGCATTTCTTAAGCTGAAAGAACTAAAGAATAAATTCACACCATGAGTTGCAACATTTAAGGATGTTATGAGCAGAATATTGAATGATCCAAGAAACGTTAAACCTGATGGAAGGGTATAGAGAGTCATTGTACCAAAAAGAATTGGCTGACACAGAAGAATTTCAAGGAACAACATTTGAGCAAGAGGTAATGGTGATGAAGGAGGAAGTTCAGGCTGCTCTGAAGGAGTTGGTCAGAAAGCCTCATCAATTGATGGAATACCAAATTATGTATTTCAGCAAAGAGATGCTGCCATGCATATGTTCACTAAGTTGTGTCAAAAACTCTGAAAAAAACTATTTGGCCAACTAATTGGAAGTTGTTGTTGTTGTTATATGCCATTGAGTCACTTGCAACTCATAGTACAACAGACCTAAACTCTGCTCAGTGCTGTGCCAATCGCACCATCTCTAATCCCATTCTAATTACACCAGTCATTGAATCAATCCACGTTATAGAGGGCCTTCCCCTCCTGCACTGTCCCTCCACCCTACCAAGCATGATGTCCCTCCCAAGGACCGGACCCTC
>NW_006399892.1:2690289-2692279 GCF_000299155.1 Elephantulus edwardii | reverse complement strand
AGGAATGCATCTGGGATGCATCCTGCCGCCTTAACTTTTCAATCTATATGCAGAACATATTGTTCCAGAAGTATAGCTTTATGAGAAGTAGTGTGCATCAGGATCGGAGGAAGACTCATTAACAACCTACTATGTGCAGATGACACAACCTTGCTGGCTGAAACTGAAGAAGTCCTGCAGCACTTGCTGAAAAGGGTCAAGGACTGTAGTCTTCAATATTAATTGAAGCTCAATATCAAGAAGACAAAGATTCTCATCACTGGGCAAATTGAAAGCACCATATTAGATGGAGAAGAGATTGAAGTTCTTAGCAGTTGCAATTTTCTCAGAACAACACTCTTAACATCAATAGTTAGGAAGTGAAAAGATGAATTGTATTGGTAAAATCTGCTGTCATGAACCTCTCTAGAGTGCTGAACAGCAATGATGTCAGTCTGGATACAAAGGTGCACCTAATCCAGGGCCATAGTCTTCTTAATTACTTATAATGCTTCAGAGATTTGGATAATGACTAAGAATGAAAGGAGAAGAATAGGTGCCTTTGAGTTGTGGTGCTGGAGAAGATTCTTGAACATACCATGGACTGCCAAGAAAACAAATGGGTCTGTCTTGGAGAGAGTGAAACCAAATCTCTCCTTAGAGACTAGGATTTTGAAGCTCTGCCTCGCTTACTTTGAATACGTGGAAAAGAGAGATCGGTCCTTGGAAAAGGACATCACGCTCAGAATAGTGGATGGACAGCGCATCAAAGGGAGACCTGGATGAGATGGACTGATATAGTAACTAGGGCAATGGGGGTTGGTGTGTCAAATTTAGTGAGACTGGCTCAGGACAGGGAAGGTTTTAGAGCTGCTGTACATACGGTCGTTATACATTGCAGGTGACTCAAAGGCATATAACAACAATAACATACTATGACAGGTTTGGAAGCAGGAGTGGCATCTACTTCCTAAATAGCATGACTCCTATGAAACTCTATGAACTTTGATAAACATTCATATTGGTAGAGGGGCTTCAGGCCTTTTGTTCATAGTGTCAACTATGAGTAGTGCTCGATTTGAAGGCAATTAACAACAGCAACATATATATTATATATTAAGTCTTTTTCCTGTATCAAATAATACTCAAATGCCCCATGATTTGGCGCATGGTTGTATATTGGATGGGAATCATAACCTAGAGTGCAAATGTCCAAGTGATAAAGATATGTGCTGTCAAGTCAAATATATAGGTCTCAAAATCACAAGCTGCTCTGAGTAGAAAGATATGCAATCTCCTCCAATACAATTTACACTGTCCTTTGTAGGTCAGCTATGTGTCTCTTAATAACAACATCATATCAACCAGCCTATCCTGTGTGAACTTTTTTGTTTAATTATTTAGGCCAAAATGTAAAAAGGATTTCGATCATTAGGTCCTCTATGAGATGAATTGATTGAATGACTGGGGTAATCAGGATGGGAGTGTCAGAGACAGTGTGATTGGCACAGGGCAGAGCAGAGGTTAGGGCTATTATACATAGAGTCGCTGTGAGTCACAAATGACTCGACGACACATAACAACAACAACAATGTGTATCTTCTAAGAACCTTTAAATGTTGCACATTTATACTATTTTCTTCATTTAAATCTCAACATATCTGTTGGATTGAAGAATTTTTCACTTTCTTTTATAGGTAAAAAATCATACATTCTAAAATTGTAAATGGTAGGTAGAAAACTTTAGATGGTAGAGTGTAACATTCCTTTTCTCAGCTATGTAGAACAGTCAACAATAAGAAATTAATACTACAAAAAAACCAAATGAATACTACAAATCAATTCAACAAAACATTGTTTAATAATATTTCCCAGGAGAAGTAGCTTTTATAAATGACAAAACTGGAAAATACATAGTAATTATGCAGCATAAGAAAATATTGAAGGCTAGGAAAGAATTCCATTAGAGAAACAGGTTGATAAAGACTTAACACATCAGGATACAATTTAC
>NW_006399892.1:2688478-2689424 GCF_000299155.1 Elephantulus edwardii | reverse complement strand
AGTGTTCAGCATCACAGCAACCATGAGTTACCTCTGTAAAGCAAGTAGACAGACCAGGGTTATACAACTGAGAAGAATGTTTCACCCAAAACAATTAATATATGATTAGATATTATTTGTATGACAACAGTCTAGAATAGGAGGTGCATTGCAACTTGGATTGGGGGAGGGAGGAGGAAAGTAGAGAGGAAATTAGGAAATGGTGTTTTTTTTTAAGTGAAGTAGGGCAATAGGGAAGAAAATCTGTAACAATGAAGGAATAAAAATCCAACTTTTCTGTAAATTTTCAGTAAAATCACAATTAAAAAATAAATTAATTAAATAAATAAAAATAAACAAGCATGTCTAGAGGAAGTGAAACCAAAGTCTTTCTTAGAGACCAAAATAGTACAACTTTTTCTCACATGCTTTGGGCATATTGTCATGAGAGACCAAACTTTGCAAAAAGACATCATGTTGGGAAAGGCACAGAGTCAGAGAAAGAAAGACTTTCAGCAACTTGACTTTACATAGTGACTGTACCAACAGAGTTGAAGACAGTAGAGATTCAGAGGACTGTACAGAATAGGAAAAGGTTCAGATTTGTTATTCATAATCAAGGCAATGACACCTAACAACAACACATACATATCTATGGTAGTAGCAGTTAAGAAATAAAAATATTATTACATTTTGTTCTTTAAATCTGACATTTAGGATATTGATAATGTGTTTAAAAGCTAGGATGTCAGTTTTTAGAACTAGATAGCACCTGATCCAATGCACGCTGAGTTTTTTGTATACAGTGTCCTATTCTTCTATTAAATACTCTGTGGTCTCAATTTAGTTACTAAAATTAAAAATTTTGCTGCTAAAATCTGAATTAAAAGTTAAAATTGATTCATCTAAATAATAACAAATTAACATTCCCAAAGATTTTAATATAATTTAAATAACTACTGAAACA
>NW_006399892.1:2683558-2686058 GCF_000299155.1 Elephantulus edwardii | reverse complement strand
TATTTAGGCATTTGTTATTGATAGATGACATTGAGTCAACTATGACTCACAGTGACTCTGTGAACAACAGACCTAAAACTCTCCCTATCATGTACCATCTTCATGATCTCTGATACGCCTGAGTCCATTGCCACCGTCACTGCATCAAGCCATCTATTTGAGAGTATTCCTCCATTTCTTTGACTCTGTTTTCCCCCCCAGGCTTATGTTGTTTTTTCCGAGGATTGTTTCCTCCTGATAACATGTAAAAGCTTGTGAGAGAAAGTTTTATCATTTTTGCCCACAAGCAGAAACCATGGTTGAACTTCCTCCAAGACAGAGTTGTTCTTTTCTAGTCCTTGAGATATTCAATACTATTCTCTAATTTAGAACCATTGAGCTTTTTGCCATTTCTATCCATTGTACAAGATTCAGATTCATAAAGAGCTATTGAAAAAATACTGTGATTTGGATTGGATACACTTTAGTCATTATACTGCTCTTATTCAGAATTTCATATCATTAGAAGCATAAATTGCCAAATTTAAATAGAACTGGTCAAGTTTCTCTAACACCTGTACTGCTTGTCATTGTTAGAAGATGTTGCATAGCTTCCAACTCACTAAAAGGACAATAAAACAAAATATTTCTGGGATGTCTGCCATGATCATAATCATTGTTGTATTTGAAGCCATTATGGCAGCCACTGTGCCAGTTTATATCAATAAGGATCTTCCTTCTTTTTGAAGCAGGATGTCCTTCTCCAGAGAGTAGTGCCTTCTGATAATGTGATCAACTATATATTATACTTAGTTTATTCCTCAAATAGCATGCAAAGCAAACTAAGTCATGCCACTTAATTTATATTTCAAAAGATGAAGGTGAATAAGGCTCTAGACATTGATAAAAAGATGAAAATCAATAGTGCCTGTGTTAATGGAAAGAAATAAAACAAAGTAATACACAAAGTTCTATCGCATAGGATTGTTTAAAGAATAGTTAAGAATGAGACTAGGGTTTTGGAGGTTAAAAGAACAATAGTCATAAAGCTTGCAATTTTTAAAAAAAGAAGATAAAAAGGAAAGACCTAAATAGATAAAGTAAAAAATACATAAAGTTGTTGATTTGCATGCAAAATCCAGAAAATAATTTCTGTAAGTCTATGATGATTTAAAACAAAACTACCAGTTTTAAAAAAAACACTAGAAAAATAACAAAGAAATTACTACTGTTCTTATTTTAATATGACCACATTCATGTTGCCCTTCCAACATATATTTGGCTTATAGAATATACTTCTAACAGGAGATTGAGGAAGAACCTAGGTTGAAGCTGAAGTAAAACTCAAAGACAGGTTGGAAATGAAAATACAATATCAAGGTTACGTATTGAAACAGATCTTCAACGTGGATAGAATAGACTCCTTGAGAAAAGGGGGGAAAAAGATGTTAGAACAAACCCATATTCACAAAGAACCACAGTTGATGTCTTATTTCAGGAACTTAAAGACGTAATTACACCATCACTTGAATTAAATGTTGCTGGATTTAAATGAAAACGTTTTTGTTTATAGTTTTAAAATTCACAGAACATTCAAAAATATGGGTAAAAATAAGCTTCTTGTCTACAGAAGAAATAACATGAAAGGCTGCATGATAATTGCATTATTTGAAGACTATTTAATAATTTGCTTTATTACTAAAGTGGATGCCTATTACCTTTAAAAGTTCATCTATTTCAAGATTCTCTTTCTTATTGAAAGTGCTCCTACATATCCTCCTTAAATGGTATGAATCAAGATATGATAATGTTATGTCTGCTTCTCAAGACAATAAATAGCTGCATTTCAGTCCACGAATTAAGGTGCAATAACCACTTGCAAGGCATTCTTACACACAATCTCTGTTTGCTCAGGCAATATTACAAGACTATCATTATACAATTTCAAAAATTATTTAAATACTCTCTTTTCCAATCAGGAAAATGTTATATTCTTGAGAGAAAGTTATGGGAAAATGCACTCAGGGATATATATATATATATATATTAAATGCTGGGCTTTGCGAATGTATCCCAAGGTTTCATAAAGTCTTATGAGTAGATGGGTAGAAGGAAGAAAATGATCAGGCGCAGTGAGGATTTGATGGGATGCAGTAATATATGGCATTGATTAATTGTAATTAATTTTATAAAGCAAAAGGTACAGAAATGATTGCATGAAAACAAATTAAAATATACCAGCAGTGTCACACATGGTGTGCAAGTTTCACTGGACCTTCTAGGTTGAGATAGAGTAGGAAATAAGATTGGTTGTCCATTTCTAAAACAATTAGACAAGAGAAGAAGGTAAACAATATGAAATCAGTGAACACAGTGGACAATTGTTCATATGTCAAGAATGCTGGATTTATAACTTAATACAAATGTGGAAGAGTTTGTAGAAAATAAGAAAGAAAATTGACCAGAGAGGACTCTCAGAATTTTGAAGGAGAGTGAAATCTAGGAAAAAAAAGAAATAATG
>NW_006399892.1:2681629-2682715 GCF_000299155.1 Elephantulus edwardii | reverse complement strand
AATCTTTGTCTTCTTGATGTTGAGCTTCCATCCATATTGAAGACTACAGTCCTTGACCTCTTACAGCAAGTGCTTCAGGCCTTCTTCAGTTTTAGAAAGCAAAGTTGTGTCATCTGCATATCATAGGTTGTTAATGAGTCTTCCTCTAACCTTGATTTCACACTTGTTCTCATAAAGCCCTGCCTCCAAAATAATCTGTTCTGCATACAAATCTAAAAGGGACAGGGACAGGATTCATTCCTGATGTACTCCTTTTACTTTTGAACTATGCACTGTTTTTTTACCCTGTTCTGAGGACTGCTTCTTGGTTCAAGTATAGGTTTCAGATAAGCATGATGAAGTGTTCTGAGCTTTCCATTTTCCTCAAGGTTAACGACACTTGATTTTGATCCACATAGTCAAATACCCTTGCATAGTCAATGGAACACAGCTATATATTCTTCTGGTACTCTCTACCAAGAACCTCTGACATTAGCAATAATATCCCTAGTGCCACAAACTCTTCTAAATCCAGCCTGTATTTCTGGTAGTTTCTGTCAATGGACTTTTCAAGTCTTTTCTGGATAATCTTCAGCATTATTTTGCTAGTGTGTGATATTAGTGATATTGTATGATGATTTGTGCATTTTGTTGGGTCATCTTTTTTTTTAAGGGAATAAATATGGATCTGTTCCAATCAGTTGACAAGTAGTTGACCTCCAGGTTTCTTGGCACAACTTTGTGAGCACATGCAGGGTAGCATCTGTTTGTATCAACTGGTATTCCATAGATTAGCTGAAGGTTTTTTTTGTCTTTTTTCCTGAAATAAAATTATGGCCTGTAGTAGAATAAAATCATTGATTCAAAGGCTTATTGTTTTGATAAAGTCAATTTACAAACTTTGGAACCGATGAGTTTTTCACCTTTTGTTGGTATATGACTTATTAACAGGGGTATGGAGTTTTCAAGTATCACCAAATCAATGAAGAGAATTGATGAATTAAATCTTGGATTATTATTATTATTATTTTCTTCTTCCATAAAAGTGGAGAGAGTATTGTTAACCCAAATTAAACATAGAGATTATCTCTAGGTAAAACAAAAAAA
>NW_006399892.1:2670770-2679133 GCF_000299155.1 Elephantulus edwardii | reverse complement strand
CCAATTGGTCCAGTGGTGAGAATCTTTGTGTTCTTGACACTGAGCCTCACTCCATACTGAAGGCTGCAGTCCTTGACCGTCAGCAGAAACCACCTCAAGTCCTCCTCAGTTTCAGTAAGCAGGGTTGTGTCATCTGCATAACGTAGACTGTTGATAGATCTCCCACCAATAGGCAAGTTAAAAAATTTGAAAAAACAAACAAAATCCCAAAGGTATTTTCTGAAGCAGAATCCTCTAAGAATTTAGTAACGTTTATCAAGTTGACATTTATAACAAAAATCTGTGACGTTAATAGTTCTTGGGGAGCACTGGAAAATTCATGTGCATAGAGATTTGCTGCCAACCCATGGCCACCAGTTGCTCTATGGGAGAAAGATGCAAAATTACCTCTCATGCGATTTAGAGCCTCAAAAAATCTGTTAAAGGATGAGCTATGAATTGGTTCCAGATCAACAATATGTAACAACTGCATTAAGCTATGTTTATGTTGTTGTCAAGTGTCGAATCACTTGTGACTCAAAGCAACCTTATGTACAACAACTTCAATAAATGTCAATAATTGTAGAGGGATTTCCAGCCTTTTTATTCATAGTGTCGCTATGAGTCATGCTCAACTCAAAGGCATAAAACAACAACTATCCTGAGCCAACCTTATCATCCCTGAAATACCTTATTACTCTAGTCACTGAGTCAATCCATTTCATCCAGGACCTTTCTTTTTTTTGTACTGTCCCACCACCCTGCAAGTATGATTCCCTCTCCAAGGACTGGTCCCTCCTTGCAACATGCCCAAAGTACGTCAGATGAAGCTTCAGAATCTTTGTATCCAAGAAGCAGTCTGGTTTCACCCTCTCAGAACAAGCCTGTTTGTTCTCTTGGCAGTCCATGGTATAGTCAATACTTTTCTCCAACACCACAGATCAAAGACATCAATTCTCTTTCTGTAATCCCTAGTTACTGTACACTTTCTGATGCATAGCAAGCTATTGCGGAGACTGTAGCCTGGATCAAACCCACCTTAGTCTCCACACTGACATTATTGCTCTTCACTACTCTGGAGGGTTCCCTGACAGCAGATTTCCTCGCTGCTGATAACCAAGAGTGTTGATTGTGGAGCCAAGCAAACTGAAGCTGTTAACAACCTCAATCTCTTCCCCATCTATTATGATGCTGCCAGTCAGTACAGTGGTGAGAATCTTTGTTTCTTATTGTTGAGTTTCCATCCATATTTAAAGCTGCAGTCATTGACCCTCAACAGCAAGCACTTCAGGTCCTCCTCAGTTTCAGCAAGCAAGGTTATGTCATCTGCATAACTCAGGTTGTTGATAAGTCTTCATCCTGATGTTATATTCCTGATGTTACATTCCTTCTCATCAAGCCCAGCCTGCCAGAAAATCTATTTTGTATATAGATTAAAAGTATGGAGATGCATCCCTGGAAAACACCCTTCCAGATTTTGAACCACGCAGTGTTTCCTTGCTCTGTTCTGATGACTGCCTCCTGGTTCAAGAATAGATATCACAAAAGCACAATCATGTTCTGGGATTCCCATTCTTCTCAGAGTTAGCCATAGTTTGTTTTGATCCACATAGTTAAATGCTTTTGTGTATACAATGAGATACTAATAGACATGTGTAAGATTTCCAGTTGTTAAGAGAGAAAATCAGATTTATGGAGATGCAGAAAATAAAAGCAAATAATAATGGAACCAAACAAAAGAAGTATTACATTTTTACCAGCACTAACAAGATGAAGGGAATCTTTATAACAGAATTCATTCACAAATCAGGGGCTACCTGTGGTTTCATTACAGGATTGCTGTCATTGTATGTTTCTCTTTTTAGTTGTATGCAAAGAAACTGCTTCCAGTTTCTGTTAATTGATTTATTCAAAGCATCCATATTAACATATTACAATCATGTCTATGGAAAAAGCTACAGTTGTGACCTCATCAAAAGATATCTTTTCGTTCTATCATTTTCTCTTTTTCAGCCTTTTTATAGATGCTTTTTCCTCCTTTACCAGATTTTATACTAGTGATTCAGAAAAATATTGAAGGACTATATATGATTGCCAAATATAGTGCAAAAAGAGACAATTGAATTTTTCTATTGACATATTAGGGAGGTTTGGGGGCCTAGTGTTAAGGAGCTGCACTGCAATCTCAAAGGCACTGAGTTCGAATTCACCATCTGCTTATTAGAAGTATGAGGAGTCTCTTCCTGTACCATTTACTACCTCTGAAAATTCACTGGCGTGTAAGCTGAGTCAATTCTGACTGTACAGCATATCACCACCACAACCAAAACTACAACATTGAGATAATGGTATAATGTTGAGGCCACAGTGGACTTCTAGTTGAAAAGTCAACAGTCAAATCTACCAGCCATACCATGGTAGAAAGGTGAGGCATTTTGCTTCCCTAAGTTTGAAATTCTACAACCTACGACATATTGGCAACCTAAGTGTAACCTTTAATAGCAACAGTCCTTCATTGGGTTTCTGAGCTTGCAGATCTTTAAGGAAAGTAATTGCTCACCTTTTTGTCCATGAAACAGTTGGTGAATTTGAACTACTTGGTTAGCAGTGCTATACTATCCTAAAGAATTGTTGTGAAATGTAATTAATTCAATACTAGTTTTGAGATGTTGGGCGATTTTCATTTTATCTCCGAAAATGAACAGAATTGTCATCTTTTCTTAAAGAATGTATTTGGATTCTGTAAAGAAAGGTACGCTAGTCTGAAGAAAAGAGATTCAGACAGAAATAAAACAGCAAACAGATTTCTGCTCTTGCTTCTCCCTGTAGCCACTTCACTCAAAATACTAAATGAACAAGAGCTCAGGTAAATGGAGGAAAAGTTAAAAGGGAAGAGAAGAAATATGAAGAAAGGTTGTAAATGTGGTATAAATGGAAGTTTCTTCCCAGAGAGCAAAACGATAGAATTTATACTGCTGTGTTTGGTTTTTGTGCTTTTTTTTTCTTCTTCTTTACTTGCTAAATGTAGGACTTCTTTATTGGACCCTCCTGGGCTTTCTTCCCTGTACAGAATTTTTCCTCTAAAAACTCTCAATCTCTTCAAGCTGTGGTGTGAAGGGGAGAGTATGATTAGTCTACTGCTTAAAAGAAAATTAAATCTGCAGTGGTTTCTAGAAAAAAAATATCAAATATCTATCAAGAATGAGAACAAAACAAGTAAAATAAGTCAATATAAAATTGCTTAGAGCAGAAACATCATTCTTCTGAAAGCTTCTTAAAAACAAAGCAAAGCAAAACAAACAAAAAACCACACAAAACACCAAAAAACCAAACAAACCAAAAATCAAGCCAAAAATTTACAACATAAAAGAACATTCTCAAGTAGACCTTATATTCTTTGGAAGTTAGAAATGGAAAGAATTGGTGCTATTTATTAAAATCAAGTATGTAAGTATAAAATGAGTTATTAATGATAGTATCACTTAATCCCTTTTTAAACAAAAAAGGCTAATGTACTTAAGGAAGATTAGGGCTAAAACTTTGACCTTGTAACTCTTGTCATATGTTCTTACTGCTTTGTTAATGACAGAGGATTACTGTGTTTGGTTGGTTGTTGTGGTTTGTTTTTTTGTTGTTTTTTTTTTTGTTGTCTTTTTGTTTGTTTGTTTTACATTCTATATAAAACCATTTATTCATCTAGGTAATTTCATAATGACCTTACCTAACTTTTCCAGCTATTTTCAACATTTTGTAGTATTTTAGATGGTGTATTTGGATGGGTAATTTTATATTGGATGTCCTCGGTCAGTTTTAAATATTAGTCATCATAGGTAAGAGAGCAGAATTGCACCATATTCATCATGACTAATATTTAGAAAGATGTTTTTTTCACCTTTAGAGTTTAAAATCAGGAAAGGTATGTGTCAAGATTGAATCCATTCTTTATATCTATTCAGTCTGTATCCTGAGCAAATCAGTTGTGAAGCTGTGTTTTATCAGGAAGTGTGTAACATTAGAACACGAGGAAGACTCATCAACAACCTATGTTATGAAAATGACACAACCTTGTTTGTTAAAAGAGGACTTGAAATTCTTGCTGGAGAAGATCATAGACTATATAGTCTTCAACATGGTTTGCATCTTGTATTTCTCACCACTGAACTGAAAACAAACATCATAAAACAGATTTCTGCTCTTGCTTCTTCCTGTAGCCACTTCACTCAAAATACTAAGTGAATAAAAGCTCAGGTAAATTCCCAACAATTTCATCTTACATGGATCCACTAGCCACACTTTTTGGTTCCAGCAGTTAGGAACTTAGGAGACATACTGAACTGTGAAAGTCATTGTCAGGGGCAGCTCCAAATGGTTAAGGAACAATGATGTCACTTTGAAGAGTAAGGGTGCACATGATCCAAACCATGATCTTTTCAATCACTTGCTTTCTTTCCTTCTGAGAGCCGAACAATGAATAAGGATGACAGAAGAAATATATGACACCTTTACGTTATGATATTGGAAAAGAGTACTGAATAGTTCCTGGAGTACCAAAATAACAAATGAATATGTCTTGTCTTGTAAAAATGTAGCCAATGTGCTCCTTAGAGGTGAGAATGGTGATGTGTCTTTCCTCCTACTTTGGACATGTTGAAAGGTAGAGGGGTTTTCTTATAAAGAGGCATTATACTTGGAAAGGTGGAAAGTCAACAAAAGAGAAGCAAATCCTAAATGAGATGGACTGACACAATGACTGCACCATTGGGCTAAATTGAGTTGGAGATAATGAAGATGGCACAGTTTAGGACACTGCTCAAGTCTGTTGTTCATAGGGTCTCTAGGAGTGATACTTCTCTCAAATGCATCTAACTACAACAATAACCAACAATGTTTCCATAAACCAATCACCAGGCTTTCTCTTGTCAAGTTACCACATTTTAGATTTACAACTGAAAATTTTACCATTTCTGACACTAAGCTTTGCTTCTCAAAGTTATGTTGCTGTGATACTCTCCTGAGTAGGTGGCCACACAGCCACCCTATAAAACAAAAGTGAACAAAATGAAGCACTTCATAGTACTGCAACATCCTCACAATGATTGCAAAGTTTGAAACCCACACATGTCGCCACTGTGTTAATTCATATTTCCGAGTACTTTCTCATCCCCACCCCTTACACCCTATCCTGCACTGACTCTTTGGTTAAAGTAATAGAGAGCATACTGACTTTCTAGTGGGCTTCGGACTCATATCCAGAAAGCATGAGATGAAGTCTTTTCATTTTTACTTCTGAAGATCATTTGGATTTGCTTTCACCGAGACAGATTTATTCATTCTTCTGCTAGTCCCTGTCTCTTTTCCCTGTTTTCATTGTTGATTATGACAAGTCAAGTTTGACTCAGTGGAACCATTTGCGTAGAGTTAAACGGCTCCATATGATTTTAAAAATTGTTGTCCTATTGAAATTAGGTCACTAGATTGATTTATTAAAGTACTCCTCAATGGAATGAGATCCTTAGGCCAATCTTTCAGTGCGGTCTGGTTGATGTTAGTGGTAGAAGAGTCGGTTCTGGTTCTTCTGTAAAAGAGAACAAAATGCTACCTAATCCTGGGGAAACTTCACAATTGTTGCTGGAATTGAGTGTGTTTTTGCCACCCACTGTGTCAATCAACCTCACCTGGGGTTTTCTTTTTCTAGTACCTTCCACGGTATCAAGCATGCTATTCTTTAAGTATTTGGAGAAATTCTAGTAAGTTATTCAAAATATGTGCATCAAAATCTTACTATCATCACCTCTAAGAACTGTCCTGCCTCCACTTCTTCAAGACAGATTTGTTCTTTTGACACTCAATAGTATATTAATTGAGGAGTCTCCCTCCAAACCTGATGCCACACTCCTTCTCATAAACTACGCAGCTTCCCATATCATTTGCTCAGCATAAAGACTGAATAAGTATTGAGAAATAATACACCCCTGATGCACTCCCTTCTCAATTTGAAAACATGAAGTTTTCCCCTGTTCTGTACGCACAACAGCCAGATACAGGTGGAGATAAAGGTTCCACATAGGCACAGTCAAGCGCTTTGAGGCACCCATTCGTCTCAACATCAGCCACAACTGGTTACGATCCACACAGTCAAATGCCTTTGCATAGTGAATAAAGCACAAAAACACTTTCCTTTTTTTTAATTTCCTACTTTCAGCCAGGATTCATCTGACAACAGCAATGATACGTCTGGTGCCAAGGCCACTTCCAAATCCTGCTTAAACTTCTGGAAGTTCCCTGTCTATGTACTTTTTTAGCCATTTTTTAATTATCTTCAGCAGTATTTTATTTGTATAGGATAATAATGATATTGTTGGATAGTTTACACATTCAGTTTGATTTCTTACTGAGAGTTGGAACAAATATGAACCTCTTCCAATCTGTTGGCCAGACAATTGTCCTTCAAATTTCCTGGCATAACTGATGAGCACAGCCAAGGCTGCATCTATTAATTTAAACAAACCAATTGGTATCATATTGATTCCTGGGACTTTCTTTTTTGCCAATGTCTTGAATGCACTTTCTACTTCCTCCTTCAATACCATTTGCTACTGTTTATATGGTACTTCCTGAAAGTTTTCAGTATCAATCAATTCTTTCTGATAAACTGTTTCTGTGTATCCCCTCCATCTCCTTTGATGTCTTCTGGGTCATTCAATATATTGCCTATAGCATCTAACAATATTGCAACATGAGGCTTCAATTTGTTTTTCAATTCTCTCAGCTTGAGAAATGTAGAGTGTTATGCAAATGGCACAACCTTGCTGGATAAAAACAAGGAAGATTTGAAGTAATTGTTGCAGAAGATCATGGAAAGCAGTCTTCAGTATGGATTGCATCTCAATGTGAAGGAAACAAAGAGTCTTACCACTGGGCTATTAGCCAATATCATGATGAATCAATAGGAGATTGAAACTGTTGACAGCTTTATCTTGCTTGAATCCACAATTAACATCCTTGGTACCAGCAATTAGCAACTAAGATTCATTGCACTGGGAAAATGTGCAGTTAGGGACTTATCCATATTATTGAGGAGTAATGATGTTAGTTTGAGGACTGAGAGATGTCTGATGCAGACCATAGTCTTTCTAATCACTTGCATTGTATCTGAAATTTGCGCAATGTATAAGAATGACAGGAAAATAATTGACTCCCTTGAGCGGTGGTGTTGGAGAAGAGCACTGAACATCTCATGAATGGCCAGTAGAACAAACAGCTATGTCTTGGGGAAGTGCAGCTGGAGTGCTTTTTGGAGGGAAGAATGATGAGGCTTCACCTCACATACATTTGACATATTGCCAGTAGGAGCTATTCTTTGGAGAGGAACATGATACTGAGAAGAGAGGAGAGTCTGTGAAGGAGAGGAAGACCCTCAACCAGGTGGATTGACAGGTGACTGCTGCAATGGGCTCTTGTATTTATTACTGTTTGTCCAACTTTCATATGCAGTGAATCATTTAAAATTAGTATAACTTGAGTCAGGCTTACCTTGGTGTAAAGTGACATTTGGCACTCTTAGGCAGTCTTTTGTGGCATATTTTTCCAACATAATGTTGCATTTTTTTGTCTTAACTGCTGCTTCCATTTAAGATTGATGGGGAATCCATATAAAATTTAATCCATGACAACTTCAATTTTTTTATCTATTGATCATGAGGTTATTGATTTAGTTGTGAGAATTTTGGTTTTCTTTATGTTGATATTTAACCCTATGAGATCTTTCTAGAAGAATATCATGCAGGGTAGAGAGCCAGCAGAAACTATATGGCTCATACACAGCAGAATTTGGGTGGTTATATGAGTTAAAAACTGTGGGCCATATCTAACAACTGAAACCTCTAGGGCAAAACTTAAAACAAAAGCAGTCAAGAAATAAACAAAATATGGTCTTTCAACTCTGATGCATAGTGATCCTATGGGACAGATTAGTAGAAATGCCCAATAACATTTGCAAAGATTACATCTTTTTTTAAAAAAAAATTGATTTTACATTGATTTCATACAAAATTGCATGCAAAAATTCATATACATTATGCTTCACACTATTGAACCGATCTTCTGCAAAGCCGCTTGTTGATTCAAACAACTACCCTTTTGTTTAGTGGGTGGATTGAAACTCAAAATAAAGAAGACAAAGATTCTCACCGCTGGGCCAATTAACAGCATCATAATAGACAGAGAAGAGATTGAGGTTATTAACAATTACAGCTTGCTTAGTTCCACAATCAACAGCCTTGGCACCAGTAGTCAGAAATTCAAGAGAAGAATTGTATTCGGTAAATCTGATCTGAGGGACCTCTCCAAAGTACGAGAAACAACACTGCCAGTCTAGAGACCAA
>NW_006399892.1:2664694-2667375 GCF_000299155.1 Elephantulus edwardii | reverse complement strand
TATTGAAACTCGTGGCTTCAATTTGTTTTTCAGCTCGTTCAGCTTAATAAACGCTGAGTGAGTTCTGCCCTTTTGATTTTCTGACTCCAGCTCTCTGCACATTTCATTATAGTGTTTTGCTTTGTCGTCCTGTGCTGCCTTTTGAAAGTTTCTGTTCACCTCTTTGATTTCTTGCTTTCTCCCTTTAGCTTTGGCTTCTCAGTGCTCTAATGCAATGCTGAGTCTCATCTAACATCCATCTTGGTCTTTTCTTCTTCTTTAACCTTTGTAATGATCTTTTGCATTCTTTATGGATGACTTTTTTGATATCTTTCCAGCTCATTTGGTCTACCCTCATTGGTGCTCAAGTCCTCAAACCTGTTTCTGAGATTGTTTTGAAATTCTAGTGGGACAGACTTAAGGTCAAATTTTGGTTCACGTGGATTTATTTCTCCTTAGCTTCAGCTTGAATTTACATATGAATAGTTGGTGTTCTGTCCCACAATCAGCACTTGGCCTTGTTTTCACAGCTGATATTGAGCTTCTCCACTGAGTGTTTCCACAAATGTAAGCAGTTTGATACCTATGCATACCATCAGTTGAAATCCATGTTATAGCCTGTGTTTGTGTTTCTTATAAAAGGTACTTGGAATGGATAAATCATTGAATGTACAGAATTTCATCATTCTATCTCCAGTCTCATTTCTTTCACCAAGTTCATGTTTTCCATCTACTGGTCCTTCTTCCCTGTCCTCAACTTTTGCATTCCAGTCACCCATTATTATCAATGCATCTTGATTGCATGTTTGATCAATTTCTGATTGCTAAAGTTGATATAAATCTTCCAGTTCCTCCTCTTTGGCTCTAGTTGTTGGTGCACATATTTGAATGATAGTAGTATTCACTAGACTT
This sequence comes from Elephantulus edwardii, assembly GCF_000299155.1. NCBI lineage: Eukaryota > Metazoa > Chordata > Mammalia > Macroscelidea > Macroscelididae > Elephantulus > Elephantulus edwardii. The sequence continues at coordinate 2,666,484 of NW_006399892.1, read as the reverse complement.
CCTTGTATGCGTATGGATATTACCCTATTATTCACCACATTATATTTCATGATGGATCTAGAAAAGTCTTTTTTAATCATGAAACCAATCCCATTTTTCTCATCTTTTCATTTCCAGCATCGTAGATTTTATGATCATCTGATTCAAAATGTCCCATGGCAAGCCATCTCATTTTGCCAATACCTAGTATGTCAATTCTTATGCATTCCATTTCTTTCTTAACAATATCCAATTTTCCTATAATCATGCTTCTCAAATTTCTCCTTGGAGGATAGGATTTTGAAGCTCTGTCTCACATATTCTGGGCATGTGGCTAAGAGGGACCAATCCTTGGAAAATGACATCACAATAGAAAGGGTGGAGGGACAGCACAGGAGAGGAAGAACCCAGATAAGATGAATTGATACAGTAACTGGGGCAATGGAGTTAGGCATGTCAGAATTAGTGAGACTGGCTCAGGACAGGACAGGTTTCAGACCTTATGTACGTAGAGACACAGGAAATTTGATAACATATAACAACATGACAATTTAAACACTTTGATGCAGAGTAAGTTTGGTACTTACTTCACTGTAATAAAAATACAAAATATCCTTAATGACCTTGGCTAAGTAATTTCTGTAACTAAGTCAGTTTAAAGTCCTTCAGTCTTCCAACTGATCTCTATTGACTAATATCTTTTAGAGCTAACCAAAATTTCCTTTGTTTGTCCTCCAGTTGTATCTTTGCTTTGCATTTTGGGAATTTTAGATACTGTTTTCTGGGATACTAATTTTGTCTCTAATAATTACTTCAAGGACAGGAAATTAGTTTGCCTTCTAAACGAATGCTCTATAAAGCAGTAAAGGAAGAGGGAAAATGTGGGGAAGGCTCAGTCTGACTTCTACTAACTCCACAAGGAAAAATTGTCCTCATAAATAACATCCGGTGTATACAACTGGTGGTAATAAATAGTACCCCATGCTTCTGAACCTACTTCCTTGAACCACGGAGTCTAATATTCATTATGAAAATTGTGGGCTTTATTAATAAAATATTTTAGGGGGTCGCTGGAGAAGGCCAAGAATATCACGAAGTGAAAATCCAAGTTCAGTCCAGCAGCAGAAATGCAAGCAGCCTCTGGTTTCCTCATTTCTTCACAAGCCTCGTCTCACAGCAAGTCTAAGTCAGCTTCTCTGGCTTTGTCTCCGGGTCTTCATCAGGCTGTGCACTACTGCAGTCTCTCTCCCTGTCTCCCTCTCACACTGTCCTCCACAGCTATTAATGATGAAGACACTGATTAAACGATGAATTTTGTGTGCACAACTGAGACAGGTGACGATCATGCTCCCAAAGGGGGCTAGGGAAATGGCTAGGAAAGCCATCTTCAAAAATCCTACTCAATAAAGGTCAATACTTTAACAGCATCAAGAGACCTCCAAAGTGTTTATTTAAATGCAAACATCATAAGAGATTATGCTTTGTATCAACATGGTTCTAGCTTTCCTGAATCAACTATATGCTTTTCAATAAAAAACTATACATACTGCAATACTAAAGGGAGCTCATCTTAATATAATTATTTTTAAGCATCATTAAAAGATATATTGCAATGGGAAAGTCTGTGGCTAGAGACCTCTCTAAAGTACTGAAGAGCAGCAGTGTCAGTCTGGAGACTAAGGTGCTCCTGATACATGCCAGGCTCTTTGCAATCACTTGATATGTCCAGAGATCTGGACAATGACTAGGGATGATAGAAGGAGAATTGATGCCTATGAGCTGTGGTGATGGAGTATAGTATACTGAGTATA
>NW_006399892.1:2661816-2664349 GCF_000299155.1 Elephantulus edwardii | reverse complement strand
AATGATTCAGGAAAATTAACAAGAACAACTACAATGAGAGAGCTCTGTTGGGGTAGTGGATAGAAAGTTATGCTGCCAAGACAAAGGTGGGTGATTGTAATCTGTGGCCCTCAGATCTAGTTCTAATTGGTTTTGGTCAAAACATTCTTCTAAGTGGTATAGCACTGGTCTGTCCATGTGCTGTACAGAGCTAAGTCGTGGTTACTGTGATGCTGAACACTGTGACACTGAAGTGTCAAGTGTGATAACGGTTACCCATGGTGGACCATGTTTGGTGAAGCTCCCAGTTAAAATAAGTTTGGAATCAGGAGTGGCATCTACTTCTGAAGTGGCTTTCCTCTGGAAAATTTATGAACTTGGAGAAACAATGAAAGTTCTACAAGCATTCAGGTTTTTTATTCATAGGGTTGCTATGACTCATGTATGACTTGACAGTACGTAACAACAACACAACAGTAATTCAGGAGATATAACAAATGGGAGAAATGACATTCTGCCTTAAAGTTCATTGTACTTAAACCATCTAAGTATTGTTGTTGTTGTTATGTGCCATCGACTCACTTGCGACTCATAGTGACATTATGTACAACAGCCCCAAACTGTGCTCTATCCTGTGCCAATCGCACTGCCTCCAACACACACATCCCGATTACCCCAGTCACTGAATCAATCCACCTCATAGAGGGTCTTCCCCTCCTGCGTTGTCCCTCTATCTTCCTAAGCATGATGTCTTTCTCCAAGGACCAGTCCTTCCTTACAACATATCCAAAGTATGTCAGACGAAGCCCCAGAATCTTTGCCTCCAAGGAGCAGCCTTGTTTAACTCTCTCTAGGATGAATCTGTTTGTTTTCTTAGCAGTCCATGGTACATTCAATACCCTTCTCCAGCACCACAGCTCAAAGGCATCAATTCTCCTTCTATCCTCCCTAGTCTTTGTCCAACTCTCTGGTGAATAACAAGTGATTGCAAAGACCACGGCCCGTATAAGATGCACCTTAGTCTCCAGAGTGACACCATTACTCTTCAGTACTTTGGAGAGGTCCCTAACAGCCGACTTTCGCATTGCAATACGTTTTCTGATTTCCTGGCTACCAGTGCCAAGAGTGTTGACCATGGAGCCAAGCAGACTAAAGTTGTGAACAATCTCAATCTCTTCATCATCCATCTGGATGCTGCTAATTGGTCCATATGGTAATCAAATTTGGGTCAGTAATTTTAAAAGAATTATTTATTTGAATTTCATTTTTTCAGCCAATTATGTTTTGAATATTTTTCCTCTGTATATTACACAACACGAGTGGATTAACATTAAAATTAATGGGATTTCTATAAAGTTGTTATTTTATCTCATTGCTTAACCTTGGATACTTTGTTTGGCTGAATATGAGAAAGAATTTTTAATTTTTCCACTGAATTTACTTAAAAATTATTTATGTAATCAACAATTCTGATTTATGTCTGAAGCTTTACATGCATTCCATGTTACAATATCTAACGGTTATTTTCAGCTTTTCTCCAATTTTCTGTTACCTGGCATCTGTATTTAGAAGTTTTTCATTGGTTGAAAACTTTACTACATCTATGACATTAGGGTGAATTCTACTCTCAAGAGGCAGCAATTCCTGATTTGTAATTTAACTGACTTTCACTATGAGGCACTCATATTTCATAACTATTTAAGACAATAATCTGCTACTGGTTTGTTTCATTGTTTGTTTTTTAACTTCATGAACAAATTGCCTATTTTACTTGTTAATCTGTCTCAATGAAGAAGCTTCATTGACATCAGTTCTCCAAGCATTTACATTATTTGAAATAGTGATGGCAAAACTTCAAAAATCACAGCAAAATATAAGTCGCCACAGTATGAAACACAATGACTCAAATTTATATTGAAATAAGCTCAGATTTAAAATGAAGAAATGTAAAAACAACTTAAAATAGTGAAAATACAACATTATGTTTATTCAAACTGAATTGTAAAAAAAATCACATGAATAGTTTTGATGGGTTGGACACGAATGAATGAAGAGTAGATGAGTTATGAGATGGCATCAAGTACACCACACGTGAAAGAAGAAAAAGATCATTAAAATATCAGGAAAAAAAAGATCAAGCGTACATGTCAAAAGGTATCATCAAACTATCAAAAACAAATAGAAACCTTTCCATATGTGGAAATAGCCACCTCATCTCTGGTGTACGCAAATATATCATTGTGGTCATTGTATCAATCCATCTTGTCCAAAGTCTTTCTCTCTTTTGCTGATCCCCTTCTTTGGCTAAAATGGTAACTCTTTTTCCATGGACTCCTTTGAATAAAATGTCCAAAATTGGTAAAACAAACTTTTACCATTATGGCCTTTAAGAAGCATCCTACTTGCACTTCTTCAAAGACAAGTTTGCTTGTCCTTTTGACAGTCCATAAATACTGGATTAATCTTCATCAATACCAAAGTCTAAGTCATCAATTTGTCTTCAATCTTCTTTATTAGTTGTGAAGTGAAGTTTTCATATACATAATAAGGAATT
>NW_006399892.1:2658705-2660891 GCF_000299155.1 Elephantulus edwardii | reverse complement strand
GCAAACAGAGCTCTCTCTATGTTGTTGTTGTTATAGTTGTTAAGTGCAATCTAGACATAGACAACTCATAGTGACCCTATGATTGAAAGACCTGAACACTTTTATAACTTGCATCATTTGTCTATGTTCATAGAGTTTCCAGAGGCAAACTATTTAGGAAGTGGAAGACACTCCTCCTTTTTCTTTAATAATTTTTGTAGGATACAAATTAAGTAATTATAGCAAAAGGTTTCAATTTTGATTCCCATCCTTGTTGATTTTAATCAATGTGATTTACCCTTACTTTATTTCAACAACTTCGTGGTCTATGTAGAAGTTTCCATGATATAATGTAGATGAATGAGATTGCTATTATTCTCAAGTCTATTCATAATTTATTATAATATATATGGTTAATTCCCCTTCTATAGTCAATAAAACTCAAACACTTTTGTGTTATCCTCTGCTTTCAGCAAGAATCCAAATATTATCGCTAATGATATGTCTTATTGCTCAGCCTCTGCAGAAACAAATTTGAATTTCTGGTAGTTCTCTGATATTGTACTATTTTTGAATAATTTTTAGTCAGATTTTACATTTGTTTTTTAATTATACAGTCTGATAATTTTTTATCTCTTTTGGGTCACCTCTTTTGTATTAGAAAATAGTATTAATCTCTTTCAGTCTATTGAACAGGTAGTATTTTTCCAATTTTTCTGGAATAGAAAAGTGTACATACCCAGGATTTCACATTTTTACTGAAACATTTCAATTGGTATCGTTATCTATTCTTGGGAAATTATTTTTCGCTAATATCTTCTGTGCAACTTGGACTGCTTCCTTCATTGCTTACCATTGGTTCTTGGTCATAAACTGCTTTTTTGAAATGATTCAGTATCCCCAAATCCTTTATGACACAATGACTCTATGTTCCTTCAATCCTCTTTTGAAGTTTCCTGAAATATTAAATATTTTGTCCATAGAATCCTTTAGTATCGCACTCTGAGCCTTAAATTTGTTCTTAAATTCTTTAGTTTTGAGAAGTGTCACATGTACTTTTTGTTTTGATTCTGTAACTCCAGCTCTTTGCACATTTCTTTGTTATATATTGTTTTGTCTATGTGTGTAGCCCTTTGAAATCTTCTGTCCTATTCTAACATTCCTTTCCTTTTTTTGGCTTCTCCATTTTAAAGAACACATTTCAGAGTCTCATCTGACATAAAACTTTGACTTTTCTTTCTTTCTTTCCTGTATCTTTAATAACTTTCTACCTGCATCATGTCCATGGCACCCTACAATTCTTTCAGACATTAGTCACTGATGTTAAGTTATTAAAATAAATGTTGAATAATATGCATGATTAATAGGATTGTTTTGTCTATCTTAGCTTCTAAGGAGAACTCTGGCTTCATTTCTTCCAAGGCAAATTTATGTTTTTTCTAACTATTTTTTTCTTCAATTTGTCATTTCCAGAATAGTACACTGTACAATTGTCTAATTCAAAATAGCTGTTATTAGTAACCATTGAGTTGACCCATGGAAATCCCATGAAAAATGGATTTGAAACTATACTTGATCCCTTTACTACAATCACAATAGCTACTACTTACCAACTTCAAGTCTATTGAAGATTGTGTTATAATTTCCACATTCTATTGGATTACCTTCCTTGGAAATGGGGATAAATGTGGATCTCTTCCAGTCAGTCAGCCAAGTAAGTGTCCTCTGAATATCCTAGCATAGACTGGTGAGTCAGTCCATAGTTGCATCTGTTAGTTAAAACAGGTCAATTGATATGCTCTCAATTCCTGGGGCATTATTATTTACCAGTTTCTTCAACACAGCTTGAACTTCTTCCTCTTTAAGCTTGGCTCTTGATCATATAGTATTTACTGAAGTTTTTCAGTGTCTACCACTTCTTTTTGGTACAGCGCTCTTTGTATTTCTTCCATTTCTTTTGATGTTTCCTGGATTATTCAAGATTTTGGCCATAGTTCTTTTCCGTATTGCAACTGGAGGCTTGAATTTGTTTTCCAGATCTTGCAGCTTGGGAAATTCTGAGTGAGTTAATTTCTTTTTCTTTTCTTTTTTCAATTAATCCCCCCTGCACATCCTCACCCTTATTCTTTTCCACCCTACCCTCCCTCCTTGGATTCTTATACTCATTCTACAGTAATGGTATTATACAATATTTATCCTTGTGGGAC
>NW_006399892.1:2646812-2652210 GCF_000299155.1 Elephantulus edwardii | reverse complement strand
AAATCAGCAATGGTATCCCTAGTGGAAATACCTCTTGTAAATTTCTCATAGTTACCTATTTACATAATCTTCTAGCCATTCTTAAATGCTATTCAACAGTATTTTTGTTGTGTGTGATATTAATGAAATTATTTGATAGTTTGTTGTGGGGTTTTGCTTTTGTTTCTTGGTGTTTGCGTTTGTTTTGTTTTATTTTTAATCTACAATCATTTGGTGATGGTAGCCTCTTATTAAAGCAGCTGGAATAAAGAAGCCGGGCCTTTTTGATCAACAGTTATGTGGTGACTGGGAGATTGTTATAAAAACTGTTGGGAACTGGGAGGTAGGCTTTTTCATCAATAGTTATATGGGATTGACAGCTTAAGGGAAGCACTAGGAGTAAAGTTTCAGCAAATAGTTCCATATTACCTTAATATCCATGTCTGGGTCATTGCCTCAGCATGCTGGCTGTGAATCTCAGCCAGAATGCTTCAATAGCCTCCAACTTTCTTTCAAATGCATGCAGTCTTGAGCTGGATCTGGTAAAATGATATGTGCATGCCTGATTTCCTATTAGAGGTAACACTAAATTATCAGTTTGTTGTATTTGAAGAATTCATTGGATCATTTGTAACGCTGGACATTATGTGAAAAAAAGTGGCATCAGAAATGGAGAAAGAATTGTCGACAACATATCTTATACAGATTATACAGCCTTGCTTGCTGAAACTGAGAAGAGTCTGAAGTATTTGCTACAGAGGATTAAAACCTCCAGTCTGCAATATAGACTGAAGTTCAACATCAAGAAAACAAATATTCTCACCACTAGGCCAATTGACAGCACCATGCTAGATGGAGAAATGATTGAGATTGTTAACAATTTCCGCTTACTAGGTTACACAATCAACAATCTTGGCACCAGCTGTCAAGAAATCAAAGCACAAGGAAAGTGCATTAGGAAAGTGTGTTGTCAGGGACCTCTCTAGAGTTCTGAAGAGCCAATCTAGAGATTAAGATGCACCTAACCCAGGTCAGTGTCTTCCTAATTACTTGTTTTGTATCAGAGAGCTGTATAATGGCCAATGATTACAAACAAACTGATGTCTTCGAGTTGTGATGCTGAAGAAGAATATTGGACATATCATGGACTACCAAGAAAACTAATAGATAAGTTTTGGAGAGGGTGAAACCAAGTTGCTCCTTGGAGGCAAGGACTTTGAAATTCTATCTTACATAAGTTTCCTGGAGGCACCAGTCCTTGGAGAAGGAAATCATGTTTGGGAAAGTAGAGGAACAGCACTGGAGAAGATGACCATGAATTAGATGGAGTGACATAGTTAAAAGAATAGGTGTGTCTGACACAGTGTGTCTTGCTCAGGGTAGAGCAATGTTCAGGGTTATTGTGCATAACATAACATCACTATGGGCCATAGTCAACAGGAAGACACCTAACAACTACAACAGCAATGACACTTTGAATCAGATAATCATATAGTACACTAGCTGGGACTGGAAACCAGAAGTAGAAGGGTCTCACATTCATAGTTACAAAGAGAATTTCATGTTCTACCTTAAAGTATAGTGTTGTGAGTGCTAATATTGTCCACATAAAAACAAGGAAAATCTCTTAATACAATTATTATACAAAAGTTGGGAATAATGAAGAAAAGAATGGTAATCAGAAAGTATGGACATAGTGACAGAAATGAGGCTTGGAATAGAATGATCACATTTTTTATGTTCAATAATTTATTAATTGGAAATATCTTTCCTTTAAAAACACAAATATACACTTGGCTCTCATCTTATTGACAGCATAGGAATCTGACTGAGCACATCTGTGGATAGAATCATTGGAAAAGCTCAATATCAGCAGTCAAAACTAGGCTGGGGCAGACTGGGGGTCAGGGGCAGACTGGGGGTCAGACCATCAATTATGCATATAGTTGTAACTCATATGAAAATTAAAATCGGAGGTGAAGAAAATGAAATCTAGTCAACAAGAACCAAAATATGATCTTGAATCTATTTCACCTGAATTTTCAAATCATGTTAAGAATAAGCATCTTAAGCATTCAACACCAATGATCAAAGACCACTTAAGTTGTGGGTTGACTTCAAATATACATGAGAGAGAACAAGGCAAAGGTGAAAGCAAAAATAAAAATGATGTCAGAAAAGCCCAGAAATTGCACTAGAGTATCAAGAAGCTAAAACAAAGGGGAAACATGCTGAAGAAAAATAGCTGAACCGAAGATCTCAAGAGGCAACTTGAGAAAAAAAAAAGCGAAGAATTGTAATGAAATGTGCAGAGAGTTAGAATTGGAGAATAAAAAAGGAAGACCTTTCTCTATATATCTCACACTAAGAGAACTGAAAAACATACTTAAGCCTAAATTATTATATAGAAAGATGCTATGGGCTATATGTTGAATGATTCAGAAAACATCAAAAGAAGATGGAGGAAACACACAGAGCCTCTGTACCAAAAACAATTGACTGACAATGAAAAATTTTCAGAAGAACCATACTAACAAGAGCCAATCATAGGGAAAGAAGAAGCTGAATATGCACTGAAGTATCACCACAAAATAAGGCCCCAGAAATTGATGGAATATTGATTAACAGGTTTCAAGTAGTAAATGTAGGCCTGAATGTGCTTACCAGTTTATGCCAGGAAATTTGGAAGACAGTTGTCTGGCCAACTGACTTGAAGATATCTATGTTTATTCCTACTCCCAAAAAAATGCGATCCTACAGAATCTGGAAACTACCAAACAATAGAGAACCTTTCATATAGATTATATTGAATCTAATTTGTTGTGTTTAGAGAGCAATGAACTAATTAATAGAACTCAAAGTAGTATCTTTGTTGGTGTCTACTGTTGAATTGGAACTGACCCATAATTGACCCTCAGGCAGGTTTTTTTAGGGAATTAATTTCCATGTGATATTATTGCCCATCTTTCTTTCATAGAGCAGTTGATGGATTCAAACTGTGTAGCTTTGGGATTGCAGCACTGCATTTACTACTGTTGTTGTTAAGTGTTATTGAGTTGAGTACGACTCAATGAACAAAAGACCTGGACTCTGTCCTATAGCTCTCACTGTTTCTCTACATTCATATTGCTTCCAGAGGCATGTTGCTTGAGAAGTTGATGCTACTCCTGCCTCCAAGTCTGTCTCAATCTCAGAGCTCCACCAAACATTGTAACAATGGGTAACCATTTACCACTAGGCCACCAGAAATCTCTAATTTATTTAAAAAATAATCTTTACTAAAATAAATGTGAAAAATTGTTTTCCCTTAATGTAATCTATGTAAAACAATGAATTCCTTAACAAAATAGCATTCTGTTAAGAACCACTGTTATTCTATGTCTAAGAAGGCTTATTTTTTTTAATAACTAAGAAGATTGGTGAATTAAACCCTAATCTGAATTATATTCTAAACCTTTTATTATCCTCATTTATTTTATGAGTTGATTGTTGCTATGGTTCATTCCATCTATAAATTTTTAAGGAGATTTTGTCTCTTGAGTAGAAAATATTTTGTATAAAAGTGTATGAGAAAAATATACCATTTTCTCAGTGTTTCTTTTTACTCACTTATTGCTGTAGAGTGCATTTTTCATAGAAACTTTCAATAAGATTCACAGACTGTAAATCACAATAGAATCAAACTATCCATCTTAATTTCATGAAATTTCTGGTCGATTCAAACCACTGGTAACAGATGTTTTGGGTAACTGTATAAAATTCTAAAGAGTAAGTCACAAAAACTTCCTAAAATTTTATTATCAAAAGGAAAACAATAAAAAAATTGTGAAAACATATTAGTTTGCAGTTATTTATCTATTTTTTATACCTTTATATTTTTCAATAATCCAAAATTATTGAATAATATAAAAGTTCTTTCTAAATGGCCTAGAAACCAAATGAACCTTTCTATATGTATATAAATGAAAGGAGAATTGATGTCTTTGAGTTAAAATGCTGGAGAAGAGTATTGAATATACATACCATGCACTGCTGGGAGCACAAACAGGTTTGTCCTAGAAAGGGTGAGACTAGACTGCTCCTTTGAGGCAAGGATTCTAAAGCTTTGTCTGCTATACTTTAGACATGTTGCAAAGTGGGCCAGTCCTTGTAGATAGATGTAATGCTTAGGAGGGTGGAGTGACCATACAAGAGAGGAAGACCCTTGATGAGATGTATTGATTCAGTAACCGGGGTAGTGGGGGTAGGTGTGTCAGAGTCTTAGATTAGCACAAGATAGAGCAGGATTTAGGTCTGTTATACATAGAGTCGCTATGAGTCACAGGCTCCTGACACCCAAGAGCCCATTGGGGCAGTTACCTTGTCAATCCACCTGGTTGAGGGTCTTCCTCTCCTTTGCCAGCTCTCCACCCTTCCCAACATCATGTCCCTCTCCAAGGAATAGCCTCTCCTAGTAACATGTCCAAAGTATGTGAGATCATTCTTTCCTCCAAAGGGCACTCTGGCTGCATGCTTTCCAAGATATATATGTTGTTAATTTTGTTTTGTTTTGCTTTTTTGTCTGTCCATAGGACAAACAGTGCTCTTCTCCAACACCACAGCTCATAGGCATCAATTCTTTTCTGTCAAACCTTTTTCATTGTTCACCTCTTAGAGATATAGCTAGTGATCACAAAGATTATGGCCTGAATCAGAAGCACCTTAGTCCTCAAACTGACATTATTACTCCTCAATAATTTGGAGAGATCCCTAAAGGCAGATTTCCCCCAGTTTAACATACCTTCGGTTTTCCTGACTGCTGGTACAGAGGGTATTAATTAGGGTTAAAAGCAAGAAGAAGCTATTTACAGTTTCAGTATGCTCTCTCTCTATCATGACATTGCCTATCAGTCCAGTGATAAGACTCTCTGTTTTAAGATATATTATTAGTTAGTTATTGTTCATGGTCTCAAGAGAAATATAATCATGAGCAGTAGCAGAAATACCTTCAGGTGAATTTGCTTAGGAATTACTAAGTGCTCCAAAATGAGCTGGTTTTCTATGTTGGTGAAAGAAAACAGGTGCATCATTTAATTACTTTTTAAAGTGGGAATTGACTTACATACAATGCACATAAGTTTCATTGTTTCGTATCTTTAGAATATAAAACTATGAAAAATTCAGGGTAAGCATTAATCATTTATAGGGCAATTAATTTTAATTAAAGCAAGTAGAGAATCCCATATGATTTAGACACCGTCATTTCACTAATGCAAACATTCTGAGAAGACCTGTTTGGAGCATTTGGGTAGACAGCAATGGTGGGCAGCCCTGGAGATACATACCTGGTTAAATACCTAATTTTTATACCGATGTGCATCAGTGGGCTATAATCTATGTTTAGCAGTTTGTGCATGACAAATTGTGTGAGAATGATTCA
>NW_006399892.1:2642976-2645441 GCF_000299155.1 Elephantulus edwardii | reverse complement strand
AGTCTTTTTCTTGTGGGGGCCCTTTAGGCTTCTGTAAACTTTTGATATGAAAGCCTTGTCTGAAATGGTATTCTCAAATGATCCCCCACTACCCCCAATGGATAGGATTTCTTTTTATTCTGTTGTAAAGTGTGTAAAATGCACACAGGGATTTAATTTTTAGAAGTCAAAATTCTTCCATTTTATCCTCTTCTGATTGTACATTTCTGGTTCTTTTCGGCAGTCTCTTTATAATTATTAATGTTGTCATTGTTATGTATTATAAAGTCAGAATTACTTTTTGGCTAACATTCCAGTGGATTTTGAGAGTCATTAAATCTCAAGGAAGAAGATTGCTTGCATTTTTTCTTTTGTATCACCTGCTGGATTTCAACCAAATACCTTAGGGTGGAAATACAATTCCTTCCACTAAAACTCTAGAGATCCCACTTCTCCTTTTCTCCTTATTATTATCACTAAACTATTATTTTAACATTTTAAATATATTTGGAAACATTTCTTTAAAAATGTATGTAAAATGGGTATATTAATCTTTAGAAGGTCCCATGCATCAATTTTATTCTAATTAGATTGTGCATTTATGCTTGTATTTGGCAGTGTCTTTATACCTTGGACTAGTGCTTCAAAGCTTACTCCCAGGTTGTCTTTTATGAATGTAATGGTTTGGGGCTTTACTCCCAGATCTCTGATCGACTTTGAGTTGACTTTTGTATATGGTGTGAGATGCGGATCCTGTTTCAGCATTCTGTGGGTGGAAGTCCAGTTTTGCCAGCACCATTTGTTGTTGAAGAGGTTGTCATTTCCACATTTGATAGCTTTGATTTCCTTGTTGAATATCAGTTGACTATAGATAATGGGGTCTATTTCTGGATTCTCAATTCTGATCCATTTGTCTCTGTGCCTCTCATTGTAGCAGTACCATGCTGTTTTGATTACTTCTGCTGTGTAGTAGGTTTTGAGGTCAGGGAATGCTATGCCTTCAACCTCATTTTTGTTTCTCAGAAGTGTTTTGCTTATTCAGAATCTCTTGCCTCTCCAAATAAATTTTATAATTTCCCTTCCAATGTCCTTGGGGAAAAAAAAAAGAATTTGGTATCTGGATTGGGATTTAATTGAACATGGAGTTTGCTTTTGGTAAAATTGTCATTTTCACAATACTGAGTCTTCCTATGATAAACAGGACACATATTCCCATTTCTTTAGGTCTTTTATTCGGTCTTGCAGAAATGTTCTGTTGTTTTCTTTGTATAGGTCTGTTGTATCTCTAGTTAGGTTCACTTCCAAGTATTTCAATTTGGTCTTGACTATTGTAAACTGTATTGCTTTCTTGATTTTCTTCTGAGTTCTCTCTATTACTTGTAGAGGAATCCTTTTGATTTCTGGATATCGATCTTCTATACTACCACTCTACTAAATTGACCTATTAAGTCTAACAGGTTTTTTGTGCGTCTTTGGAGTTTTCTGTGTACACTATCATATCATCTGCATATAGTGACAGTTTAACCATCTCTTTGCTGAGATGGATGCCTTTTACTTCCTCCTCTTGGATTGCCCTAGCAAGCACTTCCAATACAATATTGCAAAGTAGTAGTGACAGTGGGCATCCTTGTCTGGTCCCTGATTTCAGGGAAAATGTTTTGAGTCTTTCTCCACCGAGAATAATGTTGGCACTTGATTTTGCATATATACTTCTCACCATGTTGAGAAAACTCTCTTCTATTCCAATTTTTCCGAGTGTCTTTATCAGGAAGGGGTTTGGGATTTTGTCAAATGCCTTTCCTGCATCAGTTTCTAAATGTTCCCAGGCCTCCACAAAAAAAACAAAACAAAACAAAACAAAACCTCCTGATAACCCAATTATAAATTGAGCAAAAAACATGGAAAGAATTTTCACAGTGGAAGATATTTGAATGGCAAACACACACATGAAAAAATGCTCCAAATCACTGGCAATAAGAGAGAAGCAAATCAAAACCACAATAAGTTGCCATCTCACTCCAGTAATAGTGGCAAAGTTTAACAAGGCATCAAGTAATAAATGTTGGAGAGGATGTGGTGAGAGAAGAACTCTTATAAATTGTTAGTGGGACTGTAAAATGGTACAACCATTATGGAAGGTTGTTTGACACTTCCTCAAAAAGCTGAACATAGAAATTCCATATGACCCAGTTATTCCACAACTTGGAATATACCCTGAGGAAATGAGAACTGAAGTACCAACAGATTTATACAGAAATGTTCACAGCAGCATTATTCAGCATCACAAGAACAAGGAAACAGCCCAAATGTTCAACCACAAACAAATGAATTAAAAAATTATGGTACATTCAGACAAAGAGATACTATGCAGCACACAGGTACAATGATTTTGTATATTATTAGCTAACTTTGGAGGGACTGGAGAGCATTACACTGAGTGAATTAACTCAGTACTGCAAGGATAAATATTCTATAAAATCATTATT
>NW_006399892.1:2641197-2642336 GCF_000299155.1 Elephantulus edwardii | reverse complement strand
GAGACTAAGGTTCATCTGATACAGGCCATGGTCTTTGCAATCACTTGTTATGCATCAGAGAGTTGGACAATGACTAGGGAGGACAAAAGGAGAATTGATACCTTTGAGCTGTGGTTCTGGAGAAGAGTACTGAATGTACCACTGACTGCCAAGAAAACAGATTCATCCTGGAGAGGGTTAAACTAGGCTGCTCCTTGGAGGCAAGGATTCTGGGGCTTCGTCTGACATACTTTGGGCATGTTTTAAGGAGGGACAGGTCCTTGGAGAGGGGTACCATGCTTGGGAGGGTGGAGGGACAGCGCAGTAGGGGAAGACCCTCTGTGAGGTGGATTGATTCAGTGACTGGGGTAATCGAGATGGGTGTGTCAGAGGCAATGCGATTGGCACAGGATAGAGCAGGGTTTCGGTCTGTTGTACATAGGGTCACTATGAGTCGCAAGTGACTCGACAGCACATAACGACAACAACAACATGATGAGCAAGTCATTTGAGAAGTTGGACTGTGTGCAGAATAATATGCAATCAAGTTTGGAGAAGGGTTGATCAATAATCTGAAATAAGAAGGTGTCATAACATAGTGTTATAAAACAGAAGAATATTTTAATTACTTTTTAATGAAGATCTAAGATAACATTCTCCAATATGGACTGTGTTGTTGTTGTTGTTAAGTGCCATTGAGTCGTAGACAACTCATAGTGACCCTATGAAAAAAAAAGACCTGAAAACTTACTTGCATAACTTCCATAATTTCTCCAAGTTCATGGAGTTTCTGGAGGCAAGCTATTTTCGAAGTGGATGCCACTCTGCTTACAAGCTTGTTTTAATCAGGAGCTCCACCAAACACTATCCACCATGGGTAACCATTATCACATTTGACACATAAGTGTCACAGTGTTCCGCTTCACAGCAACCACGAGTTACCTCTACATAGCAAATGGATATACCAGTGCTATATCACTTAGAAGAATGTTAGACCAAAAACAATCAAAGCCAGGCCTGAGGGCCACAGATTAAAATCTCCTACCTTTGACTTGGTATAGCACTGGTCTGTGCGTTGCTGTACAGAGGTAACTTGTGGTTACTGTGATGCTGAAGCCTGTGACAGTGATGTGCCAGTCGTGGTAATGGGCACCCATGGT
>NW_006399892.1:2630603-2640807 GCF_000299155.1 Elephantulus edwardii | reverse complement strand
GGAAAATCTACTGACAAGGATCTCCTTAATGTTTTATTTAGTAGGAGGGTCACTTTGAGAATGAAGCCATACAAAGCCATACTATTTTCAACTGACTTTATATGACTGTGTTAATGAGAAAATGAATAAGGAAAATCGAAAAGAGATTCTTGCCTTTGAACCGAAGCTTACCTGAAGAATATGGAATAGACTTTGGACAACCAAAAGAGTAAACACTTCCTTATTGAGAGGGATCACTGATGGTATAGTGGTAAAGAATTTCAGTACCAACACAAAGGCAGATGGTTTGAATCCACTAGCTTCTTCACTGAAAAATGTTACACAATATCCACCCAGGCAATTTCCTAACTCTGAAAACATGCTGGAAGGTTGTCTATGAGTCAGTTCCAACTCAATGGTACATAACAATGATAACATTAATAATAATATTACATCAGGTCTGACTCAATGGTATATGACAAAAATAACAACAAATATTGAAAGCTGTAATCATAGTGCTCCTTAGGAGTCAAAATGTACATACTTCATTTCACATACATTAGGCTAGACTCTAGAAAATAACATCGTTCTTGCTAAAGTGAGGGTCAGCAAACAAAGAGCAAGGTATCCAGTGAGGTAGATTAGACAATAATTGCAAAAATATTCTCCAATATCAGAGTGATTGTGAGGATGACACAAGACAATGTTTCATTGTTTTGAAAATGGGGCCATTATGAGTTAGAATAAATTTGATGACATCTAACAACAACAATAGCAACAGGCAGTTAGAAAATCTTCCGACAAATTGATGTTAGACACAAAGCATATCTTACTGCTTTAAATTATATGTAAATTAAACTAAAGACAGAATAAAGAACAGTACTTGTTTTAAATCCATAACCTGTATACAGAGGTTTTCAGCGCATCTGAGGAACATAAAGTCTTACTCCTCAGGACGTATGCTAGATGTTAAGTGACACATGGCGTACTTTAAATTTTATTACTTCAGAGAGTTGAAAATGCAACACTAAAATCTCATAATGTCTTTTTTTAGCTGTCTATAGAAGTGTTACTTTTGAACAATAATTGCCCCTACTTTCTCCGATTCAGTCTAAAGTGATTCTTTGTATAGGGGAAGGAGAAAATAAAAAAGAAGTTTCAATAACTCTTGGGGATTTTTAGAGCAGGAAAAATGGTATCCTTTTAGCTCAGTTTCAGCACTTCCCAATTTTAATACAAAAAACTAATGTAGTTTTATTTTTGTCATGGAAAATTTACTTAAAACTATGTATTAAATTGGAGAAAATTTTAGTTTATGTTCATTTTAGTGCCCTAATTATTTTGTATCATTATAAAACCTATAATTTTTAATCTTACTTTATTCTGCATATCTTTTGAAAAGCCTATCTAAGATCTAATTTAATCACTGGTACATTTTCATAAATTATTTCCTTTGTTTATGTAAATTGGTTAGAAATAAGCCTACCAAAATTGTTTTAAATAATACACAAAGTCAACTAAAGACAGAATTAAAAATAGTGTTTGCTTTATTATGTCAACTATCTCAATGATTTGTTGCTGTTGTGGTTAAGTGCCGTCGAGTCGCAGGCGACTTATAGCGACCCTATGAAGGAGAGTCCTCGACGCTTGGGTGCCTTTCATTCTCTCTCCAGGTTCTTAGAGTTTCTGGAGGTAAGCTATTATGGAAGTGGATGCCACTCCTCCTTCCAAGCTTGATTTTCTTTGGTTCTTTTGGTTTTAAATGTTATTAATTTTAATGAACATTTACAGAGATTTTGGATTTTCATTCATTGTTGCACTTTTTTCTTTACCCCCCTCTCCCCAGTTCACTCCTCTCTTTAAAAAGCAAAAGAAAAACTTCTTTGATATACAATTCCCCTTCCACCCCCACCCCCACCCCACCTCATATGCACTCCACTTTGCAACCTTAATTCTGGATTCCTGTGATAATCATAATATGCTATCTTATATCAAGCTTGTTTTAATCAGGGAGCTCTACCCCACTCTGTTCATATTGGGTAGGCAACCATTAATGCATTTGACACATCAGTGTCACAGTGTTCAGCCTCACAGCAACCACAAGTTACTGCTGTACAACAGCTTGTACACCAGGGCTATACGACCTAGAGGAATGTCTGGACAAAATCAATGAAAGACAGGCCCGAGGACCTCGGATTAAAAGTCACCCATCTTCGGCTTGGTAGCATTGCCTTCTGTCCACTAGGCCAGCGGATCTCTCTCTCTGTTGATGTTATTGTTGTTAAGTGCCTTCAAGTCGTAGGCAACTCACAGTGACCCTAGGAAGGAGAGTCCTCAGTGCTTGGGTGTCTTTCATCCTCTCTGCCAATCTCAATGATACCAAACAAAATAATAAATTGTTTGGTCTTAAAAAAAAGAGTCTTCTTTAATATTGTGTACTATAATGCCATTACACATTTCATACCATTTGCCTTCAGTAATAAAAATAAGACAATAACTTTTAAAAATAATGGACTTTATAAAGCATAGAGTTATTGCTTTTAGGTGCTTTCTAATATGTGCTAGAGATTAAGACCTTCTCCATCCTGCCTCTTTCTCACCATTACTGCTATGCTTACACAGCTGTAGTCACTGTTATCAGTCTAACATATTGAGAATTTTCTTCTCTTCCTTTAAATCTCCACCTTTATTTTATAAGCATCCTTTTCCAAGAATTGTCTCTGACAATATGCCCAAAGTATACGTTTATGAAATCTCACCATCTTAGTCTCTAATGAGTATGCTGGCTGCAAACAATGCATTTTTTTCTTGTTGTATTAACATGTCATTATATATTCAGTCTTTTTTCCCAACGCCTCAACATAAATAAATAGTTAGTGACATATCTAAGTAAGACTATAATGTAGAATTTTGTTGTTGTTATTGCTGTTGTTATGTGTCATTAAATGGCCTGTAAATCATAATGAGCCTTTGTACAACAGCTCTGAAGCCTACATTGTACTAAGACAATCTCACTGATTCTCACAGACCAACCCTTATTGCCCCAATTAACAATCCATTTCATATGTGGTCTTCCAAAAACTCCTCCAACAGGGTAAAAAGGGAAGCCACAAATTGGGAAAAAATGGGTAATAACATGTCTGATAAGGAACTTATGTCTAGAATTTATAGAATATTCAAGCATCACCACAAGATAAAGGTAAATAACCCAGTTACAAAATGGGCACAGGATATGAACAGACACTTTACCAAAGATGACATTCAGATGGCTAACAATCACGTGAAGAAATGTTCAAAATCCCTAGATATAAAAGTGATGCAAATAAAAATAATTATGAGATATCATCTCACACCAGTAACAATAGCAAAATTTAACAGAGCAACAAACAACAAATGTTGACAAGGTTGTGGAGAAGCTGGAACCCTTATTCACTGTTGGTGAAAGTGTAAAATGGTGCAACCATTATGGAAGGCAGTGTGGAGCTTTTTCAAAAAGTTGTAAATACAATTACCATTTGACCCAGGAATTCCACTACTGGGAATATACCGTAAAGAAACCATAACTTCCACCCAATCATAAATATGCACATCCATGTTTATAGTTGCTTTGTTCAAAATAGCAAAGAATTGGAAACAATCCAAGTGCCCATCAACAAATGAGTGGATAGAGAACCTGTGGTATAGTCACACACTGGAATATTATGTAGCACTGAAAAACAAAGAACTCATGAAATATATAAAATGGATGACCATGGAGGAACCTATGCCGAGTTAAATATCTCAAGTCACGAAAAGACAAATAAGGCATAGTGTCACTGTTAAAAAACAGGACTGACATGGGGATTGGGGAAAAACTAAACAAAGAGGGGATAAATAACGTACAAGGCACTGAAACAGACAAGGGAGAGAACTATATAAAAGAAATATATGATTAGGTGTTATTGGCATGACAACAGTACAGAATAAGAGCTTCATAGTAAAGTGGTCGGGGGTTGCAGGGAGAGGACTGTATAACAATGAAAGTACTTCCAAAGAAAAAAGTGAACTGGAGTGGAGCAGGGGGGCATGGAGAGAAATGTGCAACAGTGAATGAATGGAAATCCAAGTTCTTTATAAACTTTCATTCAAATCTCAGTTTAAAAAAATAATGCAGATAATATTGGGAAAATATATAAAGTGATCCATATGGATTATATCTTAACATCATGGAAACAAAAATTCTCACCGCTGGACCAAAGTCCTCATGATGATAGATGGAGAAAAGATCAAGGTTGTCAACAATTGCATCTTGCATGGATCCACAACCAATACCCATGGTACTACCAGTCAAAAAAATCAAAGGACATGCTGCCTTGGGAAAATATTCTATTCAGAACTCCTCCAAAATGCAAGGATTTTAAATACTGAAGTGCATCTGATCTGTAATATTTTCAATATTTCATATGCATCTGACAGTTCAACAATGAATAAAGTTGACAGGGGAATCCGTGTCTTTGAGTTGTGTTGTTGAGGAAGAGTACTGAATATCATACTGATTGCAAAAAGAACAAACACATGTATCTTGGAGAAAGTTCAACCAGGGTTCCCCTTGGAGACAAGTATGGTGAAGCTTTGTTCACATATTTTGAGCTTATTATTATGAAATGCCAATCTGTGGAAAAAGACATCATGTTTGAAAATGTGGAGAGTCAGTGTAAGAGATGAAAACCCTTAACAAAGTGAATAGACACGGTGACTATAACAATAGGCTCAGAGATGGTGAGAATGGTGTAAGATAAGGTCAAATCCATTATTGTCACTATGATTTGTAGTTGACTTGATGGTACCTAATAAAATATCACATGAAATTGTAATCTTGCTGATAATTACTCAAAAATCCCTGTCGTAGGTAATTGACAGAAATCAGGCTGGATTAAACAGAGTCCCTGGAACAAGGTCTATCACTGCTCGTATCAGACAGATCTTGACTGAAAGCTGGGAATATTCTAAAGATGTTTACTTGTATTTTATTAACAATGCAAAGACATTCAACTGTGTGGATAATAATAAACTCTGGATAACTTTGAGAAGAATTAAAACCTTAGAAAACTTGTCTTTATTTGTACCTTATGAATAAACCAAGAAGTGGCTGTTGAAAAGAACAAAGAGATATATCTCAAAATAATACAGGTTTTCATGTATTTTTCTCCATACCCATGTAATGTGTATGCTGAGTAAATATTCTGAGACCAAGGAGCAAGTGAAGAAAACATCATTATTGGAGGGAGACTCACAAACAACCTGCTATAATTCAGATGAATTACTTGCAGAAATGCAAAAGGACTTTACACATACACTGAAGAAGATATCAAGATGTCCAGAGAGATATCAATCTACATTTCCTTGACTATGCAAAGTTTCATTGACTATAATGTGCACACCATAGTAAATTGTGGATAACTTTGAGGAGAAAGGAAATCCCAGAACACTTGACTGTGCTTATGTGAAACCTATATTTGGACCAAAAAGCAGTTCTCAGGAAAAGGCAAGGAAACTGCATGATTCAAAGTCAGGAAAGGATTGTGTGTCAAGGATGTGTCTTATCTCCATACCTTTTCAATCTATATGCCAAACAGATCATTCAGGAGGCTGTGCTTTATGAAGAGGAATGTGGCATCAGGATTGGTGAAAGACTCATCAACAACTTATTTTATACAGATAACACAATCTTCTTTGCTGAAACTGAGGAGGACTTCAAATGGTTTCTACAGAAGATCAAGGACTGTCATCTGAAATATGGATTAAAGCTCAACACCAAAAAGACAAAGATTCTTACCACTGGACTAAGTAGAAGCATCATGATGGAAGGAGAAGAGTTTAAGGTTTACAGAATAGCTTCCTCAACTCCACAATCAATACACTTGGCATCAACAGTCAGGAAATCAAAAGACAAATTGTGGTAGGTAAATCTGATGTCAGGGATCTCTTTAGAGTGCTGAAAAACAATGATGTCAGTCTAGAGCCTAAGGTGTGTCTGATCTAGGCCACATCTTCATAATTACTTGCCATACATCAGAGAGCTGGACAATGACTAAGAATGACAGAAGAATTGATGCCTTTGTGTTGTGATGCTGGGGAAGAATCTTAAACATACCATGGACCATCAAGAAAACAAACAGGTCTGCTTTAGAGAGGGAGAAAATAAGTTTCTGCTTGGAGGCTTTGATTTTGAAGCTACATCTCACATACTTTGGGCATGTCCCCTGGAGGGACTGATCCTTTGAGGATAACATGATGCTCAGAAAGGTGGAGAGAGGGCACAGGACAGGAAGACTCTGGATGAGATGGGTTGACACAATAACTAGGGCTATTGGGGTAGGTGTGTGAGAGTCAGTGAGACTGACTCAGGACAGGTGTGGCTTCAGAGTTGCTGTACATAGGGTCGCTATGAGTTGAAGCTGACTTTATGGCACATAACAACAAAAACAACTAATGAAGATAGAATAAAACCCAACCCTATAACTTGTAGTAAGGACTACCCCTCAGCATAATAAACACAAAAATCCTCATAAGTAAACCAAAGAAAAACATCATGATGGCTAAAGAAAAGATTGTAGATGTCAAGAATTTTATTTTACTTGTATTCACAAGTATTTGGAAAAAGGAGTGGAATCCACGTCTTAAACAACATGGCTCTATAAACTCTATGAACTATGATAGATGATGATAGCTATAGAAAGGTTTCAGGCCTTTTGTTCATAAGGTTGTTATGAGTCATTTTTGACTCGATGACAGTCAACAACAGTAACAACAACATCTACAAATAACACTCAAGGAAACAGCTAAGAAATCAAGACATATTGAACTGGATGAAACTCCTAACACCTGCTTAAATAAAATTAGTTTAATATCTAAGTTGTGTTTGATCAAAGCCATGATATATTCAATTGCTTCCTATTGTTGTTGTCAAGTGTCATGGAATCAAGTAAGACTTCATAACAATTCTATGAACAAATCTGCACCCTGACCTGACCCTTGCCTAGCCTGTGCCATTTTCAATATCTCTGACATACTTAAACCCATTGCAACAGGTAATATATCAATCCATCTGTTTGGGGGTCTTCCTCTCTTTCTCTAACCCTCTAACTTTCTAAGCATCCTTTGGGCTGGTCTCTGAGTAAAGGACATCATTCTGGGAAAACTGGAGGGTCAGAGAAGAGGAAGACCTTCAAAAAATCAGAATGACATAGTAACTGTAATAATTGACTTACATTTAGAAGAGATTATGAGGATGGATAAGAACAGGGTAAGTTTTTGATCTCTTATGCATCGGACGGTGTTTTGAGTGTGAGTCAACCTGATGATATGTAACTTCACTAATAACATATCGCTCATGAGTTGGAAGGTAGGAAATAACAACAAGCAACAATAACAAATTTTTAATAATTAAGTTTTATTATTTCCAATTTCTTCAATGTCATGTAATATAAATTAGTTTCCAAGTGAGTTTTGGTTGTTTTTTAGTTATTTTGTGCTGCAATAATAGACCTACAACAAGCAGATGGCTTTAACAAACGAACACTTTTGCTCTTACAGGATAAAGGGCTAAAAGTTTACAAGATAATCAAGTGTCTTTTGTTCTGTTTTCTGTGTGTCATTTAAAAACCATCTTGAACTGCTGGTTTCAGATAAATCTATGCTCTTTCAAGGAGTACACTTGCTCTATATAAAGAAAAGAATTAAAGATTTGTGAATTGAGACACAAAATGTCCAATCATTAATCATTTTTTCTAAGTACATAAGATTCCCCTAATAATTCCTGCTGTGATTTAGAAAGCAATGCATAATCTATTTATGAAGCATATATTAAGCTAGATAATCTTTAAATGTTTATGTTTTAGAGTTTTGATCTAACATTTAGACTTCAAAAAGCTAATTGATATTATTGATCAGTGAAGACAAAATAAGTTTGTATATTTGGACTGTATACTGAAAATTTTGTAGAGGGAAAAATACCCACAACCCTTATGTAGAAGAAATGTTGCTAGACAGAGGTGACATTAATTTGAATAGAGTTAGAGGATTCTGATATGTACGGCAAAGGGCATATATTTTCTTCGGGTTTTATGTATCAAAGAGCAGCAATGTCAAGAGAGAAAAGTTTTGGTGATGGTGGTGAGAATTATTATTTTTATATCCAAATTTCTTTAGTCTTCACGGCTACCAGTTAAAGTTTATTAACTTTGCTGGATAGGGTACTTAAGAAAAGTAGTTAGGAAATGTTCCTATACAGTAAGATGGAAAGAAAAATTTATAATAATGATTTCAGATATTCAAAAGCATGGACTACAGAGTTGAGTTTAATGAGTTTGAATTCCTGTTCTGCCATTTACTGTTCATGTGACATTATAAAAATTATCTGTTCCATCACTATTAAAAATCTACTGCATTTTAGTTGATGCCAACTCACAGTGACTGTACAAATGCAAATATAATAAGACACATGCAAGCATAAAAGTGTTTGCTATCAAGACTCAAAAAAATTCATTTATTTATTGACAGGCATTTGGGCTATTTCCATGTCTTCACTATTTTGAATAATGCTGCCATAAACATGGGTGTGCATATATTTGTTTGTTTCATGGCTCTGGTTTATTTAGGGTGTATTCTCAGTAGTGGGTTTGCTGGGTAAAATGTTATTTTTACTCCTCAATTTTTGAGAAAGTGCTAGACTTCTTTCCATACTGGCTGTACCGTTTTACATTCAACCAGCAGTGAATGAGAATTCCAATCTCTTCACATCCTCATAAGCATTTGTTTACTGAACTGTTTGAACTTTGTTGTCATTGGAGGCTTGAGATTATATCTTATTGTTTTGTTTTGGGGTGTTTTTGTGGTGGTGGTGGTAGTACTGGGTTTGTGTGGGTTTGTTTTTGTTTTTTTTTTAATCTATCTAATAGCTACGGATATTGTTTTATAGTTTCTGCATTCTGTTGGGCCACTTTTCTTGGGAATGAGAAAAAATATGGACCTCTTTCAACCCACTGGCCAGAAAACTATCCTCCAAATTTCCTGGCATAGACTGGTGAACATTTCAAAGATTGCATCTGTTAACTGAAAAAAGTTAACTGGAATTCCATT
Organism: Elephantulus edwardii; assembly: GCF_000299155.1. Lineage (NCBI taxonomy): Eukaryota > Metazoa > Chordata > Mammalia > Macroscelidea > Macroscelididae > Elephantulus > Elephantulus edwardii. The sequence continues at coordinate 2,631,708 of NW_006399892.1, read as the reverse complement.
GATTTATTGGGTGTTATAATTCGCCAATGACTTAAAAATAGCGTTCACTTCCTCTTTCATTACCATTGGCTCCTGTTCATATTATGGTTCCTGAACTTTTTTGGTGTCAGTCAGTTCTTTTTGGTACAGTGGTTCTGTGTATTCTTTCCACCTAAATTTTATTCTTTCTAGGTCATCCACTGTATTGTCCATAGTATCTTTCAATATTGTGACACAGGCTTAAATTTGTTTTTCAGTTCTTTCAGCTGGAGAACTGCAAAATGAGTGTTTCCCTTTTTGTTCTCCAATTCCAGTTCTCTACGCAATCCATTATTTTACTTCACTTTGTCCTCTTGAGCTGTCCTTTGAAACCTTCTGTTCAGCTCTTTTTCTTTTTCTTTGGCTTCTTGACAATCAGCTTTAGTATAATTTTTAGAATCTCTTCTGACATTAATTTGGGTGGTTTTTTTTCTCTCTTCCTCTGCCTTTGTAATGGCCTCTTGCTTACTTCGTAGATGATCTCCTTGATATCATCCCCTAACTTATCTGATCTTCAATCACTGGTGTTCAATGTCTCAAACCTACTCTTAATATGATCTTGAAATTTAGATGAAATAGACTCAAGATCTTATCTTGGTTCTCCTGAACTTACTTTAATTCTTCTGGCTTCAATTTGAACTTGTTTATGAGCAATTGATGGTCTGACCTACAGTGTGCCCTTGGCCTAGTTTTGATTGCCAATATTGTGTTTCTCTCTTGGTTCCTTCAACAAATGTAGTCAGTCTGATTCCTATGCAGCCCATCAGGGGAGATCACATGTAAAGTCACCTTTTGTATCTTTTAAAGATGATATTTGCAATCAATAAATCAATGAAGATATGAAATTCGATCATTCTATTTCCAGCCTCATTTCTATCACATGCCATTCCATCCCATGACCATTCCATCATCACCATTTCCAACTTTTGCACTCCAGTCATCAATTATCATTAATGCACCTTTTTTTAAAATTTTGTTATTTTTGTGTGAGTGTACCGTCAAATCAGATCTGACTGGTACAGGAGGAGATTGTCCCTCCTTCCTCGGCAGAGCATCTGGTGGATTCGAACCATGCGCCTCTGGGATT
>NW_006399892.1:2622145-2630503 GCF_000299155.1 Elephantulus edwardii | reverse complement strand
TGGATCCTGGCTGAGAGAGTGACAAAATAATGTCTATTTATGCTTTATAAACAGACAAAACAATGTGGCAAGACAGACAAAATAATGTGGCAAAACAACGTATTATTTTTTACTGAAAAGGCATTTGACTGTGTGAATCATAGCAAGTTATTACTAACATTGAGAATAATGGGAGTCCCAGAGAACTTGACTGTGTTCATGTAACATCTATACCTAGACCAGGAGGCTGTTATGTGAACAGAGCAAGGCAACACTATGTGATTTAATATTAAGAAGGGAGTGTTTCAGCTTTATATTTTCTCTCCATACCTATGCAATGTGTATGCTGAGCAAATTATTCAAGAAGCTGGACTCTATGAAGTGGAATGCGGCATCAGGATTGAAGGGAGACTCATATATATCTTTGTTATGTAGATTACACAATCTTGCTTACTGAAGAGAAGGAGGATTTGAAGCACTTGTTGCAGAAGATCAAGGAATACAGCCTTAAATATGGATTGTATTTCAATGTCAAAAAAACAAAGATTCTTATTACTGGACTTACAGGCAACATCTTGATAGATGAAGAAAAGATGGAAGCTGTCAACAACTTCATCCTGATTGGATCCACAATTAACATCTTTGGTACCAACACTAAGGAATCAGGAAACACTCTACACTAGGAAAATTTGCAGTTAGGGATCTCCATTAAAGAGTAATATCAGTTTGAGGACTAAGGTGAGTCTGACTCAGGGCACAGTCTTTCTGATCAGTTGGTATGTGTCCAAGAGTTAGATAATGAATAAGAATGACAGAAGAAGAATTGATGTCTTTGAGCTGTGGTGCTGAGCACTCAATGTTCAGAGAACTTAACATCCTATTAAGTGCCAAAATAAAAATCCTAAATTTCCTGGAGAGGATACATCCAGAGTGCTCTTTGGTTGCAAAGGTGATAAAGCTTCACTTCAAATACTTTGGGTATGTTGCTAGGAGGGTCTATTCTTTGGAGAAGGACATGATGCATGGAAAGGTAGAGGGGAAGCTCAGGAGTGAAAGACCCCCAACCATGTGGATTGACCCAGTGACTGCCACAATGGGTTCTAATGAGTCAGGAACTGTGAGAACGGCACGGGATAAAACAAGGTTCATACCTGTTGTTCATAGGGTCTCTTTGAACCATCCTCAACTTGATGACACCTAATGACAATAGCTAGGGATTTCAAAAATTTGTTTCTTGACTATCTGATTTTCTTTGATGATATTGACTATATGACTTTATTTGAAGGTGTATCTATTCACATCTTGTCTTAGTTATTGGGTTGTCTGTCTTTTTCTTTTTGAAGTGCTGACATATTCTATACATTTTAGATGAGACCATTATCAGACGTCATTGCCAAATATTTTCCCCATCTGTAAGTTTCCTTTTTACCCTGTTGTAGAAGTTTTTGATGTACGTAAACAAATGCACAGAAAAACTGTGGTACATTCAATCAACGGAATATTTCACAACATTGAGAAGAACAAACTTGTAAACTTATACAACATAGATAATTCCGGAAGACACTGTTGATTGAAACATCTAAGTTACAAAAGGACATATATTGCATAAGACCACTGTTATAAAAATAGATTGGGAGGAAGGAAAAGTATAGATCGATGATAGATAGATAGATAGATAGATAGATAGATAGATAGATAGATAATGGGCATTACAATAGGTGAAAGGAAGGGCTCCCTAAAAGGACTGGATGATTAGATATTGTAGGTATGACGATTAACAATCTGGATAATAATATGCATTACAAAATGAATCAAGGTAGAGAGAGGGAGGAACATGTATATCAATAAATGAATGAACATTAAAATAACAATTAAAAGCCAATGAGACACACAAATAATAATCTTGGAGCTCCAGAGAGTCTCATCAATAGGGAATTGTGTTGATAACTCAAAGTAAGTGGTTCAAATCTATCCACTGCTCAGCAAGGGGCAGTTGGACCACTCCCTCTCATAAAATTTAAAGCCTCTGACAACTACTGGAGTATCAGCTGGTTTGGACTGAATTACAATGAGTCTTGGGCTTTATATGCGATATGTTATAATTTGAGCGAATCATTAGCAAATTATTGGACCACTAAGAGGTATATTTTAATGACTATATACATGTAAAAATTTTAGGATGCTTTGGTGGCATAATTCATATAGAATTGTGCTGCTAACCTGAAGATGGCACCCTCCCTGACAGTTCAAAATCACCAGCTGCTCTAAGAGAGAAAGAAGACCAAGCTCCTCTCAGGTAGCGAAAAGCCCTAGAGAAGATGCTGGAGGGTAAACTATGAGTCAGTTCGGATTCATTAACAGGGAGTTGTGTTGAGTTGAAAGAATAATGGTTTAAAATAATTCTGACTAATACATTGAAATGAATAAAGATGTAGCTCAGAGGTGGTTAAGAAACATTAGAAAGAAATTAGGGAGCTCTGGTGGCCTAGTGGCAAGAAGCTGCCCTGAAATACCAGAGATATGTTGTTTGAATCCACCAGATGCTCTGCTGGAGAAGGAGGGGGCATCTCCTCCTGTACCAGTCAGATCAAATTTGATGGCATACACACACACACACACACACACACACACACACACAAATAATTTTTTAAAAAAGGTACAATCGCTATGAAAAGCTGTATGCATCTCTCTCTCTCTCAAAAAAAAAAAAGAAACATTAGAAAGAAATTAAGGTCTGTTGCTTAAGATACATGGGAATTTTCTGGAAACACAGACAATTTAACCCTTAATTACTGTTGTTGCTATGTACTATAGAGTGAGGACCAACTCATGGGTGACACTCCAGTCATTTTCAGAGGCCGTAAATCTCAAGAGAGGAGATTGCATATCTTTCTTCCTCAGATTAGTTAATGAATCCATGTTGCTTGCATTTAGGTTCACAGCTCAACCCATTACCCACAAAACCATATGAAAATCAAGCAATTTGACCATTGATTCTACACTTTAAACTCTAAAGTAATGAATGTCACAGATTAATTAAAAAAAAAACAACAAAACACTGAGTTACATATGTTAATGATGAAACAGGAAGCCAATGTCAACATATGTAAAATATTTTAAGCCACCTTGTAATATCACTTAAGATTTTAAATTTAAAAGTACATTACTAGTGACTGATCTTGTGGTTACAATGTGAGAGTGAGTGCATAGTGATATGATCCTACTCTTCCAAAACACAGAGGCAAAAGGTGGTACAAGAGGCAAAACACAGTGGAGACAATAACTCAGCTTCAGCCCACAAAACATAGGTATACCTTCATTCCCAGAAGCCTGTGGATCGAGGCAGAGGCTTTACATTCTTTGGGGCCCAAGGACCAAGTATATAACACTATACACAAGATCTACAGGATACATCACCCAACCTGGGGAACCTATTCCATTGTGACTACAGTGTGCAGAAAATGGAAGAGAAGAGGCCCTAAGCCACAATAAGTCAACCCTGGAGCAGAAGTTCAAAGCAAAGGACTTTTCCTCAGAACTTTCTGAGACAGGAACACTTCCCTAACACTAGTACCTGGTATTTGGACTTACAGACTCCTAAACTCAAGAGATACTGGCAGCAGTATAAGAAACTGGCAGCTTCTGAGACATTCAGAATCACAGAAGCCCAGAAAGCTTAGATATAAGCTATCATATCAAGGGCTGGATAGTGGGAGACAGATGTTGAACTTTGTAGGTGGAAGTAGACAGGAATGCAGGGGAGCAGGGAAATGGATGGGTCAAGGCTCACTCACGTGCCATGGTTGGGGATAATACTGAATCTATTGGTTATTTCTACAACTGGGAAATATCTTTCATATGTTCTTTCTGTAAAATGCTTGTCTGTCAAATACTGTCCTAAATCTGAGCATTCAAATCAAGAAAGACTAGGAAGAAGGATTGGCCCTCCATTTGCAAAATAGCAGGCCCTCAAAAACACTATGTAAAATAGAGAACACTTAGACTGAGCCCACAAGTATGGAAACACAAAGGAGGGAAACACAAAGTGTTCCCACTTGTAAGCAGATATTAGTGACTAGAACATGGAATGTGAGAACAATGAATGTAGGAAAACTTGATATTGTTAAGAAATAAATGGAACACATAAATATTGACATATTAGGTATTGGTGAAATAAGATGGAATGGCATGAGACAATTTGAGTGAGATGATGGCATGGTCTACTATGCTGGAGATGAAAAGGTGAGGAAAATGGAGTTGCTTTCATAGTTAAAGTCATTTCTAGATCCATCTTGAGATACACTGTTGTGAATGACAGGATTATATCCATACACATACAAGGAAATTCAATGAATATCATTATCATTCAGATATGTGCACCAACAACAAGAGACAAAGAGGAGGAAATAGAAGATTTCTAGCAACTTTTGCAGTCAGATATCGATTAAACATGCAGTCAAGATGCATTAATTATAATAGGTGATTAGATGCAATAGTTGGGAACAGAGAAGAAGGATCAGTACTGAGAAAACAGACTTGGTGACAGAAATGAAGATGGAGATAGGAAGATAGAATTTTGCACAATCAGTGATTTACTCATGTCAAATATTTTATGAGAAACATAAACACAGGCTATACACATGGATTTCACCTGATGGTATGCATAAGAACCAGATCAACTATGTGTGTGGAAAGAATTTATGAAGAAGCTAAATATCAGCTATGAAAACTAGGTCAGGTGCTGATTGTGGAACAGATCAGATCACCAACTACTCATATGCAAGTTCAAGCTGAAGCTAAGGAAAATTAAATCAAATCCATGGAAACCAAATTATGACCTTGAGTCTATCTCAACTGAATTTCAAAACAATGTCAGCAACAGGATTGAGATCTTCAACACTTATGAGTGAAGACCTAATGATCTGTGGGAGGATATCAAGAATATCATCAAGAAAGAATGAAAGGGGTCATTACAAAGACAGAAGAGGATGATAAGACAAAGATGGATGGCAGAAAAGACTCTAAATAATGCACTAGAGTGCCAAGAAGCCAAAGCAAAGGAAAAAAAATCAAGAAATTAAGAAGCTAAACAGAAGTTTTTAAGGGTCACACAGAAAGACAAGGTAAAGTTTTATAATTAAATGTGCAAAGAGATGGAGTCAGAAAATCAAAGGGGACAAACTCACTCAACATTTCTTAAGCTGAAGGAACTGAATAACAAATTTTTTTTTGCTTCCAAACTTGTTTTAATCAGGGAGTTCCACCAAACACTGTCCACCATGGGTAACTATTACCTCATTTGACGCATCAAAATCACAGTGTGCAACATCACAGCAACCACGAGTTACCTCTGTACAGCAAATGGACAGACCAGTGCTATACCACTCAGAAGAATGTTGACCAAAAACAATTAAAACCAGGCCTGAAGTCCACATATTAAAACCACCCACTTTTGGCTTGTTAGCATAAATTTCTATCCAGTATCCCAACAGAGCTCTCTCTGTGTTGTTGTTAAGTGCCGTTGAGTAGTAGACTCATAGCGACCCTAAGAACAAAAGACCTGAACGCTTGTATAACTTTCATTGTTACTCCAAGTTCATAGAGTTTCAGGAGGCAAGCTGTTTTGTCATACACAAAAATCAACTCAAGGTGGATCAGAGACCTTGGAGTAAAGCCTATAATCGTAAAGTTCATCAGAGATACCATTCTTCTCTTTGAAAAGTAAAAGAAAAATTCTTTCATTTCTTATAAGTGAGCTCTTGGAGCCTAGTCCATAGGAGATGTGCTTAGAATATACCCCAAGAAGATGAGAACTGAGGCTCAAATGGAAACTTGTACACCAGTGTTCATAGCAGCATTATTCACCATCACAAGAACATGGAAACAGCCCAAATGTCCAACCACAGTTGAATGGATTGAGAAATTAGGATACATTCACACGATAGAATACCACACAGCATGCAGGAGAAATGATTTTGTAAATTACTACATACCTGGGGAGGGACTGGAGAGCATTATACTTAGTGAACTGACTCAACCCCATAAGGACAAACACTGTATAAGACCATTACTGTAGAATGAGTATGAGGATCCAAGATGGGGGAGCAGAGGGGTGAGGATGGGCAAGGATTAGAAGTAGTTAATTATAGTGTTACACAATTTGAAGGGTGGAGGAAGCAGTGGGTGAAGCAAAGGATCCAGTCTAACAACCAAATGTATACAAACTTGGTAAATAAATCAGTATAGTTAAAAAAGAAAAAAAAACAAAACAAAACCAAGACCCTTGCTAAAGGTCCATAGCTAGTGTGTCTAGTCCTCAAATGCAGAAACTCAGTCCAGAGGCCATACTGTGAATGACTAGGACACCAGCCTGTCTCTTCATCCTCTAGTTGCAATATTTAAACGATGCTCTCGGTAGAATATTAATTTATCCCAGAAGAATTAAAAGAAGATGGTTAAGAGTATACAGAGTCATTGCACCAAAAAGAATGGGTGGACACAGAAGAATTTCATGAAACAATGTATGAGAAAGAGCTAGTGGTGACGGAGGAAGTTCAGCTGCTCTGAAAGAATTGGCAAAAAAGTAAACCCTAAGAATTGACAGCATACCAAGTGACATCTTTCAACAAACAGATGCAGTCCTGCATGTGCTCACCAAGCTTTGCCAAGAAATGTGGAGGAAAACCACCTGACCAACTGACTGTAAGAGATCGACATCTGTTCCCATTCCAAAGAAATGTGTTTTGACAGAGTGTGGAAATTATGAAACAATATGATCAATGTCACATGCAAGTGAGATTCTGTTGAAAATTATCCAAACATTGCTGGAACAGCACATGAACAGAAAAATTCCAGAAGTGCAGGACAGGTTTAGAAGAGGTAATATTACTAGGGATATTATAGCTAATGTGAGATAGATCCTGGCTGAAAGCAGGGAGTACCAAAAGAATATCTAACTGTGTTTCATTGACTATGCAAAGGCATTTGACTGTGTAGATCACACTTGATCATGCTAATTTGAAACCTATAGTTGGATCAGAAGACAGTGGTCAGAAAAGAGGAAGGAAATACTGCATGGAATAAAATTGAGAAGGGTGTATGCCACGAATGTGCCCCATCTCCATATCCTTTTAATCTGTATGAAGAATAGATTATCCGGGAGGCTGGGCTCCATAAGGAGAAATGTGACATCAGGATTGGAGGAAAGCTCATCAACAATCTGTGTTCTATTCTTCCTCCTCTGTCTTTGAAATGACCATTTGCTTTCTTTATGGATGATAATTTGTGATATCTCACATTTAATTTGCTCTTCATTTGTGTTCAATGCCTGAAATATGCTTATTGATGATTTAGAGGTAGACTTAAGGTTATATTTTGGGTCTTATGGACTTGTTTTACCTTTCTTTAGCTTCAGTTTGAACTTGCACATGAATAGTTAATGATCTATTTCACAATTAGCGCCTGGTCTGATTTTCACAGATGATATTGAGCTTCTTTAGTGAGTCTTTCCACGAATGTAATTAAGCTGATTCCTACGTCACATGAGGTTCATGTGTGTAGCTTCCACTTGTATTTCTTTTTATAAAAGGTATCTGCAATGAAAAAATCATTGCTTGTACAAAATTCTACAGTCACTCTTCTGGCCTAAATTCTGTCACCAAGTCTACATTTTCCGATTACTGATTCTTCTTCCTTGTTCCCAAATTTTACGTACTAGACTCCAATCATCACTAATGAATCTTAGTTGCTTGTCCAATTTGTTTCAGATTGTCAAACTTGATAGAAATCTTCTATTTCCTCTTCTGTGGCTTTTGTTGGTGATGTGCATATTTAGATGCCAGTGGTACAGGTCTTCTTTGTATGTATGTATCAGGTCACTGACAACATTTTACTTCAGGATGGATCTAGAAAGGATCTTTTTTTATTATAAATTTAATCCTGTTTTTCCTCACTTTTTCATTCCTTACATAGTAGAACATTATTGTCTAATCCAAGGCAGGTCATGCCAATACATCTCAGTCTACCAATGGCTAGTATGTCAATATTTATGTGTTACATTTATTTTATAACAATATCCAACTTTCCTACACTTTTTCTTTGCACATTCCACATTCTAATTATTAGTGGGTGTTTGCAGTTATTCATTCTCTTTTTGTGTGTCTCTCAATATGAGAACTCAGAATCCACTTTTATATCTATTAGTCAAAGTGTGTGCTACATTTCATAGAGTTTTACAAAACTATTTCAGAAGTGGAAGGCCAATACTTCTTCCTGTTGTTGTTGTTTGACATCAAGATATCTGCAACTAATTGTGATCCTTTGTAAACAGCTCTGAACCCTTCTCTATCCTGAGCCAAAATTATTGTCTCTGACACACCT
>NW_006399892.1:2619545-2621030 GCF_000299155.1 Elephantulus edwardii | reverse complement strand
GTTTAATGCCTCTTCTCTTCTATTTGCAGAATGCTGCTGTCATAGTAAGATAATTTAAAAGGAGAGAGAGGGTGATGTGCCCTCTAGATCTGGTATGTAAGTGTTGTTTTTCTGGCAGGAGGATCACTGACCCCAAGGCCCAAACTATTTAACCCACAGGGGCTTCACACTGGATTTCTGGGAGCATGGACAGAATTTTTGAGTTGGAAAAGGCCAAAGTGGAGTCTGTCTTAATCTTGGACCTCCACTTTAATATAACATCTGACATACAAGTGCTATAGAGAGGTTTTAACAGCAACAACATGTATCAATGAACAGTAGGTACACAAAAATAATATTCTGACTATGTGCAGAGAGCTGGAACTTGAGAATAAAAAGATAATAAAAAGTAAGAACACTCTCCATATTCCTTAATCTTGAAGAACTGAAAAACAAATTTAAGCCTCATGTTGCATATTGAAAGATGCTATGGGCAATACATTGAATCCCTAGAAAACATCAAAGAAGATGGAGGGAATTTACATAGTCATTAGACCAGAAAGAATTGATCGATTCTGAACATTTTCAGGGAAAAAAAAGCAAAACCCCAAAATATATGAACAGGATCCAATGGTACTGAAAGAGGAAGTGGAAGCTACATTGAAGTCTTTAAAGGAAGTTAGCCAAAACCTTAGTCTTCTACTCTGTTCCAATCTGCTCTATTTCTAGCTTAGAAAGCTCTATATGAATGTCTCTGTTTATTGTACAACTTTAGAGATGACTTCTTAATGAATCATCTAACGTTGCCACATCATAGGAAAGAGTAGGGTGAGGGACCTTAACACAATACCCAGTGAATGGAAAATGTCCATACTTATTACACATAACAATACTTAACACAGTGTAATCTGGGAAACAAAACCAAATTATTACCTGATAAGTTGTACTCAAATTTCATTAATAATAGTTTCAGGGAAGAATTAATTGTTCTCATTCATCAGAGATGAGTTATAAAAGGATGAAAATTCACTTACCATCTTCCTTCCTTACTCCACGTTCATAGTTTCAAAAAAATATTTAGGAAACAAACAGGTCTACAGAAATTTTACATACACAAATAGTAAGGATTTGAGTTGAAGGTAGAAATAAAACTTAGAATATTGTTTTTCTGTTTTAGCAAATGCCACGCTACCTCTAAGAGAGATAACTCCTACGTATCCTGTGTGTCACTGTAGAATTACCTGATATTAAAAAGTGGTGATTTGGGGTTTTTTCATGAGTTTGGTTAAGGCTCCTGGGATTAGGTTAGAGATAACAGAGAGGTGAAAATGTTCATGTTTTCCCTGGCTACACTAGAAGATTTTGATAATTTATGGCTTCTAATGTATGGAAGATTTGAAAGGGATCACATTTCACACTGGCTGCCTGGAAGGCACAAGTCCCATAGGTATACTGAATTTTACAGCATAAGCCTGTGATTTGGTAGATAATAGAATGGCAATATCA
>NW_006399892.1:2613167-2616852 GCF_000299155.1 Elephantulus edwardii | reverse complement strand
TTCTCTCACTCATCTGTTTCAACGCAGTATACATAATAACGATCCCATGTGGCCTAGTGGTAAGAAGCTAAATAGCAGACCTAAAGATGCATGGTTTGAATCTACCATCTGCTCGACCAAAGAAGAATGCACAGTCTTCTACTGTGTAAATTACTGCCTCTCAAAACCCACTGGTGGATCAGCTATGAGTTGTTTCTGACCTGACTGTACACAACAACAAAATGTACAACAGGAGAAAACAGGGCTCAATTCTGTGCATCTTTGCGTGTCTACTGTGTCCACTGTTTCAGCCGTTGTGTCAATCCAGCTTATTGAAGATCTTCTCTTTAACTGACCCTTTTGTCAGAGATGATGAGCAGAGTGCAGGACAGGACAGGGTTCCGGTCTGTTGTTCATAGAGTCGCTGTGAGTGGTACTCATTTGAATGGCACATAACAGCAACAAAACTTGACCAAGTCTATAGAGTTATGGAATGCAAGTGATATTATCAGAAAATAAAATGTGTTTGAGTGGAAATTTAACCACTAGGCACTGCACTGTTGTTGTTTGCCAATGAGTTGAAAATGTCTAATAGGTGTTTCTTCAGTGCGTTTTCAGAGGCAGGTATTCCCACAGTAGGAAAGTGTCCATTCTCCTCCCTTGGAGCAACTGGTGAATTTGAACCACATATATTTGGGATCACAGAACAGCTCCTTACCACTAGATCACTAGAGTCTCCTGAGCACTGTGCACTGATCAATGTTGGTTTTGTGTACTGTTGAGTCAGAAATGGCCAATGGCTGACCCTCTAGTGGGTTTTCAGAGGCAGTTAATCACATGGGAGAAGATTGCCTATCCTTCTCCTAAGCAGCAAGCTGGTGGATTTAAACTGTGTGCCTTGGGGATTGCAGCTCAGTTTCTTGTCAGTAGGCCACCAGAGTGCCCTCCAATAGATAATCTTTTAATCTTCATTAATTTTCTGTTTCCTTATCAAAAGAATGCAATATTTTTATGATGTCATTTTTGGGAGTATTAAATTTGCTTGTTTTACTAAACAGCTGCTTAATGGTAAAGAATTTTGATGCCAACACAAAGGTATATGGTTTAAATGCACCAGCTTTGCAGATTGGAAAGGTGGACAATCTCCTTCCGTATGATTTTATGACCCTGAAAAACACACCGGAGGACCAAGAATGGGTCAGTTTCAAGAAACTGGTACTCAACGACAGCATGTAAAAACTAAGGAATGACAAAGTTAAGCCAAATAATGGCCATATAAAAGGGTAATGATGACCATGACTATACTGTGGCCTGCTGTAAGAACAAAGAAATCTGTCTTGGTGGAATTATAATCAGAATGCTCTATAGAACAAAAATGATGTTTTGTTGTAGATATGACTGTAACAGTCACAGATCATTGCAAAAAACATAATTCTGGGTGAAATAAAGCCTTAGAGGGGGAAAGAAAGGTTGATAATGTGGTTGTAATAATGGGCTTAATCATAATAAGGATTGTGAGAATGAATAAAAAATAATCATATTTATTTGTATATTTTGTATACACAAGGCCTCTATGACTCAGAGTAAATTAAGCGACAGCTAACAAAATACAGAACCAAATATTTATCATTAATCTCAGTCAAATACTGTCCAAATGATTTTTCTCCCATTTCTTCTATTTATTAGCCAGTAGTAATTTAAACTTATATCTGGAGGTTGGAAACTTCTGGATATTTCTCCTTTGCTGTAGAAGGGACTTTCTGAGTCTTAGAATCCATGATATACATTTTTTTATAATTTATATCTCAGTTCCAGTAGAACACAGAAAACATTATAGTAATCTTACTGAAATGGAAGTGTTTCCTGCTACATTGGTTTACTCTTTGTATACTGAAGTAGTGACTTTCTGAACAAAGGAATAACTACTCTGATTTATCCGGTGACTCAATAGAACATAACAACAACAACAACAACAATCTTATTTGTATAGTATGTCGAACCTGAGGATAATGTGTCTTGTAATACGAACCATGTGCTTTCCCCAGGACTAACATATAAGAAAAGCTGGGGGGACAATTTTATCCTATTGGGATTTTCTCAGTTCTTCTCATATTATTAATAAGATTTTAAGGAAGATATCACACTATAGCATCAGATATTGAGCATAGAAATTAAAAATTATGAGTGTTTTTTCAATTACATTATTTTTCCTTAAGGCATAAACAATGACAAATAAGAATACTAATCTGAAGGCTTACAGAATCTGAAAGTTCTGAGAGGTAAGGCAATAGAAACAGATAATAGAGCTCTATGAGATTAAGTCATTGAGATCTCTTAAAAAAATATCCAGTGACAGCTCACGTCTGCCTGAAAATACCATTACTGATGATGATAATAAGGTTTAATATGACAATATAATTTAATATTCACCAAGGATTAAGGAGCAAATTATTGACAACTGTTTCAAATTCTTTCAAGATAAAAAATGGAGGTAAACTTGAGGAAAATTAAGTCTGAAGATATAGATGAAAACCAGAGATTGCTTATAAGCAGAAAGTCAGCTTGCCCTAGTCTAGACTCAAAATCACAGTTGTAATATATCTTTGAATTGATCAGCTGTCGACAGAAAAGATATCAAATAATGGTTTGTTGTTAGTTGCCTTTAAGTTAGTTTCAATTTATAAGGATCCTGTGTTCAATGGGATGAAAACTTATTTTATTCTGAGCCATTCTTCCACTCACCACCATATTATGAAATCATCTTCGGGTACTAAATCACACAATCTTCTGCTGCTATCTGCAAAGTGGATCACCAGGTTCTTCTCTCCAGACTTTCTTCCTCTGAGGGCTCTACTGGTAACTGTCCATAAAAGGTGTTAATGTTTGAAATAACAGAGACATCACTTTCAGCATCATGTTGTTGTTGTTATGTGTTGTCAAGTCACTTGTGACACATAGTAAGCCTATATGCAACAACTCTGAACCCTGCTTTAACTTGAGCCAATTAAATTATCTCTGACACAACTACACCCATTATCCCAGTCTCTGAGTCAATCCATCTCATCGAGGGTCTTCCTCTCTTATGTTCTTACTCTACCTTCTAAGCATGATCTCTTTCTCCAAGCATATGACATGTGGTTTCAAAATCTTTGCATCTCAAAAGCAACCTAGTTTCACACTCTCCAGGATGGAACTGTTTGTTCTATTAGCAGTTCATAGTATATTCAATACTCTTCTCCAGCACAACAACTCAAAGTCATCAATTCTTCTTCTATCATACTTATAATTCTTTGCCCAACTCTCTGACACATAGTAAGTAATTGTGAAGATCATGGCCTGGATCAGATGCACATTAGTCTCTAGACTGACACTACTGCTCGAGTATTCAAGAGAAAACTTGATGGCAAACAAATTAACATATTTTAACAAGCAGAGGCTTCTCTGGATGCTCTAACCGGCCTGTGCCAAGAAATAAGATGGACAACTACCAAACTAATGCACTAGAAGAGGTCTGTATTTACTCCCATTCTAATAAAAGGGTTGTGTCATCCACAAACAGAAATTGTTGATGAGTCTACCTCCAATCTTGATTCCACACTTATCTTCATAGATCCCAGCCTCCCAGATAATCTGGTCCACATAAAGATTGAAAAGATAATGGAGACAGGATACATCCCTGTTGCACACCCTTACCAATTTTGAACCA
>NW_006399892.1:2610972-2612203 GCF_000299155.1 Elephantulus edwardii | reverse complement strand
AACGGCATAGTAACATTGAACTGCCAGAAGTACAGCCTAGGTTGAGAAGAGGTTGTGGTGCTAGGGACATTATAGTCAATATCATATGAATTTTAGTTGAAAGTAGAGAGTACCAGAGGAATTTCTAGCTGTTTTTCATTGACTATGAAAAAACATTTGATTTTGTGGATCACAAAAACTGTCTCTAACTTTGAGAAAAATGAGAATTCCAGAACACTTGATTATATTTTGGGGAAACCTATACTTGGGCAGGAGATAGTCACTAGAACAGAGCAAAAAGATAATGGATGGCTCAAAATCAGGAAAGATGTACACCAGGGATGCATCCTATCTTCACACCTTTTAAAATTATATGAGGAACAGATAATCCAGAAAGCTGAACTTTAAGAGGAGGAATGTGGCATCAGGATTGGAGAAAGACTCATCAATAAATTACATTATGCAGATGATACAACTTTGCTTGCTGGTGCTGAGGAGGACCTGAAACATTTGCTGCAGAAGGTCAAGAACTGGAGACTCCTATAGGAATTGAAACTCAACCTCAAGGGAAAAAAAAAGATTCTCATCATTGGGCCAATTTGCAGCATGATAGATGAAGAAGAGATTGAGACTGTTACTAGATCTAGAATGCTTAGCTCCACAATCAACACTCTTGGTACCAGCAGCCAGGAAATTCAACATCATACCAACATATAAAACACTGAATTAAGAAAAACTTAAAGACGTGTAATATAAACCACTTTTAAGAATGTCTAATTATTAGAGACCTATATTGTTATTGTCGTTATGTGCCGGCAAGTTGCCTGTGACTCACAGCGACCCTATGTAAAATAGCCATTTCCTGAGCCAATATTGCTGACTTTGATACACCTACCCTCATTGCCCTAGTTACTGTTATCAATCCATCTCATCTGGGTCTTCCTCTCCTGTTCTGTCCTTGCAACCTTCCAAGCATTATGTCCTTTTCCGAGGATTGGTCCCTCTGGCCACATGTCCAAAGTATGTGAGATGGAACTCCTAAATCCTAGCCTCCAAGGAAAAACTTGGTTTTACTCCAAGACAGACAGAGACCTATTTGTTTTCTTGTTCGCCCAAGGTATGTTAAAAACTTCTCCAGCACAACTCAAAGGCATCAATTCTTCTCTCCTCATTAGTCATTATCCAGCTCTAAGATGCATAGAAAGTAATTGTGAAGACCATAGGCTAGGTCAGGCACATCTTAGTCTCAAGA
>NW_006399892.1:2607714-2610296 GCF_000299155.1 Elephantulus edwardii | reverse complement strand
GCAAAAATCAATTGGATTTCTCTATAGTGACAAAAAGTATACAAAACTCGAGATAAGAAAAACAATATTCATCACAACAGTTAATCACAAGATTAAATATTTGGAAGTAAATCTAACCAGAAGCACAAAGAATCTATTCAAAGAAAATTACAAAACATTAGTACAAGAAACAAAAAGAGACCTGGAGAAATGGAAGAATATACCTTGCTAACAGATAGGAAGACTCAATATTGTGAAAATGACAATACTACCAAAAGCAATTTACAAGTTCATTACAATCCCAATACAAATAACAATTCTATTTTCAACAAGATGGAAAGGCAATCTCCAATTTCATTTAAAACAGAAAGAAGCCCTGAATAAGCAAAACACTTTTTAAAAAAGAGAAACAAAGTAGGAGGCATCTCAGTCCCTGATTTCAAATCCTACTACACTAATGTGGTGGTCAAGATAGCATGGTACTAGTCCAATGACAGACACACATCAATGGAATAGAATTGAGAATCTAGAAATCAGCCCATCTACCTATGGTCAACTGATATTTGACAATGAGATGAAATCAGTTAAGTGGGGAAATAACAGTCTTTTGCCGTTTGACAAAATTGGAAAATTATCTGCAGAAAACTCAAGCAAGATCCAGACCTCACTCCATACACAAAAAACAACTGAAAGTCGATCAGGGACCTAAAATTAAAACCAAAGACTATAAAGTTCATTAAAGAAAAGCTTGGATGAACTCCAGAAGTCCTAATCCACAACATGAACAGTCTTTCAAGCATCCTGAAAAACCTATAATCAGGAGAAGAGAAATAGATGAATAGGACCTTCTAAGAGTAAAAATCCTATGCAAACCAAACACTTATCCAACAGGGTAAAAAGGGAAGCCACAAGCTGGGAAAAAATATTTAGTAATAACATGTAGACTTATATCTTGAATTTATAGAATGCTCGAGAACCACAGATAAAATTAACAACCCAATGGCAAAATGGGCACAGGATATAAACAGACACTTCACCAAAGAAGACATTCAGATGGCAAACAAACACATGAAGAAGTGTTCAAAATTCCTAGCTCTAAGAGAGATGCTTATCTAAACAACTATGAGATATCATCTCACCCCAGTAAGATTAGCAAAGTTTGACAGAATAGCAAACAACAAATACTGATGAGGTTGTGGAGAAATTGGAACCCTTATTCATTGCTGGTGGGAGTGTAAAATAGTGCAACCATTATGAAGGCAGTGTGGTGCTTTCTCAGAAAGTTGTGCAGGGAGAAAAGTGCAACAATGGTTGAATGGAAAGCCAAAGTCTCTGTAAATTTTCAAAAAATTTAATAATAATTAAAAAAATAGAAAATAGTTTGAAATAGAAATACCATTTGATTCAGCAATTAATTCCACTTATGGGAATATACCCTAAAGAAACTGTAACTGCCATCCAAGTAGGTATATGTTCACCCATGTTCCTTGTGGCTTTGTTCACAATAGCAAAGAGTTGGAAACAACCCAAGTGCCCATCAACAAATGAATGGATAGAGAAGCTGTGATATATTCACGCAATTGAATATTATGCTGCATTGAAAAACAAAGAACTCATCAAATATTATACAAAATGGGTAACCATGGGGGATATTATGCTGAGTGAAATAACTCAGTGACAAAGGGACAAACACTGCATAATGCCACTGTTATAAAACAGGACTGACATCTGGGTTAGGGGAATCTAGGAAAAGAGGGTGTAAATAATTGAAACAGATGAGGGAGAGAACCCTTTCCAAGGAATATATGATTATGTATTATTTTCATGACAAGAATCTAGAATGTGAGCTTCATGGGGAACGGACTTTGGGGGAGATTATATGATAATTAATTTCTTTATTGTTCTTTTTTTTACTTTTCAAAGAGAAAAACCAACAGGAGGAGGAGTGGACAGGGAAGGAAATTTGCAGCAATGAATAAATGGAAATCAACAGTCTCTATAAACTTTCATTAAAATATCAATTAAAAAAATCTTTCCTTAATTATTACCTCAAACGTCAAAGTTTTAATATATCCAGCAGTGCTTTGAAAGAAATATATAGCTATATTCTTCTCTAAAGAAGATAACCAAGCAAATTCTACAGTTTCACTCTTCTCTGATTAGTCAAAATCAATTTGTTGCAATGATTTGATATGTTTATTTTAGAGACAATATAGACTACAAAAGCATATGATTCCTAAAAAAATACCAATAAATTAAAGTAACAATGGAAATAACTATTAAAATACATTTATTTAGGAAAAAAAATTAAGGAGCCTAAATTTGAATGATCAAGGTAGAAAACAAAATCAAAATTTCCGTATTGAGAGGGTAAAACACATTCTTAAATGACAATTTAAGACGACGTTATTCCAACCAAAGTGTAATGATACTAATGATACCATGATACCAATTATGTAGCAGTAATACCATTACATTTTAAAAATTAAATCATTCGTACATATGCATTTATCAAATTATTGTTATATGTGATATTTAATGTTTAAATAAAGTTTAATATTTATCTATAGATTTAAAGTCTAGGAGAATAAGGTGCGTCTGAT
>NW_006399892.1:2601841-2607614 GCF_000299155.1 Elephantulus edwardii | reverse complement strand
ATGCATTTATCAAATTATTGTTATATGTGATTTTTAATGTTTAAATAAAGTTTAATATTTATCTATAGATTTAAAGTCTAGGAGAATAAGGTGCGTCTGATACAGGCCATGGTCTTTGCTATGACTTGTTATGCATCAGAGAGTTGGACAATGACTAAGGAGGATAAAAGGAGAACTTATGCCTTTGAGCTGTGGTGCTGGAGAAGAGTATGGAATATACCATGGACTGCTAGGAAAACAAACAGATTCATCCTAGAAAGGGTTAAACCAGGCACCTCCTTAGAGGCAAGGATCCTGAGGCTTCGTCTAACATACTTAGGACTTGTTGTAAGGAGGGGTCGGTCCTTGGAGAGGGACGTCATGCTTGGTAGCGTGGAGGGACAACACAGGAGGGGAGGGCCCTCTATGAGGTGGATTGATTCAGTGACTGGGGTAATCAAGATGGGAATGTCAGAGACAGTGAGATTGGTACAGGACAGAGCAGAGTTTAGTGCTGTTGTTCATAGGGTTGCTATGAGTCACAAGCGACTCAACGGCACATCACAACAACAACAGGTTAGAACCAGGTTTTTCCAAGAAGAATACACATGAAGTAGCTGGAATTCAGTGAGGAAATCAAGACCTAATCTATTTAGAAAATTTACTGAAGGGATATTTCCAAAAACCTATAAAGCAAAGATGTCAGTTTGAAGACTAAAATGTGGTGAGTCGAGGTGTGGCCTTTTCAAACACTAGTTAATGCATCTTAAAGTTGGACAATGAGTAAGGATAACAGAAGAAGAATCAGGAACTTGGCATTGTGGTGTTGGAGAAGAGTGCTGAATATCCCATTGATGGTCAGAAGGACAAACAAGTATGTGTTGGAAAAGGTGTTGCCACAATTTTCCTTGAATATTGATAGCAAAAATGTTGTTACTGTTAAATACTGTCAAGTCATAGATGACTCATTGAGACCCTATGAACGAAAGACCCGAACGCTTGTATAATTTTCACCGCTTCTCCAAGTTCATAGAGTTTCCAAAGGCAAGCTATATCGGAAGTGATGCCACTCCTGTCTCCAAGCTTATTTTAATCAGGGAGCTCCACCAAACACCTTCCACTATAGATAACCATTATCGCATTTGACACATCGGTGTCATAGTGTTTAGAATTACAGCAAACATGAGTACAGCAAATGGACAGACGGGTGTAATAACACCTAGAAGAATTTTTAACCAAAACAATTAAAACCAGGCCTGAGGGCCACAGATTAAAATCATACCTTTGACAAGAATAGTGAAACTTAATCTCACATATGTTTAGTATATTGATAGTGTGAGCCAGATCTTGGAAAAGGACATATTCATGGGAAGGTGGAAATCAGCAAAGGAGGGAAAGACTTTCAATGAGATGATTTGACGTCTGACTGTAACGGTGGGCTGTAGTGTGTCAAAGTTGATGAAGATGTCACGTGATAAGACAGATTCAGATCTTTTGTTTATAGGGTTGCTGTGAGTTGTAGTTGACTTGATAGTACTTATAAACAGCAAAATAGGGTGATGTTTATTCATTCTTTTCATTGTTAGAGGTTGTAATTTGGATGAGAAAATTTCAATCTTGCTCCCATAGTGTTGCTGATACATTTGAATCATCAGGTGCCAAATTTCAAGGATGTAAGACAATTAATAGCCTCCAAAAACTCAGTGAGGGATCAGCTATCAGTCAATTCCATCTTCAGGCAATATAACTGGAGGGGTAAGAAAGGTAATACAATAAAATAACACATTTTGCCTTCCTTTTATAAAAGTCTGACTATGAACTTAGGCCTTTGAAAGGGTCTGTGAAAGAATTAAGATATTTAATACTTGGGTAAAAATGAGCAAGGGATTTATACAAATATGCCTTCTGGTTTTCATGTGTTGTTGACTACAAATCGTAGGAACTCAGTTTCTCCACGACATATGTTTGCTATTTTAGAAGTCCATGAGATACTCAGTATTCTTCTCTAGCATCATGACTCAAAGGTGTCTATTCTTCTTGTATTCATAGTTATTGTCCAATTTTCATATGCATTAATAATTGGATCAGACCCATCTTAGTATTTCAACTGACATCATTGCTCTTCAGTATTTTGAAGATGTCCCCATGAACAGATATTTGGATGCAATCTATCATTAGGATTTTTGACTGCTGATAACAAGTGGTTTACTGTGGATCCAGCAAATATGAAATCATTGATAACTTCAATCTTTTTGCCTCTTGGCCCACTTATGAGTAGCTTTTTTATTCTGGATGTTCAGGTGTTAAACATGATGAAGGCTGTAGTATTTGATCTTCTGCTACAAGTATCTCAAGCAATTTTGTTTTATCTGCATAATGTTAATGAGCCTTCCTCCAATTTTGATGCTAATAAATTTTTCATTGTAAACTTCAGTTTCTTTAAAACTATTTTTTCAGCACATGTATTGAATAGATATGAGGAAAGGATACAAGACTACATAAGGCTGCATTCTGAATTTTAAACCATACAGTGTTTCTTTGCTATGTTCAGAACATTATTGACATTTTATTGTTTAGGTGTCATGACATAGTTATACAAAAAAGTTGCTGTTGTTGTATACCATCATGTTGGAACCAACTCATAGCTGACTCTGCAATGAGCATTCGATGTCTTTAAATCTTACAAAAGGATATTATATGTATGTGTGTGTGTGTATGTTGTATTTATATTTATGAAAATATGTATGTATGAATGTACATTTGTATCTATGTATATATATGCATGTATGTGTATATATATGTATATATGTATATATAGCTGATTTGATTGCCTTTGAGTTGAGCGTGATTCATAGAGACCCTATGAACAAAAGGCCTGAAGCCCCTGTATAACTATTGACCTTTATCAAAGTTCTTAGAGTTTCCAGAGACTGTTTAGAAAGTGAATACCACTATGCTGTTGAGTTGTCTATAACTCATAGTGACCCTACGTAAAACAACTTTGAAGCCTACGCAATCCTGAGCCAATCTCACTGATTCCAACATTCCTACCCCCATTGTCCTAGTTACTAAATGAATCCATCTGGGGTGTGAGAAACCAAATTTAATATGAAGCATTTGTAATAAACCAAATGCTACTTACTTCAGGTTATGAGGAAGGCTGATACAAGCTGGAATTCACCTCGAAGCACTAAGACAATCCTTAAATGTTTGCAGGGGTAGACACTAAGGTAATCCTTAAGCATTTATAGGATTCTTGCATTGTATTTGCTAACTTCTCCTTCCTGAATCAAGCAGAAGGTTTGCAATAGAAAGATCTTAGCTTCATTTGCATTGAATTCTCTTGGTGTTTTGCTCCCTGGCAATTTTCAATAAAGACACAGGAAAACTAAGGGCTGTGCTTTAGTTTGCTTCAGTTGTTTCAGAACCATTCGCCACCTGCTTTACCTCTGTTTTCTCCTACATTATTGGTTCTCTCTCATTACTAATACTTATAAAAATACTTTACCCTTGGTCTGCAACATTTGATCATCATCTCTTGGCCATATGCCCAGTGTATGTGAGACGGAGCTTCAAAATACTAGCCTTTAAGGAGAAAATTGGTTTCTCCCTTTCCAAAGCAGACTTATTTGTTGTCTTGGCAGTGCATGGTATGTCCAAGACTCTTCTCCAGCACCACAACTCATAGTTCCCTATCTATGTAGGTTCCAGATATTTTTTAATGACCTTCTGAAGTATACTGCTTACATGTGATAGAAATGATATTATTTGGTAATTTCCACATTCATTTGGATCACCATTCTTGTGAATGGGAGCAAATATAGACCTATTCCAATCCATTGACCAGAAAGCTATCCTCCAAATTTCCTGGCATTGACTGGTGAGTGCATCCAAGCCTGCATCTATTGATTGAAACAAGTCATTTGGTATCCCATCAATTCCTGAAGGCATATTTTTTTTTGTCAATGCCTTCAATGCAGATTTTACGTTATCCTTCTTGACCATTGGCTCCTGTTCATATGGTACTTCCTGAAAGTTTTCAGTGTCAATCAGTTCTTCCTGCTACAGTGTTTCTGTGTGTTCCCTTCATCTTCTTATAATGTTTTCTGGGTCATTCAATATATGGTCCATAGTATCTTTTAATATTACAACACTAAGGTTAAATTTGTTTTTCAGTTTATTCAGCTTGAGAAATGTAGATCCAGTTCTCCCCTTTCTATTCTTCAATTCCAGCTCTCTGCACATTCCATTATAATACTTTGTTTTGTCCTACTGAGCTGCCCTTTGGAATTGTTTATTCACTCATTTTACTTCAACATGTTTTCCTTTAGATTTGGCTTTTCCACATCCCAGTGGAATCTTTAGAGTCCCTTCTGACATCCATTTCGAATTTTTGCTTTCTTCTCTGCTTTTGTTATGACCTTTTGCCTTCTTCATGGATGATATCCTTGATATGATCCCACAACTCATCGGGTCTTCTATCATTGGTATCCAGTACCCCAAACCTATTCTTAAGATGATCATGAAATTCAGATGGAATTTATTCAAGGTCATACCTTGCTTCCTGTGGACTTATTTTAATTTTCTTCAGGCTCAATTTGAATGTGCATATGAGTAATTTGTTATGTAACCCATAGTCTGTCCCTGGCCTACCTGTGATTGCTGATAATGAGCTTATCCAATGATTTCTTCCACAGAAGTGGTCAAACTGATTCATACGCAGCCCATCTGGTATGTTGTTTAAAATTAAGAACTGAGCACCTCAAAGTTGTATTCTCTCTAATACTTATTCAATCTGTATTCTAAGAAATTTTTCAAGAAGCTAGACTCTAGGAACAAGAACATGCTACTGAGATTAGAAGGAGACTCATCAATAACCTGCATTATGTAGATGACACAACCATGCTTGCTGCAAGTGAGAAGAACTTGAAGCATTTGTTGCAGAAGAACAAAGAATACAGCCTTTATTATGCATTGCATTTTAACATCAAGAAAACAGAAATTATTATCACTGGACAGATAGGCAACATCATGATAGATAAAAAAAATACTGAAACCGTCAACAACTTCAGCTAATTTGCATCTATAATCAACACACTTGGTATCAGAATTCAGGAATTTAAGAGACATATTGCATTAGGAAAGTTGATACTTAAAGACTTCTCCAAATTACTGACGAGGAATAATGTCAGTTTGAGGACTAAAGTGTGCCTGATTCAGGCCATGGTCTTTCCTATTACTTGCTATGCGTCTGAGAGCTAAACAATCAATAAGGATGACAGAAGAAGTGATGCATTTTAGATGAACTTCAGGTAAAGAGGAACTGAATATCTTATGCATTTCCAAAACAAAAAATAAGTAGATCTTGGAGAGCGTGCAGTCAGAATGCTCTTTGGAGGCATAGATGATAAAGCTTTGCCTCACATACTTTGGCATATTGGCAAGAAGGGTATTCCTTGGAGAAGGTCATAATACTCAGAAATGTCAGAGGGTCTATGATGAGAGGAACACCTTCTACCCAGTGGATTGACATCATGGCTGTGGCAATGGGCTCTAATGGGTCAGGAAGTGTGAGGATGGCAAAATATATTACAGGGTTCAGATCTACTTAGGGTCTCTAAGGGTCATTACTCTACTTTCTAAGGTACCTAACAATAACAACAGCAATTATTTTAGTACAGCACAAACAGTTGTTGTGTTATTCTTATGTGCCATAAAGCTGTTTGCGACTTACAGAGACACTATGTACAACAGCTCTAAAACCTGCTCTGTACTGTGACAGTTGCACTATCTC
>NW_006399892.1:2576071-2599054 GCF_000299155.1 Elephantulus edwardii | reverse complement strand
AATAATTATTTTCTGAAATGACTCAATTTTGCATGTATATTGATTTTTTTCATATGTTCTTAGTTTCATTTTCTTATCTTCATACATTTTTTTTCTAAAGTTTTACTTGCTAGAAATCTCCCTAGACCCATATACTACTGTTTTAGGTACTATTTTTTTTCTCTCCCTATTTTAAAAACAAGCTGAAATGAAAAACCAGAATTGTGGCTTTGAGAGCATCTTAACTCTCTTGAGACAACTTCCTTCTCATCTCAAAACAGGAAATTGAGGTGATATTCCCTCTGAGTGTTTACATCATTTTCATGTATGTCTTTTTCTTTTACTCCTTTTTCTAATGACCTACATAAGAATGCAGGTTTTCAAAGTACATCAAAATTCAATTTATTTGTAAACTTTAAATTTTATAAGTAGTAGTTTCCTCAACTTTGACAACATAGTCTCTTTATTACATATCATATTTACACTCATTATTTCTTTCTTCATGTTCAGTACTTTCTTCTGCCAGATGTTCTTTTGTCATTGTTTTTATTTCAGTCTAGGGAGTCTTCATTTACTCTGATATCCTCCGAAGTGTATAGGGAAAGATGCATGGTGATATTTCTTCTCTAAAAGCATCTAGATGATGATTATCTCCAGTGCAAGACATCACAGTGCTTGCACTAGGATTGTGATCATATTTTATGGTGTAGTTTAAAGGTGAACTCATTCTGGAATTTTTAACAACTCTCATTTCTAACCTCTCCGCAAATACAGGTAAAGTATCTTATAAATTTGCATACAACTCCATGAAAATTGACAAACAGTAAGAAAACAAATTGGTCTGGCCTAGAGAGGATGAAACCAAGTTTTTCCTTGGAGGATAGAATTTCGAAGCTAGTCTCACATATTTTGAGCACGTGGTCAGGAGAGACCTGTCCTTGGAAAAAGATATCACGTTTAGAAAGGTGGAGGAACAGCACAGGAGGTGAAGATCCTGAATGAGATGAATTGATACATTAAGTAATTGGGCAATTGGGTCTGGAGATGTAGCCCACCGGTGGAGCACAGTGGCTCACGTGCCGCGGCTTTCTGGTTCGTGGTTCATTACCGCTACCAAGTGAAAGTAATTGGGCAATGGAGAATTAGTGTGTTGGAATTAGTGAGAGTGGCTCAGAACAGGGCGAGTTCAGAGCTGCTGTACATAGGGTCGCTATGGGTTGCAAGTGACCTGATGGCACAAAACAACAATAACAACAACTATATTTTATTTTAGTATACTGGTTACTCTATGCTATTATTATCTTTTTGAAGGTACTATGAATAATTCTTATGTTTATATAACTAAGGAATATGTTGCAAGCAGACATGTTGCAGAGGAGTGAAAGCAGGATTTCAGAGATCACAGAACAATTTATAGTTTGGGGATATCAATTAATTTATCAAAAATTAGTTTTGATCTAAAATATCAACTGGAAATGGAAGAACCCTTTAAAATGGTTGCCAAGTATATTATTACAGCAAGCTTTTTGGACAGCCTTATTGTGGGAATAAAATGAATGTTTAAAGAGTTTAAGTAAATTACCTAGCATCATAAAACAGGTGAATTTCA
Source organism: Elephantulus edwardii (assembly GCF_000299155.1). Lineage (NCBI taxonomy): Eukaryota > Metazoa > Chordata > Mammalia > Macroscelidea > Macroscelididae > Elephantulus > Elephantulus edwardii. The sequence continues at coordinate 2,597,466 of NW_006399892.1, read as the reverse complement.
AGGCCTGAAAACATATTCTCTATACTCATTTTACAATATTTATTTCCAAGACTAACATTATCTGAGGTATCTATTGTTGTTGGTGTTATGTGCTATTGAATAGCCTGCAACCCATACCAACCCTAAATACAGCAGCTCTGTAACTGTTAACAACCCCTATTTCTTCTCCATTTATCATAGTGTTGCCCATTGGCTCAGTGGTGAGGATCTTTGTCTTCTTTGTGTTGAGCTTCAATACAGATTGAAGACTACAGTTGTGATTCAAGTCTTCTTCAGTTTCAGTAAGCAAGGTTGTGTCATCTACATAACATAGGTTGCTGATGAGTCTTTCTCCAAGCTTGTTCCTGGGTTCTTCATCATAAAGCTCTGCTTCCCAAATTATCTGTTCTGCATATAAATTGGAAAAGTACGGAGACAGAGAAAAAACTCTATGGTTCAAAATCAGGAAAGGAGTGTGTCAGAGATGCATCCTGTTTCCCTGCTCTTAAAGGACTATACAGAGTTACTGAACCAAAAAGCATTGGCTAACATAGAAGAATTAACATCTGGGCAAAAGGCAATGGTGATGAAGGAGAAGTTTAGGCTTCTCTGAAGGACTTGGTAAAATAGATAGATAGATAGATAGATAGATAGATAGATAGATAGATAGATAAATAGGTAAATAAGTAAGTAAGTAAGTAAGTAAGTAAAGCCCCAGGAATTAAGAGAATACGAACTGACATATCTGAACAAACATATGCTAGCTGGTCTGTGCTCATCATGTTGTACCAAGAAATCTAGAGGACAATTACCTGTGGTCAAATTACTGGAAGAGATACATATTTATTCCCATTAAAAAAAATGATCTGACAGATTGTGGAAGATATTGAACAATGTCAATAATGTCATAAAACTAGCAAAATTCTGAAGATTATCCACAAAAGTATATTGACAAAGAATTACCAGAAAAGTATATTGACAAAGAATTACCAGAAATACAAGCTGGATTTAAAAGACAATATGTATGACACAGAGACATCATTGCCAATGTGACATGGATCTTGCAAGAAAGTAAAGAGTACCAGAGGAATGTCTACTTGTGTTTCATTGATTATGCAAAGGCATTTGACTGTGTGGATCATGATAAATTATGCCTAATCTTTAGGAAAATGGGACTCCCAAAACACTTTATTGTGTGTGTGAGGGATATGTGATTTTCTTATTGTGATATTTTAATTCTTTTTTAATATGATTATGTACTTGCAAATATAACATGCTAAGGGATTGTTAGATTGCTAGAGGTTCACACAATTTAGTTCATGACTCTAGGCAAACAGTTGTGTTTGTTTATTTGTTTTTAAATATACCAAAGAATCTAGGATTAGTTACTCCATTTAGATAAAGATGTCCAATGGTCAAAGAAACTTTAAATTCTGTTACATATTAATTATTCACTGAAAAAAATAAGTAAATTCTACCAGAAGTCTTTGATTTTTTTTATTTCAATGCAAGAAACAAAAGAAATGAGAGAGGAAAACCCTTGTCTTTTCCCATATGCACTTGTCTATATTTTGATATTTCAGGTAATTAATTTTAAATGTATTAAACCAATAAACTTAGCAAAAGGTAAATCAGAGTAGATCAATGATTTCAATTTAGACTCTTGTTAAGTCATTTAAGAAATATGTAAAAAAAATTAATAGATGCTGTCATGGTTTGTATTTTGCTACCCAAAAGGACATTGAAATAAAGTCTACGTATAATTAATACTAAACGTGATTTTATCTGAAATAGTTGAAATAATGTGGGCTCATAATGGAGTAGAAAGAACCCTAATCCTACATGATTTTTCCTACATTAAAAAGACAAGACATAGAGGTAAAAGATATGTATCTGAGAAACAGACGTTAAAATATGCTGCCAAAGCCAATTTTTTTAAAGTGCACAGAAATATCACAAGATGAAAACACTTTATAAGACATTTATTTGTAATTTTCAAAGACCACCCATTTGCTGTTAGAAGTATGGTTAGTTCAGATTCATATGTGTCCTGTATTCTACGAATTATGGAATAAAACTGCCTGATCTTGAACTACTATCACAGTTGTTGCTATGGTGAGTTGTTGCTCTAACCATGTGTCAATCAATATTAGTAAGGGTCATTACCTTTCACTAATATTATACACTATAAAACAATGTAATTTTAAAGCAACTTCTTAATAGCAAGAACGAAATATATGGAAAAAGTCTTGCTCTTCTACATACTGAACTCTAAGTAATATCTGGCAGCACTTATAAGACAGATTTTTTCCTCTTGATGTCTGTTTTGTTGGTTGTTGTGTGTTAAGTACCATAGAGTCCTAGACAACCCATAGCAACCCCATGAATGAAAGTTTTGAATGCAAAATTTTCATCTTTTCTCCAAGTTCACAGAGTTTTCAGAGGAAAGCTTTTTTTTTTTTTTAAGTGGATGCCACTCCTGCTTCCAAGTCTGTTTTATTTGTGATAACAGCCTATTGTGAGCCAGAGCCACCCCCTAGTCTCAACCTCAAAAAAGAAAACACGGCTTTGCAGAATCTGGCCATTCCGCTCATCTTCCTATCCTGGAAATAGCCCCAGACTGGCAGCCAAAAGTCTTTTTAATGACAAGGCCAAATCTAAGTCAACTCACACCCTAATGTGAGACAAAGAAACACCTTAGTCTCAGCCTCAAACTAGAAAACACACCTTTGCAGAATCCAGCCATTCCACTTACCTTCCCAGCCTGGAAATAACTCAAGACTGGCAGTCAAAAGTAGGTGCCAAAAAAATTGACTATGACTCACTGTAACCTTGTATGCAGTTGAAAGGAACACTGCCGATCCACAACTTCATAGCAACTTCTATCATGCTTAAGCCCATTGGTACAGCCACTAAGTCACTAAAGAAATACACTTAAGGATCTTCCTCTTTTTGGTTAAAGTTCTACTTTATCAGGGTAAGGACTTATTTATATATACACCACTCCTAATAACATGTCCAGATACATGCAGTGACGTTCTTTTATCCTTGTTTCCGAGAAAAGTTATATCTCACCTTCTAAGACAGATTTATTTGTTCCTTGGCTGATCATGGTATATTCAATGACAGACTATTTACTAACACTACAATCCAAAGGTACCAATTCTTGTTTGGTCTTTATTATTCAATGTCCAATTATCAGATGCAAAGGAAGCAACTGAAGCTATCAAGATTTGGACTACCCACACTTTCGTTTTTAAACTGATGTCCTCTCTCATTACAACTTGAGATAGGTTCTTGAAAGCAGGATTCTCTTATACAGGAAATCTTTTTTTTTTTTTACTGCTAATACAAAGGATGTTGATGAAATTGTCAATAAATTCAATTACTGATTGCTCTTGTTGTTATATATTACTGAGTTGACATACTCATATCTGACCTTCCAGCAACTTTTCAGAGACTATCAATCACACAGAAGGAGATTGTCTGTCTTTCATCCTTCTCCCAGTAGCTGTTGGATTCAAATCTACTTTTGGATTGATAGTACAACCTCTTATCATTAGGGAATGATAGATCCATTAACATCATGGTTTGCTGTTGTTATGTGCCATCGAGTGGCTTGCGACTCATAATGACACTATGTACAAGAGCCCTAATCACTTTTCTACCCTGTGCCAACTCAGCCATCTCAAATGCACTGATTCCCACCATCCCCATCACAGAATCGATCCATCTCATAGAGGGTTTTCTTCTCCTGTGACGCCCCTCCACTCTGCCAAACACGATGTCCCTCTCCAAGGACCAGTCCCTCCTTGCAACATGCCCAAAGTATGTCAGACGAAGCTTCAGAATCCTTGACTCCAAGGAGCATTCTGGCTTCACCCTCTCCAGGACAAACCTGTTTGTTCTCCTAGTAGTCCATAGTGTATTCAATAATACTTTTCTCCAGCACCACAGCTCAAAGGCATCAATTCTCTTTATATAATCCCTATTCACTGTCCAACTCTCCGATGCATAGCACGTAATTTCGAAGACTATAGCCTGGATCAGGCGCACCTTAGTCTCCAGCCTGATGTGGTTGCTCTTCAGTACTCTTGAGAGGTCCCTCACAGCTGACTTTCCCATTGCAATTTGTCTTTTGATTTCCTGGCATCATGATAGGTAGAGTAAATTTTCAACTTGTCAATTACTTGATTTTGCTTGAGTATACAATCAATATCCATTGAAAAAAGCAGTCAAGAAATAAAAAATATCTTGCAATTGTTTAGGGTTTTTTGGTAATTTTTTAAATTGCAATTGTTAAGTCTGCAGTCAAAATCTATTCAGAGACAAAGAACAAGGATATTAGTTTAAAGACTAGGTGTGTTTAATTCAAGTCTTGGTCTTTTCAATTACTTTCTATGATTCTGAAAGTTAGGTAGTGAATACATACAGAATTATGATGTTGAGAAAGAGTACTAAATTTTCCAAAGACTGTCCAAAGAATACACAAATATGTCTTGGAGGAACAGTAAGGAAGGTGCTCCTTAGAGGCAAGTATGGTGAAAGTTCAAATTGTCTCACATAATTTGTAAGGAAGGTTGGAAAAATATATCATGATGGGAAAAGTGGAGGATTGGAGCAAAAGAGGGATCAGCTCACCGTATTAGTTTACACAGTGACTAAAATATATTCAAGTATACCCAAAAAGATTAAGATAGGGCAAGATTAGCCAAGATACAGGTTTGTTTTTCATAGGGTTCCTATGAGTTGACATTGACTCTATGGTACCTAAAATGATAAATCCAACATTTTATTTTTAAAAAAAAAAACTATTCAAAAATATTGAAATGGAAAAACTTATAGAAAAGAAATTTAGTAAAAATATCTTTAAAAGCCTGGATAACACATGTTATAAACTCAAAACTCAATGCCAAGAAGAAAACAATGATTCTCACCACTGGGCTGATTTGCAGCATCATAAGAGATAGTGAAGGGATTGAGATTGTAAACAGCTTCAGTTTGTTTGACTCCACAATTAACTGTCTTGGTACCAGCCACTAGGACATTAAAAGACAAATTGCACTGGGAAATTCCGCTGTCAGAGACCTCTCCAAAGTACTGAAAACATCAATATCAGTCTGGAGGCTAAGGTGCACATAATCCAGGCCTTAGTCTTCACAATTACTTTCTATGCATCTGAAAGTTGGACAATGAGTAGGGATAGTAGAAGGAGAATTGATGCCCTTGAGCTATGGTGTTGGAGATTAGTATTGAACATGGACTGCCAGAAGAACAAACAGTTTATCCTAGAGAAGGTGAAAACAGACTGCTTCTTGGAGGTAAAGATTCTGAAGCTTTGTCTGGCATACTTTGGGCATGTTGCAAGGAGGGACCAGTCCTCGGAAAGTGATGTCTTGCTTGAGATGGTGGAAGGACAATGTAAGAGAGGAAGATACTTGATGAGATGGATTTATTCAGTGACTGACGTAAGAGGGGTAGGTGTGTCGGAGACAATAATGGCACAGGATAGAGCAGGATTCAGAACTACTATACATAGAATCACTATGAGTCACAAGCCACTCGACGGCACATAACAACAACAACAAATTTCTAGTACTAGAATAGCTGAGTCATATGGAGTCTCTATGTTCAACTTTTGAGGAAATCTGACTTCTAGAGTAGTAGCACTATTTTACTATCCCAACAGTGTATGAGTATTTCCACCTTTCTACATCCTCTCCAACATACATTGTTTGCTGCCCTGCTAAACTCTGTCACAGCTGCTGGGGTGAGATGATAACTCATTGTGGTTTTGATTTGCATTTCTCTTTTTGCCAGTGATTTTGAGCATTCCTTCATGTGTCTGTTTGCTACCTGAATGTTTTTCTGTGTGAAAACTCTTTTCATGTCTTTTGGCAGTTTTGTAAGTGTGTTATCATTTTTTTTTTTTTATCTTGTGGAGGCCCTGCAGAATTCTCTTAAACTTTGATATGAGACTCATGTCTGAAACAGTATTGCCAAATTTTTGGGTTTTTGTTTTGTTTTCCCAGTCAGTATGTTATTTTTATATTGTTGGACAATTTTCTGATGTGCATAGGGAACCACATCTCACATCATACACAAAAATCAACTCAAGGTGGATCAGAGACCTGGGAGTAAAGCCCCAAATCAAAACAGTCATAAGAGACAAGCTGATGTTAAGCCTCGATGGCCTAATCTATGTTATAAAGAGACTCTGCAATACAGCCAGAAGTGCACAATCTGCAAGGGATAAATTTGATCAATACGATCTTAACAAGAGTAAATTCCTGTGTACATCAAAACTACTTTTCAACAGAGTAAAAAAAAAACCAAACATTTAAGTGAACTGGAAGAGGCTGGAGGTAGGAGGGAGGAAAATGTGCATGAATAAATGAATGAAAATCTAATTTTTCTGTATACTTCCATTAAAATAACAATATAAATAAAAATGAAAGGAATGGCAGGCTTGGAAAGATGGAGGATCAGTGAAAGAGAAAGATCTAAAACAAGGTGTATTGACAGCTTGCAGCAGCAATGCTCTCAAGTATATAAGAAATGATGAAAATGACACAATGTAGGATGAGGGTCAGATCTGTTGCTCATAGAGTTTCTGTATTGAACTTGACTTGGGTGCACTAACAACAAAATAAGCCAAAGTATAATTGCCCTAAAATATTTTTAAGTCTATAAGTATTTATGGGAATAAATGACACTTTTTTTTTCTTTCTGTCTCTCAGAGTCATTGGTGACTTTAAAGCACTGGCTTTTTGTTTAGCCACTAATGTTTTAATCACGGAGCCATCATGACTCTTTGAAGCCATAGTACAATTGCCATCAAATACGCATAGAGTAAAAATATGTAACAGTGTACTGACTAGTAGAATCTGTAAACTGAAAACAGTTAGTACCTGTTAATATCTGATAATAGTTGTCAATTCATTATTATTTAGTATCTAATGATGGTGTTGCTGTAAGTACCTGTGAATACTTTTACTTTATTATGACTTAAGGAAGTTAGGAAAGGATCTTCACTAACCAAGAAATCAATATGTGTACTCTACACTAGTTAGCCCCCTTTTTTTTTTAACCTTAGCACATAGCTCTCATATAGCAGGAAATTGAAAATTACAAAACCTTTCTGTATGATTTCAGAGAAATCTTTAGAATTCTTCTAATAATAACACTGTGATATAAATCACTGATAGTGATAGTTCTTCAATGTGAAAATCAATAACCTTAATTTTTGCCTGTTTCTTTTATGTTCACAATGAATAAAGGCTGAAATAGCAAAGAAAGCAATGACTTCTTGCTTTTAAAAGCAAAATGCTTCATTCTCAGATTTCTAAGTCCTTGACACAGATAACAATGGCAATCCAGTAGTTGTAAAGGAAATGTAAGAGAGAATGCTACAGCAGCATCGAAGTGGATTCCTAGAGAATAGCAATATTAACCTTTCAGATTTATAAATTGTGCCACTTATCTGCAAAAGAAGCCACTATTCTCTGTTCTGAATTTAAAAAGAAAAAAAACAACTAAGAATAATGTATTTTTTTAAAAAAAAATAAAAATCTAGTCTCTCTCTGAGATTTCCCCCCTTTCCCTCTTTTTCTCTCTCTGACTTCTAAGGCATTTGGTAATCATTGACTTACAGCCAATCCCAAAACTGGTCCTCCTTCACATATGTTTAATATTTTATTCATAATTATGATTTTTTCACATTTTAAAAAATATTGTAGGGCACAGAATATTCAGAATATCTTCATATAATTTACATTATCAGCCTGGAATGAAGAATTTCTTTCTCCATTGAGTTAGGGGATAGAGCTAATTTCTCTGAATTAAAAAGCAGTCCCATTCTGTTGTCATGATTAATGCTCTGTGAAACACTTAAAAATTTTACGTTTTATATTTTTCAGTTTATCCAAATAGCATCATTAAAATGTATATAAATTCAGTTATTTGAATGTAAATACGAATATATATACACTAAATATTGCCAGCCTTAGGCAATGTGCCAGCTAAGCAGTGTAAAACCTAGGATATGCACATTTAATTGTCTTTAATAACTACCACGACACTTAATAGATACTTGGTACTGCCAATATAAATAAAAATGTCAATTCATTAAAATTCTGTTTTAAAATTTCTTTCCAGTGTCAAGAAAATTTATATCATCCAAAGTGAGCATTAATATGATTCTAATAAGTAACATCCTGATTAGGCAGCTTGATATATGGAATTTATTCTTAAATATTCTGGTATTTTAAAAATTATCACTTGGCAGTATATGTTATAATTACAAAGTACAAGTCAAAGCTACTTGAATATTTTAAATTAATTAAAAACTCAATGTATTAGCTTAATTCTAAATGTTTTATTTTCTTGAATGTTTTCCCCTTTGTTATCTAGAGAACTTAATCATTTCATAAAGTTTAAGAAAATTAGGTCTTCTTGAATAAAATAAATTATTGATATTGTTGGTAAGTGCTTCAATATAACACATTAGTATGTGGTGTCACATCTATAATACTTAGAAGACTATATTTTGACATAATCATTAATTTGCTTAAATTTGGCAAGATTTGCATCTAAAAAGGTGAGGATTATCTGAAAAATATGTTAAATTTTAGCTTTTATTCTGACTCTGTTACTATATAATTGAACTTCAAATCCAAACATGAAAACTTACTTTCATTGCATAAATATTGAGTTAATATTTTTTCTGCTACTGCAGTCTGTAATGTATTGCATTGCTGATCAAAATGGCGTATTTTCCAGCAGTTTGAATCACCAACAAGTTGGTGAGAGAAAAAGGGGAAATCAAGGGTAAGAAGTTTCAGTAATTACTGGAGTCATTTCTATTAACTTGACACCAATAAGTTTGCTTGTATGCTTGTTAGAGTTTGTTATTGTGGCATTTGGGAGGGTGGATGGGGCATTTTGAGAAACATTGCACAATCCAAAATAAAAAAAATTTCAAATTTTATAACTTAATGACATTTTAATATCTTTTAAATATATAAGTACTCTTAGAAGTTATTAACATTATATGTCATTATTAGAAAAGAACTTGCTATCTGTTTCTATAATCCTTAGTGTTTAAGAATCCCTTTGGAATAATGATATTTTGTCATAGACACATGCAGGAGAAGGATATATATAGTCAAGTATCAAAATCAATGTGACCTTTTGTGATTGAGATATCATCACTCAGTATCATGTTTTTCAGACTCATCTGTTTTGTGTAGTGCTTTACAAATTCAGTGTTTTTCTATGCAGTATAATATTCTATCCGGTGGATGTATCAGTTTCTCTGTCAATCTGTTGATAGGAACCTAGGCTGCTTCCATATCTCTACTATCGTGAATAATTCAGCAATAAATATTGGTGTAAATACATCTGTTTGTGTCACGTTTTTTATTTCTTTGCAGTATTGGATGATTAGATATTATACGTATGACAATTAACCATTTAGAACACGAAAAGTGTTACAAAGTGAATAGGGATAAGGAAAGGGAGAAAAATGTGTATATATGAACAAATGGAAATTAATCATCCTGTAAACTTTCACTGAAGCTACAATTAAAAATGATGTTGCTTATTGGTTGAGTGGTGAGTATTTTTGTCTTTTTTTGACGTTGCGATACAATCCATATTAAAATCTGAAGTTCTTGTTCTTCTGTAGCAAACGGTTCAAATATATCTCATTTGCAGAAAGCATGGTAGAGTCATCTGGATAGCACAGATTTTGGTGAGTTTTTTTCCAGTCCTGGTCAGATTGTTCTTCATAATTTACTCAATGTACACATTGAATAGATATAGAGAAAGAATACAGTCCTGATTCAAACTCTAATTTTTAAGCCATATACACTTCCCTTGCTATATTTGTACAACGTCTTCTTGATTTGATGAAGGTTTCATGTGAGCCTAATTAAGTGTTCTGCAATTTCTATTCTTCCCATTATTAGCCATAGTTTGCTATGATCCACACAGTCAAATGCATTTTCACAAATCCATGAGAATAAAAATGTGATCTTTGATCTATCTCACCTGAATTTAAAATGCATCTTAAAAATAGGTTTGAAGCACTGAACACCAATGATCAGAGGAAATTGTCCATGAAGACAGCAAAAGGTAATTAAAAATACAGAGTGAGAGAAAAAAAAACCCTAAAATAGATGTCAGAAAAGACTGAAAATTGCACAGATATAAAGAAGTCAAAACAAAGGGAAGAGATAGTGAAGTAAACAAGCTGAACAGACTTCGAAGGGGCAGCTCTAGAAGACAGAACAATGGAATGTGCAGAGAGCTGGTATTGGAGAATATAAAGGGAAGAATTAGCTTAGCATCTTTCAACCTTAAAGAACTAGTTATCAGAAAGATGCAAATCAAAACTACATGAGATCAGGTCAGCAGCAATAGCAAAGTTCAACAGGTCAGCAAATAACAAATGCTGGCAAGGATGCCAAAATATTCTAAATCATTGCTGGTAGGAATGAAAAGTGGTGCAACCACTATGAAAGGTAGTCTGGTGATTTATTCAAAAGTTAGAAAGAGAAATAACTTTAGACTTAGCTATCACATTACTGGGAATACAGAAAACAGAGTCAAAATGCAAACAGATGTATAAACACTCATGTTAATTGCAGCATTAGTCACAATAGTGAAGAGATGGAAGGAGCTACAATGTCCCTAAAATAAACTACAGATAGAAAAATTGTGGTATAGTCACAAAATTGAATAATTAAGTAGCACTGAAAAACAATCAACTTATAAAACAATATGCAATACGGCTAAGTCTGGAAGACATTATGCTGAAAAAATATCTTAGTCACATTATGACATATATAATTACAGACCATTGTTATGAAAAGAGTATGGATTTGGTGAACAGAAATTACAGGAAAATAATGGCAAGATAATTATCAGTAAATTGGAACAAGGGAAGGGAAGGACTATCTGAAAATAACATTAAATTATTAACTTATTTGAAACTTACATGTTAGGGAAACAAGGGTTTTATTTCATAATTTGTTAAAGATGCTTTTGTCTTTGATGAGCTGGTTTATGTGCATGTGTGTGAGGTTAACAACAATAACATCAACATAATGAGTGATCAGTTGGCCCAGTGGATAGAAAGCGATGCTACCAAGCCAAAGGTGGGTGACTTTTAACCCGTGGCCCTTGAGCCTTTTTTTCATTGTTTTTGTTCAAACATTTCTCTAGGACATATAGCCCTGGTGTGTCCACTTCCATACAGCAGTAACTTATGGTTGCTGTGAGGCTGAACACTGTGACACTGATGTGTCAAATGCATTAATGGTTGGATACCCATGGTGGACAGTGTTGGGTGGAGCTCCCTGATTAAAACAAGCTTGGAAGCAGGAGTGGCATCCACTGCTGTAATAGCTTGCCTCTGGAAACCCTATGAACCTGGAGAGAGGATGAAAGACACACAAATGTTGAGGACTTTCCTTCATAAGGTCGCTATGAGTTACCTGTAATTTGACGGCACTTAAAACAGCAACAACGATTAGCAATCTGGAAGAAGACATACATTACAAGGTGAATTAGCAGAAGAGAGGGAAGAAAATGTGTATCAATTAGATGAATGAAAATCTATCCTTTCTGTAAATTTTCCCAAACATCCTAATTATTTTTTTTTACAAAAAAGAAAAATCAGATGACTAACACATGTATGAAGAAATGTTCAAAATCCTTAGTTATGGTTTCTGTTATTGTTGCAAGACATCACTGAGTCAAGTATGACTCACAAATATACTATAAACAACAAATCTAAGTCTTGTCCTATCTTGGGCCATCATCATCATTTCTGAAATATTATAACTCATTGCAACAGTCATTGTGTCAATCCATCTCATTGAGGATCTTCTTATCTTTTGTTGACTCTCTACCTTCTTGAGCATTATGGCCCTCTCCACAGAATAGTGATATGCCTTAAATAGTATGTGAGACAAAGCTTCGTCATTGATTCCTCCAAGAAGCACCCTGGCTGAAACTTCTCTAGAACATATGTTAGTTTTTCTGGCAATCCATGAAATAATCAACACTCTTCTCTAATATCACAGTTTAAAGGCATTAATTCTTTCAGGTGAGGTGGATTGATTCAGTGACTGGGATAATTGGGATGGGAGTGTCAGAGACAGTGTGATTGGCACAGGACAGAGCGGAGTTTAGGGCTGTTGTACATAGGGTCGCTATGAGTCGCAGGCGACTCAACGGCACATAACAACAAGAACAACAACCATCAGTCAGGAAATAATGGGACACATTGCACTGGGAAAATCTGTAGTTAGGGACCTCTCCAAATTATTGAGCAGTAATGATGTCAGTTTGAAGACTAAGGTGCATCTGACTCAGGCCATAGTCTTTCCAGTCACTTGCTGTGTATTTGAGAGCCAGACAGTGAACAAGATTGACAGAAAAAGAATTCATGCCTTCGAGTTTCAGTGTTGGAGAAGAGCACTGAACATCCCATGCATATTGCCACTGTTGTAAAATGGAACTGACATAGGGGTTAAGGCTGGGAGACTGAGAAAAATTGGATGAATGATGTACACTGCATTGAAAAGAATGAGAGAGAGAGAGAACTGTTTAAAAGGTATATATGATTAGGTATGTTTGTCACGACTTGAGTCCAGAATGAAGGCTGCATAGTGGAGTGGACTTGGAGGGAGGGATTGCATAAGAATGAAAGAATATTTCTTTTACTCTTCAAGGAGAAGAGCAAACTGGGGGCAGGGGTGGGCAGAGAGAAAAGTGCAACAATGAATGAATGGAAATCCAAAGTCTCTGTAAATTTTCATTAAAATTAATAATAATAATAATATTTTTTTAAAAAAATAGCTATGTCTTAGAGAGAGTGTAGTTGGAGTACCCTTTGGAGGCAAGAAATACGAGACTTCACTTCGTATACTTTGGGCATGTTTCTAGGAGGGACTATTTCTTGGAAAGCATTATGATGCTGGAAAGGGTGAAGGATCGGTGAAGGAGAGGAAGACACTTGACCAGGTAGAGTGACACAGTGACTGCTGTATGGGCTCCTGTGTGTCAGGAAATGCGAGGATGACACAGGATAGGACAGGGTTCAGATATTTTTTCATATGGCCACTATGAGTCATACTCTATGCGATGGCACCTAAAACAACAACCGCAATAATAGAGATTGCATAGCTGTGGTGAAAGAATATTATGCTGATGCATACATTGCCTGATTTTAAATCTTGTGGTACTGCCTTGTCCTTTTTGAACAATGCTATTTGGTCCTATATGAGTACACCATGGACACACTGAAGTGCTCTGAATTTACTATTTTTTTCTCACTGTTATTTATAATTTATCATGGTCTGCACAGTTGAATGGCTTTGTGTAGCTGATAAAATGTAAGTCTATATCTTTCTCGTATTCTCTGCTCTTTGTGTATAAATTTTGCCAGCAACCTTTCAAGTGTTATGAGGTTAGTACTTGCTTTGGAAGGAGGCTATATTAAATGTTATCTCCATTCTCTAGATTCAGGATTATTTAAAAAGGAAATCTGTTAGGCAAAATATTTGCATGAAAACAATTAGGGAGAAAGAAATGAAAATTGCTTTGACATGGAACATATGATATTTCATGACAAATTAGAATACAAGAGTATTGTATTTTGTGTTTGAAAAGAATTCACATATGTGTGCTTGTCTCTTTCCTTAAACCACATGCTACTGCTTTTCTTACTTTCAAATTATTGTTCATTTTCTCTCACCTCTACTCACATAGAGAAGTCCTGAAGCACAACTGTGTCAGCTTTTTCACAAAGATGTTATACAAAACACCACACTATGAGACATTCTTCAAGAACCTGTGTTATACAGAAAACACAGCCTTGATTGCTGAAAGCAAAGAGGACTTGAGGCTCTTGCTGCACAAGATCGAAGACTACAGCCTTCATCTTGACATCAAGAAGACAAAAATCTTCACCACAGGGCCAACAGGTAATATCGTGACAATGGAAAGATGGAAAGTGTCAACTATGCCCTCATGCATGATCCATAATCAGCACACTTGGTTTCCAGAATTGAAGAAATCAAAGACTTATTGCAATGGCTGAATATACTCTGAAGACCCTCTCTTAATTGTTGAGGAGGAATGATATCAGTTTCGAGACTACAGTGCAGCTGATTCAAACCATAGCTTTTTCAATTACTTGTTATTCATGTGAAAGTTGGACAACTAAGGGTGACATAAGAATCAATGTCTGCAGTTTTGGTTTTGTTTATAAGTTGAGTTATAGTGAAGTTCTGAATATATACCATGGATTGCAAAGAAAATAAACAGGTCTAGGAGAAAGTTCAGGCAGGATGCTTGCTCAAGGCAAGGAAATGGAAGTTTGTTTCTCATTTTCTGGGCATGTTTTTAGGAAAGGCTTATTCTTGGAGGATATGCTTGGAAAGTTACAGGTTCAGGAAATAGAGGAAGATTTGACACTCTAGTGCCGTTTTCAGAGTCTCCTCTGACAACCATTTTGGTTTTTTCTTTCTCCTCTATCATTGCAATAACCTTATGTTCTCTTTATGGATAATACATATTTATTATATAACTAGTTCAAACACTATGCAGAGATGATCTGCAGAGTCTATGTTATACAGACAAGGGACGGACACTAGATTCTTAAAGTTTCAAGATTTAGATAAATTTAATCCATATTGTTTTACTAAAATAACTGAGAAGAATCATGGAAGACGTTTCTGAGCATAGAAAATCCATACAGACGTGAGAAACAATGTTTACTTTATAAAGGCCCTAAAATAACAGGTGTTAATACTGTGGATTAGGACGTCCAAGCATAATGAAGAACCTACAACCAGGACAGACAAAACAGATGAATGGAACCTTCTAAGAATCCAGTGCCTACACACATCAAAAAAACCTTTTAAATCAGGGTCAGAATGAAAGTTGTTGTTCTGTGCCATTGAGTCACTTGCAACTCATAGTGACCCTATGTACAAAAGCCCTCAGCTCTTCTCTGTCCTGTGCCAATCACACTGTCTCTGACAATCCTATCCCGAGTTAGAGACTGGGAAAAATATTTGGTAATGACGTATCTGATAAGAGACTCATCTAAAATTTCTAGAATATTCTAATACTTCAACAAGAAAAAGATAAACAACCCAATAACAAAATGGGCACAGGATATGAATAGACACTTCATCAAAGAAGACATTCAGATGGCAAACAAACATATAAAGAAATGTTCAAACTCTCTAGTTACCAGAGAGACAAAAATAAAAACAACTATGAGATATCACCTTTCTAAATGAACAATAACTAAGTTCAATAGAGCAGCAAATAAGTAATACTAGAGGGTTTGTAAAGAGATTGGAATCCTTATTCACTGCTGGTGTGACTGTAAAATGGCACAACCACTATGGAAGATGGTTTAATGCTTTCTTAAAAAATTAGAAATAGAAACATCATTTACCCAGAAATGCCACTACTGGGAATATACCCTAAAGAAACCAGAACTTCAACCCAAACAGATATAATCACACCCATGTTTATTGCTGTATTATTTAGAATAGCAAAGAGATGGAAGCAACACAAATGCTCATCAACAAATGAATGGATAGCAAAACTATGTCATATTCACACAATGAAATACTATGCAGCACTAATAAACAATGAACTCATAAAACACTACACAACATGAGTGACTGCAGGATGTGCTAAGTGAAGTATCTTGGTCACAAAAGGACAAATAATGCATAGTACCACTGTGATAAAGGAGGTCTGACATGAGAGTTTGGGGGAAGAATAAGATAAGAGTGGCTAGACAACGAGTACTGCACTGGAAAAGACAAATAAAAAAAAGTAATTTATGATTAGGCATTATATTTACAACAATAGCCCAGAATAAGAGGTATATTGCAAAAAGGATTGGAGGGAGGGAGGAGGGTTTACTGTGTTATAATAAATGATTTTTTTAAAGTGAACTGGGGGAGGGGGAAAGAAAGGAGAGGGGGTAAAAATGTTTAACAGTGAGTGAATGAAAATCTAACTTTCTGTAAACTTTCATTAAAATTAAAAACATTAAGAAAAAAATAGGTGTTTAGATTTTTAGCATTAAATAATTTATACAGGTAAAAAAATAATATTTGTGTCTTTAGTATCCTGATCTTTTAAATTCATCTTTAGCAAAGGTTACCATATAATTTAAATGTTACTTTTTTGTCTCCATTCTGTCAAATGTATCACAAATATAGCAAAATCTACTTATCAGTATGTACATTAAATACTACACTATACCTTAAGGTTTGTTTTCTCTATAATTATGCTTATTTTAACAATTATTTTGACATCAGCATAGACATACATGCCTATTCTAGAGGATTTCTGGATTGATGGGTAGAGGGAAAGAAAAGATTTTGATTTGTTCAATCTAATATCATGAATTACTGAATTAATAATTTATAATCATTATTTTAGAAATGGATCTTTCAAGGTAGTGTTATCTAGTACAATGATAAGTCTGGTGGCCTAGTGGTAAGAAGCTACACTTCAATCCTGAAGGCATGTGGTTCGAGGCCACCAGCCACTGTCAAATGAACCAAATTTTACTAGGAATTTGTTTATGCTGATCTCAGCCTACAGTTCTAACTTAGATAGAAAAGCACTTTTGAGGACATACATTTGCTCAAATAGCTTAAAATTATGCTCTTATGTATGTTAAATAATGTGACTTTTCCATGCAGCCTCAGTATATCAATTGTCATTATTGATGTTAGTTTCTTTTGAGCAGAGTATAAAGCATAGTGATCCTAAGAACAGTAGATCTGAACCCTGTCCTATCCTGTGCCATTCTCAACATTTCTGACATACTTTGATCCAATTCTGCTGTCACAGTGTCTATCTTTCTCATTGAAGCACTTCTTTTCTCACGCTCCACTTTTCCAGGTATGTTATATCATTTCAAGGAATATTGTCTCCTAGTAACATGTTCAAAGTATGTGAGGCAAAGCTCTGCTATCTTTGTTTCCAAGGAGAATTCTGGCTGTACTTTTTCTGATACATATCTGTTTGTTCTTTTGTCAGTCCATGAGGTATTTAGCACTCTTCTCCAGCACCAAAATTCAAAGACATCATTTTTTTCTGTCATTCTTACTCATTGTCCAGCTCTCCTAGCCATAGCAAGTGAGTTAAAAGACCATAACCTGAAACAGAAGCACCTTAGTGTTCAAACAAACATCATATTTGAAAAAGGTCCCAAACAGCACATTTGTCCAATATAGTATACCTCCTGATCTCTTGATTTCTGGTATTGTATTGACTGTAAATCCAAGTAAGACAGAATCATTGGAAATGTAAATCATCAGATTGTTGTTGTTGATAAGTGCCATCAAGTCGAGTATGACTCATAGAAACCCTCTGAACAACAGATCTGAACCCTGTCCTATACTGTGCCAACCCCACAACCTTTGACATGCTCAAGCCCATTGCTACAGTCACTGTGTCAATGCACCTGGTTGAAGAGTCTCCCTATTTTTTCACCATTCCTGCACCTTTCCAAGCATGATATCTTTCTCCAAACAACATGCTCTAAATATGCAACACAAAGCTTCATCGTTCTAGCCTCTAAGAGGCACTCTGGTTGCACCTTTTCTAAGACATATTTGATTGTTTTGACACTATGCCTCTCCCATACTATTGGTTCAAAGGAATTAATTTTCTTTTCTCACCCTTATTCATTGTCTAACTCTTAACAGTATAGAAAGTGGTGATTGAAAAATCCATGGTCTGAATAAAGTTACCTTGGTCCTCAAATGAGTATCATTGCTCTTTAATAATTTGGAGAGGTCCATGACTGCAGCCTTTCCCAGTGAAATGTGTCTCGATCTCTCCTGACTGCTGGCATCAAGTATATTGACTGTGAATTCAAGTAAGATAAAGTCGTTGACAGTTTAAACCTTTTTCCAAATATTATGTCACACCTCAACATCAAGTACATCAGATATATATATAGTTTCTTTTCAGTCTTGATTGACAGTTAAAAAATATATTGTTATGTGCCTTTGAGTTGCCTGCAACCCATAGTGAACCTATGTACAGTGACTTGGAACCCTGCCTGGTCTTAAGCCAGCCCCACTAATTTCGACACACTAACTCCCATTGCCCCGATTACTGTATCAATCTTTCTTATCTGAGGTCTTCCTCTTCTGCACTGTCCATCCACCTTCCAAGCATGATGTTTTTCTGCAAGGATCAGGCTCTTCTACTATGTGAAACAGAGCTTCAAAATCATAGCCTGCAAGAAAACAAACTTCATTTCACCCTCCCTAAGGCAGACCTATTTGTTTTCTTGGAAGTTGATGGTATGTTCAAGTATGAGAACTTAAAGGAGTCAATTAATTTTCTGCCATCCTTAGTCATTTTCCAGCTCTCTAAAAGCATGACAAGTAATTGTGAAGGTCCTCTTCTTTGAAAAGTTGCCTCCACACAAGGTATCTCATATATAATTTCTGAAGGAAAATATAGAAAACAAACACAGAACATACACACACAAAACAAAAACAAAACCAAAAAACCAAACCAAAAAACAACCGAGAGCACAAAACAAATTCAGAAATAGTAAATGCTGGAGAGTATGTGGCAAGACATGAACTCCTATACACTGTTGGTAGGATTGTAAAATGGTGTAAATACTCTGGTAGGCATTTGGCATTTCCTCAGAAAGCTGAGCATAGAAGTCCCATATGAGCCATCTGTTCTGCTGCTTGGCATATATTCAGAGAAAATGAGAACTGAGACACAAACTTGTACAACAATGTTCATAGCAGCATTATTCAATGTCAAGAACATGAAAACAGCCCAAATGTCTAACCACAATCGAACAGATTGAGAAACTGTGGTGTATTCACACAGTAGAATACTACACAACACCTAAGAGCAATGATTTTGTGTATGACTACCTAACTTGAGAGTGACTGGAGAGTGTTACGCTGTGTGAACTAAGTAGGTCCCATAAGGACAAATACTGTATAAAAGCATTATTACAGAATGAGTTTGAGGATACGAGGTGACAGAGGGTGGAAGCAGAGGAGTGAGGAAGTGCGGGCGGAGGATTAATCATGAGGTCACACAATTTGAGGGAAATGGGAAGGGCCTGGTATGAAAAACAATGTATTCAAATTTAAAAAATAAACTAGTATGAAAAAGAATGTAAAATAGAATGTATATGAATGTATGAAACACAACGTAATGAAAGATTACCTAAAACACAATGTATATGAAGGAAACATACTGTAATGGTATTATTGAAAATCATAAAATGTACTTTAAAAATGATGAGGGAATATACCTTTCTTTGCACATGTGGACAGGAGGGATCAATCTTCAGAGAAGGATATCATGCTCCGAAGGGTGGAGGGACAGGCCAGAAGAGGAAGACCTAGGATAAGGTGAATTGATACAGTAGCTGGGACAATCAGGGTAGGTGTGCCAAAGTCAGTGACACTGGCTCAGGACAGGACAGGCTTCAGGGATGTTGTACATAGGGTCCCTATGAGTCTCAGGTGACGTGATGGTACATAACACCACAATAATCACAGTTACATTAAAAAATGTTTTTCTTGTAAGGTACTGTGCAACTGGTTCTGACTCAGCAATGAATACAGTGCCAATCATGTGCCAACATCAAATTTTCTGTTGTGCTTAATCCCATTGTTGCAGTCACTATATCAACTCATTTCATTGAAGGTGTTCCTCTCTGGTAATTGTCTGCTTTTTCAAGTATAATGGCCTTCTCTTGACAACATGTGCAAAGTAATAAAACAAAGTCTCATCACCCTTGTTTCTGTATGCTTTTCTTGGAAAACATTTTTTCCCGTTTTTTTTAAATTTCCAGTATTCATCACCACCACCACCATTAAATCAACTATTCTTTTTTGTTCTTCCTTACTTATTGAGAAATGGTGGAAAGCATAAAGGTTGTTGGGATTTTATCTTAGCCAGATCCACAATCAACATGCAGGGAAACAGCGTTCATGAAATCGAGTGATGGTTTAGAGTATATTAATGTGCTGCAAAGTATCTCTTTAAAGAGCTAAAGATCAAAGATGTCAGTTCTAATACTAAAGTACACATGACTCAAATCATGATATTTTCACTAGTTTCATTTTCATGTGAAATTTGGACAATGGATAAGGTAGCTCAAGCAGAATTTGTTTTTCTTTGAGTTTTAATGTTCATGAAGAATACTAAATACACCGTGAATTGTCAAAAGAACAAAAATATCATTTCTTCTCTCCTTATGATTCCTGCAGTATTGAAGATTTTGATGATGGACTCCTTCCTATTGCAACTCAAACACTGAATTTGTTTTTCAGTTCTTTCAACTTGAGTAATGTTGATAAAGTAATTTACTAACTCAAACTCTTTTCACATTTCATGATAATACTTTGCTTTGTCTTCTCAAACTTCCTTTCACAATCTTCTCTTCCTTTTACTTCAGCTTTTGTTCCTTTTGTTTTGGCCTTTCTACATGCTAGTGTAATTTTAAACGTCTTCTGATAATGATTTTTATCTTTTCTTTCTCCTCTGTGTTAGGAATGATCTTTTGCTTTCTTTGTGGATGATATCCTGGATGCCATCCCATAACTCACAGGTCTTTTGTCATTCATTGCCCCTTCTTGAGATAGTTTTTGAATTCACAAGAGATTTTAAGTCATACTTTTGTTCTTGTGGACCTGATTTCTTTATGTATGTATGTATGTATGTATGTATGTATTTTTACTTCAATTTGAGCTTGTACATAAGTACTTAATTATCTGTTCCACAGTCAGCTTCTGGCCTGGTTTTGACTGCTGATATTGAGATTCTTTATTTTTTCCCCCAGAGGTAGTCAATCCGAGCCCAGTATAATTCTTTATGTGAAATCTATATGAATAGTCACCATATGCTTGTTAGTTTGCTTTAAATAGATATTTGCAGTGAAAAATAATTGTGCAAAATTCTATCTTTTGATCTTCAGCCACATTTCTTTAACTAAGTTGTCATTTCTTCCTACTAGTCCTCCATTGTTTATTTTCTTTTGCATTCCAGTTAGTAATTATTATTAATACATCTTGATTTCAGATCAGACTACGAAAGTTTGCAGAAGTTCCCAATTCTAACATCTTTGGCTTTAGTGTTAGGTGCACAAATGAATAATAGCTGTATTAACATATCTTCCTTATATGACTGATGGCATTGTATCACTCACAGCATTGTATTTCATTGTGTGAAAATACCGTAATTTCATGACCATTCATTTGTGGTTGGATATCATGGCTGTTTCCATGTTCTTGTGATGGTGAATAATGCTGCTATGAACACTGGTATAAAAGTCTCTATTTGTGTCTCAGTTCTCTTTTTCTTGG
>NW_006399892.1:2573392-2574650 GCF_000299155.1 Elephantulus edwardii | reverse complement strand
AAACAGATTCATCCTGGAAAGGGTTAAACCAGGTGGCTCCTTGGAGGCAAGGATTCTGAGGCTCTGTCTAACATACTTTGGACATGTTGTGAGGAGTGACTGGTCCTTGGAGAAGGACATCAGCACTAGAGGGGAAGGCCCTCTAGGTGGATTGATTCAGTGACTGGGGTAATCGGGATGGGTGTCAGAGACAGTGCGATTGGCACAGGACAGAGCAGTGTTTATGGCTGTTGTACATAGGGTCGCTATGAGTCACAAGTAACTGGACGGCATATAACAACAACATATTTCAAGCAATGGAATAGCTGGGTCATATGGAATTTCTATGCTCAGCTTTTTGAGGAAGCACCAAACTGCCTTCCAGAGTGGTTTTATCATTGTACAATCCTACCAACAAAGTATTAGGGTTCCTGTCTCACCACATCCTCTCTAACATTCATTACCTGCTGTCCTATTAAGCATTGTCACTGCTACTGGTCTGAGATGGTAACTCATTGTAGTATTGATTGATCCATCTAACATTAGCTATAATATCCCTAGTACCATGGCATCTTCTAAATCCAGCCTGCACTTCTGGAAGGTATCTGTTGATGTGCTGTTCTAGTCATTTTTGGATGATATTCAGCAGATTCTTGCTTGCATGTGATATTAATGATGTTGTCTGATAATTTGCACACTGTCAGATCACCTTTCTTTGGATTGGGAACAAATATAGATCTCTTCCAGTTAGTTGGTCATATGGTTGTCCTCCAGACTTTTGGGCAAAACTTGCTGAGCACATCTAGGGAAGAATCTGGTTTTTTAATTATATCAATTGTTATACCATCAATACCTGGGGTCTTGTTTTATCCATTTCTTTCAGAGAAGCTTGAGCTTCTTCCTTCATCATTACAGACCCTTACTCATACATTATCTTATTAAATTCTTCTGTGTGCATCAATTATTTTGGTACAATGACTCTGTATACTCTTTCCATTTTTTAATATTTCCTGTATTGGAGCCTGAGCATTGCCAAAGCATAGCCATCTTGGGAGAACAGTCTGTACACAGATGTCCTCCAGACACCTATCCTAAGGATAGAGTGTAGGAAGAGACTTGTTCCCTAGTTCTGCACACAGACAAGGGACTTGGGTCCTGCAAACTAGCTCAAAAAAACTAGCTCTTCCCGATAAATGAATATTCCTTTGTTCTTAGCAGCTGCAAGGCAGTCACAGTTATATTAATTATAGCAAGTTATAATCAGAACTAGATTGTGCAA
>NW_006399892.1:2568588-2569446 GCF_000299155.1 Elephantulus edwardii | reverse complement strand
TCAATGAAACACAGATAGACATTCTTCTGGTATTCTCTGCTTTCAGCCAAAACCCCAAATTTGGCAATACTATTTCTGACAAGGATCTCATGTCAATAGTTTGCAGAATCCTACAATGCTTCCACAAGAAAAAGACTGATAACACAATTACAAAATCAGCAGAAGTCATGGAAAGAATTTTTACGAAGGAAGATATTGAATGGCCAACAGATACATGAAGAAATTATCAAAATCACTGAAAGTAAGAGAGATGCAAATCAAAACCACAAAGAGTTACCACCTCACTCCAGTAACAGTGGTAAAATTTAACAGGACAGGAAGTAATAAATGTTGGAGAGCATGTGGTGAGATATAAACTATTGCTAAGATTGTAAAATGGTACAACTATTCTGGAAAGCAGTTTGTTGTTTTCTCTGAAAGCAGAGCATGGAAATTCCGTATGATTCTGCTATTCCATTGCTTGGAATATACTCCAAGAGAATGAGAACCGAGGCACAAATGAAGACGTGTATATCAATGTTCATAGTAGTGTTATTCACCATTTAAAAAACCTGGAAAAAGCGCAGAAGTCCAACCACAATAGAATGGATTGAGAAATTATGATACAGTCATACAATGAAATACTATGTAGCACCCAGGAATAATAATTTTGTAAATCATTAACATTGAATGTACTGCAGAGCATTGTGCTAACTGAAATAACTCAGGCTTATAAGGACAAATATTGTATGTAAATTATTGTTGAATGAGTTGACCCATGCTGGGCTGAGGTGGGGGCGGTGGGTGCTGTGAGGAGGAAATAGAAGAGTGAGAATGGGTGGGAAATGGGAGGTGGTTAATCATATGGTCGCACAATTT
>NW_006399892.1:2525568-2567268 GCF_000299155.1 Elephantulus edwardii | reverse complement strand
ATGGGTGTGTCAGAGGCAGTGAGATTGGCGCAGGATAGAGCAGGGTTTAGGGCTGTTGTACATAGGGTCGCTATGAGTCGTAAACGACTTGACAGCACATAACAACAACATGAACTTTGAAAATAAACTAGTATAAAATTTAAGAAACAACAACAAACCCCTCTTAACTGTAATTATTATTGTTAATTGTTCGTCAAGTAGAGCATGACTCATATGACTGTATGAACAAAAGCCCTTAACACTGTTCTATAACTATCATTGTTTCTCTAAGTTCATAGAGTTTCTAGAGTTTTATTTAGGAAGTGGATACCACATTACTGACTTAATTGTGATTTAAAAATATTCAATTTTTTTGAAAGTTTTAATTTAATATTTATCAATTTCTTAAATGAGACACAAAAGATACACAATAAAGGAAATTATGCATTAGTAATCATTAAAATGAAGAAAATCTATTTGCCAAGATCCAATATGTAATATTTGTTGTTATGTACCATTGAATTATAAATGACCATAACTGACCCTTCTATAGTGGGTTTTCAGAGGCTGTCAATCACCTTGCAGGCAATTGCTCTTCTTCCCCTTGCAGAGTAGCTGGTAGATTTGTAACTTACTGTATTGAATATACCATGGTCGGCAAGGAAAACAAACTGGTTCATCCTAGAGAGGGTAAAACATGGCTGCTCCTTGGAGGCAAAGATTCTGAAGCTTTGTCTGACATACTTTGGACATGTTGCAAGGAGGGACCTTTCCTTGGAGAGAGACGTCCTGCTTGGGAGGGTGAATGGACAGTGCAGGAAAGGAAGACCAGAAATGAGATGGATTGATACAGTGATTTGGACAATGGGGATAGCTATGTCAGAGACAATAATATTGGCACAGGTTTGAGAAAGGCATAGAGCTGTTGTACATAGAGTCACTATGAGTCTCAAGCAACTCTACTGCACATAACAGCAACAATATTCAAGCTGGCAGGACAGCTTCTTACCACTTGGATACCATAGCTCTCACCAGGGATCTCTCCTCAGGGAGCTCTTTGGTCGCCTAGTCATAACAAGCTGTGCTACAATCCTAAAGACTCATGCTTGTGGTCCAACAGCTGCTTCAAGGTGGAAGGATGGCCAATATGCTCCTGTGCCTCTGAAAATCCACTGTGAGGTCAGCTATGATTTGGAAGACTCAACATTAATCAAGGAGATACTCAAGAAGAGAATTGAAAGCCATATAGAAGAGAGAACACTAACATTCACAATATGAAATTCAAAATCACAGTCATGACCATGAAGTTGCCACCACTGATAACTAAACTTCTAGAAGGTTCTAGGCACAAGGAAAATCACAATGGAAGAGGTTGCCCATCTTTGTCCTGTGCAGTTACTGATTAATTTCAATGGCTACAGTGGCATAATCTTTGACTTAGCAGCACAACTTCATACACATTATGCTGCCAGAGTTTCTGGTAATACATACAACATGTTTAAATCCTTAAGACATTTTAAATAGTCAATGGAAAGAAGATAAAATAGCTATAGGCAAGACTGAAAAATAAGTAGATTCAGTGAGGTAAAATGCCTAAAATATCTAGGAAAGAAAATACTAAAATGAAATAGTATTTTTCAAGTTTCATCATTGATACAATCTTATTTTATCAAGTTCTGTTACACTGATTATATACTAGGAAATCTTACCCATTACTGGTTGCAAAAAAACTGACTTTTGGGCCTATCCTGCTCTAAACCTAAGTGGCCTAGTAAACAAAAACTTTGACTATGATTTTCCACTGTCGATCTGCCAAGTGGGCTCTAATGTCTTGTTTCTAATCTGGTCCTAGGAATTTACTTATTTGAAAGAGTAGACTTGTTCAATTGTAAATCAGATTACATTTTTCCATCTCTTATATACTTGGAAGGGACCCATTAATCTGGATATATTTTTGACCATTGAGTGGAATTTCTGTGCTATCTGAAATATACCCAGAAAAATGAGGTCCGGTTTTCATTCCTCTTTTGATGGGTTTACTCCTTTTATACACTGCCAATTATGATCATGACATCCATCGCCTCAAGAAGACAATACAAAGTCTCATTCTTTAATTGAAATTATTGATGCAAGATCAGATTCACAATAATGTCATTTTGTGGTGGTTTTGGTAATTTCAACTCACATGACCCCATGAACGTAAAGTTAAACTCCACTACTCCAGGAAATTTACATAATTGTGATATTTTGAGGCAAATTACTCATCCCGTCCTCTGAGACACCTCTGGTCAGCATAAGCAGGCAACTTTTTGGTTAATAGTACAGGGGTGCACAATTTGCAGTAACAAAGCTCTCTGTGATTCTAGCAGTAATATTTTTCAAAAGATGTTTAGAGGCTGTCTCATTATCATCTAGTTAGAAGGAATTCATCACTGATCCTCCATCGATTTCCATTGCAGTAAAGCACATGAGAGATTAACCATCTTTCTACCTTGGAGTCTCAGGTGGATTCAAATTACCACAGAGGTAAAGCTTTAGGGTAAGGAGTACTCTACCCTGTGAACTACTATAGTCACCAACAAACAACGTAGAATGTGAAATTAGAGAAACACTAGATAGCAAGGGCCAAAGTTAATTAAGAGTGCATGAAACAGAAAGAAAACCAAAATTTTCAGTAATTCTAAACCACCTTCTGTGTCACTGAGCTGTAGTTTATAGTGTACTAAAAGATAATAAATTATTTTGTTTCAGTGTTTTTAGAAGATAAACTAAAATGAATGATCAAAAAAAAGAACAAACAAAATTATTTCAAGTCCACACTGCAAGCTTAAATCTCTGTATCAGTAAGTGTTAGTGAATATAAAATCTGAAACAGCTTTGCTCTATATGACCAACCATTTTCCAATGAAAAGGGCCATGGTATAATCATGGGATTTGGGGAATTGAAGACCAAAAGAGGTAGGATTCTTCATCACTTGGCTCTTCGATAGTGTCAGCAATGTGAAAGGAAATACGTCCCATTTGCCTCGAGCTAAATGAGTTTCTGAGTGAACAAGGATGAATGAGAAATCTGATGCCAACCTAGACCCTTCTGGATTATTACAAGGGGAATAGAAAGCATCTCAAAATCATTCTCTGTATTACAAAGGCACACTGCAGCCTTCAGCAAGAAAGTGTTTTTTGCTGTTTTAAAGGCATGAATATATAGTAGAAAAACTGGTGAGATAACAAACTAGAACAGATGGGAAATTCATTAACTGCTCTGATCTTGCATAATGCATGGTGACACCAAGTATGTTCAAAATGAATGTGAACTAGTGTGCTCCAGTTCCTTACCTGTTTTAACTTTGTGAAGACTTCCTATATTATTTTCCTGTTACTCATTGCAAAAATGAAAAACAGTGAAGTTAGATAAATATAGTCTGTAGAAATTGGCCTTTTGTGACTGTTATTAATCAGAGTATTTTGTGTTTTTCATCAAAAATAAAGAACAGTCTGTTACACATGGAAGAAAAATAAAAGGCATTATTAGCAGTCCTTCCCTTAAAGATGTGTATTCTTTAACCCATATTGTTGCTAGGTGTCACTGAGTCAGGTACGAATCACAGGAGCATTGTGAGCAACATGTTTGATCCTTTTCCTCTGCTGGACCATCATTGTCGTCTGACACACTGAGCCCTCTGTTGCACTTACAGTGTCAATTCATCACGTTGGAGGTCTTCATCGTTTTCATTTATCCTCCGCCTTTCCAAAGATGACGTCTCTTTCCAAGGTATAGTTTACCTTAGCAAAGTGTCTCAAGTATGTGAGAGGAAGCCTCCTCATCTTTGCCTTCCAGGAACATTCTTGCTGCACTTTTTTTCAGATATAGCTATTTGATCTTTTGACAGTAAATGGGTTAGTTAGTACTCTTCTCCAGCACCACAGCTCTAAGACATTCATTATTCTTCTATCATTCTTATTTATTTTCTAGCTCTCAGATGAATAGCAAGTGATTTAAAATATCATTGTCTGAATCAGGTACATCTGAGTCCTTATCTTTCATCAATGCTTCTCAATCATTTGGAGGGGATCCTGACTGTAAATTTGTCCAATGCAATATATTTCCTGATTCATTGGTATCAAGGGTGTTGATGTGGATCCAAATAAGATGAAAACATTGAGAATTTTAATGTTTTTTTCTATTATGATGCCATTTATTAATCCAGTGATAAAGGGTTTTTGCCTTGACATTGATATAAAGTCCATAATGAAGGATATAACTGTTCATTTCCCCTGTACTTCTAATTTTAAGCAAGTTCATTTCCCCTGTACTTCTAATTTTCAGCAAGTTGTTGTTCTTGTTGGTTTTTTTTTTCATCTGCATAATGCAGTTGTTGAGAAGTCTTCCTCTGATCCTGATGCCACATTTTTATTAATGGTGTCTAATTTTTTTAATGATTTTCTCATTATTGTTATTGTTATGTGCCATCGAGTTGCTGCGACTCATAGCGACCCTATGTACAACAGCCCTAAACTCTGCTCTGCCCTGTGCCAATGGCAGTGTCTCTGACACTCCCATCCCAATTATCCCAGTCACTGAATCAATCCACCTCATAGAGAGCCTTCCCCTCCTGTGCTGTCCCTCCACCCTCCCAAGGACAAATAAAATAGATATAAAGGACAACACTCTGATGTACAACTTTCCTGATTTTAAATCATACAGTGTTTCCTTGCTTCTTCAACTTCCAAACTTATGGTCTATATAAAAATTAAGCAATCTGGGATTCCCATCTTCTCATTGTTAGGCTTTATGTTTTCAACTTTGAAACAGACATTTCAGATACAATGTGTCCTTAAAGCAGACATTCCAGATGTAAAGAGACCAGCTAGTCACAGCCCTCCTGTTTATCATGGACTAAAAATCCAGATGAGCGCCTGTACATGCTATAACTCCCCCATTTGAGACTCAGTTTCACACTACCACAGTTCCCAGTTAGGGACAGAGAAGGCTGTCTTCTGCCATGAGTGACATCCACTTCATAAATAATGTGCCTCTAGAAACTCTATGAACTTTGATGAATGTCAATAATTTTAAGAGGGGCTTCAGGACTTTTGTTCATAGGGTTACTTTGAGTCTTGCTCAAAGCAAAGGCAATCAACAACACCAACAACAACATTGTCTTTAAGGTTTCAATTAGTGCTATACCACCTATAACAACAAACCTTAAAGGTTCTAGAACCTGGGAATTTGGCATTCTACAGGGTTATCTTAATTTTCCCAAGAGAAGTAGATAGTTAGATGTTAGTATGCTCATTTGCTACAGGGTACATTGACAGGGATAGAAAGATCGTGAGATTTAATTAAAGATGGCCTTAAAATATCAGGTCAGAGATTACTAGTTGGAAAATTAATAGGTCAGACAAAACATTGATGATTTGTGCAGCTTTGTGTCCCTATAAATAGAGCAAAGGCAACATGGGGACAGCAATATCAGATCTTTCCCTTCTTTGAAAGGGAGACTGTTCCATTAACAGCATCAATAACACAGAACCAATTCAGGCATGTTCTCCACTCTCCCGCACCTCTTTCTATTAATTGAAACACCAATCTTATTACTTTATTAAGTTCAAAATCCGATGTGATAGCTCACAGACCACACAGAACCATACTGGAAAAGTCAAATGGCTAGAATTCAGGTTGAAAACACAATAGTCAGGACAGCTTCTGAAATGTGTTCATGGACACATCAGCCTTGAACCTTATGGTTTAATTGTTACAATATTCTCTGTCATGACAATATTGGCTCTCTCCAACTCCCAGCTGTCCAATAAACTTGAGCAAAGGCTCTTGGTTTAGTGATCATTCTGCCCATGGAAGATAGCATTCCTAAGGTCATCTCCATTTCATGTCGGCTCTCTGGTTCAGCCATGGCTGCTGTTGCTATGTTAGTTCTAACGTTCACAAAAATTTCTGGGCGCAAAGAACAGGCTACTTTTTTTTCTTCCTTTTTTTTCTGGAAGGAAGATTTTTCCATTTTGCTGCTGAATCTGTTCTATTTAATGGCAAGGCTAGCCAATCCCCTTGTGGATTAGTCAGACTAGGCAATCCTCTTGTTGATAGGCTAACACACCCTATCTGCAAATTTCTGCCCATCCAAATGGCAAAGTCAAGTTCAATGGTCAAGAAAGTAATTTTGAACTATAAATTCCACAGTCCCAAAATATATAAAGAGCTATTATGGGAAGGCTTAATCAAAGAATGAGTTCTGCAAAAAATTATTTACAGCATTGAAGAGAGGAAACTCTGGTGACTTAAGAAGTTGTGCTGTCAAACTAAAGGCACACAGCTCTATACCAGCTGGCAAACTCCCCTATGATTTACACCCTCTGAAAACCTGCTGGAGTATGAGCTATGAATTGATTCTGTCTTGATAACACATAACAAGAATAACCCCATAACCCTAAGAATACAGTAGTACACTCTTGGAAAATTCCCCCCGTTTTTGAATCTTCCTCTTTTAAAGCCATCAATTGATTAAAGGTTACCCACATTGTAGAAAGTAAATGGTTTTGTATAAATTTGACTTATTTAATCACTTGTAGCTATTTCCCAGTGTGTAAAATTTATCATTATTTATTACTTTGCATTTTAGTGTGATAATGGAGAATATACTACAAGTATTTCAGATAATAGTATGATCTAAGATAGTGGGCACTTGTCAGAGAAATTTCTAGTCTAAGACAAAGAAGAATGGACTGGACATGTAGTCAATAAAATATTTATATATAACTATTCTCTCACTGGGCATGTCAATAGAATAAATCAATGGAAGAAACGGCATTACATTGGTGATGCAGAATGGTAGTGATGGTGAGGGAGATTCTTAGTGAGACAGACTGGCACAGATGCTATAAAAATGGTAATGGTGGTCCCCAGGATGCCAAAGACCCCAAAACATTTATTATGTTGTACATTGATCACGATAAATAAAAATCACCTCAAAGACAGCTAATATCTAATGAAAAAGGATAAACATGGTGGTGGTGGTGGTGGTGGTTATGTGTTACAACTCATAGTAACTCCAGGTACAACAGCTCAGAAACCTGCCCTGCTCATTCACACTGACTTCTATATACCTATCTCCATTGTCCCATCTCATCTGGGTCTTCTTTGCTTGCAGTTTCCCTCCACCCTTCTGAGCATGATGTCCTTTTCCAAGGATTGGTACCTCCTGGCCATGTGCCACAGAGCTTCAAGTATTCGGTAATAACATATCAGATAAGGGACTTATATCCAGAATTTATGAAATACTTGAGCACCACAACAAGATAAAGGTAAATAATCCAATAGAAAAATGGGCACAGGATATGAACAGGCACTTCACCGAAGACGACATTCAGATGGCTAACAAACACATGAAGAAATGCTCAAAATCCCTAGCCCTAAGAGAGATGCAAATTAAAACAACTATGAGATATCATTTCACCCCAGTCAAAATAGCAAAATTTAACAGAACAGCAAGCAACAAATGCTGGCGAGGTTGTGGAGAAACTGGAACCCTGATTCACTGTTGGTGGGAGTGTAAAATGGTGCAACCCCTGTGGAAAGCAGTATGGCGCTTTCTCAAAAAGTTGCAAATAGAGATACCATTTGACCCAGCAATTCCACTACTGGGAATATACCCTGAAGAGACCATAGCTGACATCCAAGCAGATATATGCACACCCATGTTCATTGCAGCTTTGTTCACAATAGCAAGGAGTTGGAAACAACCTAAGTGCCCATCAACAAACGAATGGCTAGAGAAGCTGTGGTATATTCGCACAATGGAATACTATGCTGCATTGAAAAACAAGGAACTCATGCAATATTATTCAAAATGGTTGACTCTGGAGAACATTATGCTGAGTGAAATATCCCAGTCACAAAAGGACAAATATTACATGATGCCACTGTTGTAGAATGGGACTGTCCTTGGGGTTGGGGAGAGACTGAGTAAGATGGGTTCAATAATGTGTACTGCACTGAAGCAGAGGAGGGAGAGAACCGTTTAAAAGAGACATGAAACTGGGTATTTCTGTCATCACAGGAGACTAGAGCGAGGGCTGCATGGTGGAGGGGACCTGGGGGAGGGTTTGTAAAACAATGAAAGAATCTTTTCTTTTACTTTTCCATAATTTTTGGACTCATGTACTTATAACTTGTTAGTCAAATTTGTGCCTTCTAGGTTGCAACACCCCCATGATACATCTTCAAGGATATGAACATGTATGGCCAAGCACAATCAATAAGAGTGCATCTGAATTCCAAAAAAAAAAAAAAAAAAATCCTATCCTACAAGGAGAAACTTGGTTCCTCTCTTTCCAAGACAGACTAATTTGCTTTCTTGGTGGCCCATGGTATGTTCGTGACTCTATTCCAGCACAACAGCTCATAGGAATACATTTTTATGTCATTCTTAGTCATTGTCCAGCTTTCTGATGCACAGCAAGTAATTGTGAAGACTGTGGTTTTGATTAGGCACACCTTAGTCTCTAGACTGACATTGTTGCTTCTCAGTACTCTGGAGAGATCCCTGACAATAGATTTTACCAGTGCAATTAATCTCTTGATTTCCTGACTGCTGGGACCAAGGGTGCTGACTGTGAATCCAAGCAAGCAGTAATTTTTAACAACCTCAGTTTTATTCATCTATCATAGCGCAGCCATGATGAGAATCTTTGTGTTTTTTATGCTGAATTTCAATCCATACTGAAGACTACAGTCCTGATCTTCTACATCAAATGCACCAGGTCCTCCTCAGAATTGGCATCCAAGGTTGTGTCATCTACATAAAGTAGGTGGTTGATGAGTCTTCCTCCAATCCTGATGCCACGTTCCTTCTCATAAAGCCCAGCCTCCTTAATGATCTGTTCTGCATATAGATTGAAAAAGTATGGGGACAGGACCCACATCTTTAATGCACATCTTTCCTAATTTTTGAACCATGCAATGTTTCCTTGTTCTGCTCTGAGAACTGATTTCTGTTCCAAGAAAAACAGTTTAATGTTGCAGAGGGGAGGGGGAATGAAGAAAGAGCTGGAGTGTCTCAATGACTACTGCTGAAATTTTATGCACAGACTGAATTATGAAGATGCTGTAGGCTAATTCTATTGTATCCGGAATGGCCATGATTCAGAGCCATTTGTAGGGCATCTAGAAATGAGTTCTTGGATATCAGTATATATTTTTCTATCGTTGAGAAAACTATGTACAAATATTTTTTCAAAAAATCAGATTTCACAGTATGTAAGTTAATTTCTTAGGATTTGATATATTTGCAAAATCCAGATGAACTTCTTGGTTACTTACCTTCGGAGTATCAGGATTGTGCAAATAATTATGTTCTCAGGTATAAAATGTAAAGTATGTTTTATACTCACCCAAAATGCATCAAAGGCAGCATTAGTGATCTTATTCTGGAAAATAATAATGAAATTGCAAGGATGGAGTGTTTTATTCTATTGTACCTATGATCATTTTAAGTAAAGGCTAACTTGATAACACCTGATAGCAACAACAGCTTATATATATCTTGAAATTTAAA
Source organism: Elephantulus edwardii (assembly GCF_000299155.1). NCBI lineage: Eukaryota > Metazoa > Chordata > Mammalia > Macroscelidea > Macroscelididae > Elephantulus > Elephantulus edwardii. The sequence continues at coordinate 2,557,720 of NW_006399892.1, read as the reverse complement.
ATATTAAAATACATGTGTGCTGGATTAATATGGAAATGTACAGATGAAGAAACATTTTTTGTTTGTGTAGATATCAGAAGTTCATAGAAGTAATTTCTATTATATTAATTATCCCCCAGTTTGAGTGTAAATTCTACCTCATTTTCCAATATTTCACAGCTTTTGTAAAAATTTATTTGCAAATTAATTTGGATAAAGAAGCGTAATTTTATATTTCTCTCAAGGGATTTCACTACAGATGTAGGCAGATAATATTTCACCATGCTGAATAGATCAGTGCTATTAACACACACATAAAAATACGCTGGTTTTATCTTGTTAGAGGATTTATGTTTTATAATAAAAAGCACAGCAATAATTTCATTTTAAATTTCATGTAAGACACATGTTAAAAGAGTAATTCATATAGTCAGTCACTCTGAATAAAATTTTCATGTTAATGTGTTTGATAATAGTAAAGAATATCAAAGACATCTAAAAATTGTCAGTTTAATATATTCTTATATTAGAAACTGATTTATGTCTGTATCTTCTCTTGTTCCTAGAATTTGTTTCATTTCAACTCTAACTATTCTTGTGGTAACGCACCACAATATAAAATTGTTTAGTTTTATAAATAAATGATATCCAGCCCAAGTGATGAATATTGAGTAAGTGACAGGGGAGATTACAGACTATTTGGACTTTTAAAAATACTGGCAGCCAATAAAATATATATTAGCAACTGAAAATACTTCTAAAGCAAGTATAATTGCTCAAATACAAGACATGGAATTTGAAAAATAAATGTTTAGTTATTAAATACATTTACTATATTTTGTCACATAAAGTGCTACTTACAAAAATAAATAATTTCTCTCAGCACTTCATAACAACTTTAAAAGCAAGTGAGGGAAAGCAAAATAAAACAAAAAAGTAGTGTTCAAAGTTAGTATTTTGTAAAGTATGTATACACTCATTTATGAAGTCAAAACAAATTCATACCTAATCCTTCTCTGGATTTCTTGAGGCTGTAAGTTACTCTGGAGGAGATTGGCCATTTTCCCCCCCTTTGAACTGCTGGTTAAGTCAAACTTCCAGAAAGGCATGGCCTTCAACACGACAGGCTAATTGCCTACGATCTATTCCACTAGAGCTCATATATTAAGCAAAGTTACTCAAAAGTTTATATAGGAGGCTAATGAAAATTTGGTTTTTGTAATCCTTGTACTAGGTTTGTTTTGAAGATAGTGAAACCAAGTTTCTCCTTGAAGGCTAGGATTTTGAAGCTCCATCTCACATACTTTGGGCACATGACCAGGATAGACTGGTCCTTGAAGACAAAATCATACTTGGAAGGGTGGAGGGACAGGGCAGGAGTGGAAACCCCTGGATGAGAAGGACTAATACAGTGACTGGCAATGGGATGGGAGTTGGTGTCTCAGAATTAGTGATAATGCCCCAGTACTGAATATAGGGTTTCTATGAGTCTCAGGCAACTTGATGGCACATAACAACAGCAACGATCCTTATAATAACTATTAAAAAACAATGAAAAAATGTTTAACATTTTCCAAAATGTCATTTTACTTGGATTCATATTTAACCCATATTGAAAGACAAATCAAGAAATCAAGTGACATGGTATTGGGTAAGTTCTTTTTTAAAATATTAAAAGTAAACAATGATACTTTATACAATAAAGTGTGTCCTGCCCCAAACCACAGGATTTTCAATCATGTAATATGCATGTGAAAGTTTGTAAAAAAAAAAAAGTAGAAAAATGGAGGAATATTCAATGCTTTTGAATTTTGAGATTAGCAAAGAATAATGAATATACCAATGACTGTCAAAAATCGAACAAATGTTTTATTTTTTAAGAAGCACTGCCAGAATTAATCTTCAAAGTGCACAAGGCAAGACTGTTTCACATACATAAGACATATTTTACAATATATGCCATTCTATATAAAAGTTCACAATGCTTCTCGAGTAGATGAAACATAATGAGACCATTATTAATATGCACTGGTATAGAGGCTATAACAATCAGCAAAACTATAGCAATAATTACAAACATGTATAAGTATAGTGGTAGAGAGGCAGAGAGGCAGAGAGAGAGGCAGACAGAGAGAGAGAAAGGCAGAGGCAAAGACAGAGCAGACACACACACAGAGAGGCAGAGAGAGAGAGACAGAGGCAGAGGCAGAGAGAGGCAGAGGCAGAGAGAGAGAGAGGCATAGACAGACAGAGAGAGAGGCAGACAGACAGAGAGAATGGCAGACAGACAGAGAGAATGGCAGACAGACAGAGACAGAGGCAGACACACACACACAGAGAGACAGAGATAGAGGCAGACACACAGAGAGAGACATGGAGACAGAGGCCGACAGGCAGAGGCAGAAGCAGGGGCCAATGGGCCCCGACGGGCAGGGGCAGGGGCAATGGCAGAGGCAGACAGGGACAGGTAGAGAGAGAGAAAAATAGAGAGACAGAGGTAGACAGAGATAAAGAGAGTTCACGATATAGAGCCAGGCAGTATTTAATTTTGTCTTAGAGTGACAATAGATGAGTTGGTCTTGGTGAACAGAATGGCTGAGAAAAAGGACATGATTGATTTCCATAGGGAACACCATCGTATACACTGGTTTGCTAAAATCCTCCTCTGCTCATGTTATGGTTTGCTGAACATTCACAGAAGACCCAATTATTTTCACTTTTTGGCTCATTTGCAGAGATCTTACCATGTACTTCTTCCTCACATATCTTTCAAGTTCTTAGCCAACCAAGTAAATTATTAGCCACATTATTATTATTAGTCATTGCACATCCATCTTTATCATTTTGTGGTCAGGCAACATCCTCATGAGAAGCAGTTTAGGCTGCATGTTGAATTTGTTCCTCCTGGTTGAGTATTACCCAGTCTCTTCTAAGACTTAGCTGGTTTTGATTGTGTGTGCCATTGGCAGAGTTAAGCGATATCATGCTTAGAAGGGTAGAAGGTCTGAAAAGAGAGGAAGACTGACAATGAGATGGATTGACATAGGGATGGCAGCAATGGACTCAGTGTATCAGAGATGATGAAGATGGCATAAGATAGGATTTAGATCTGTTCATAGGGTTGCTCTGAGTCATACTAAACTCAATGGCACCTAACAACAACAAGCCACCAGAGCTCCCTAGAGCTCCAATGTTGTTGTTGTTGATTACCATCGAGTCGAGGTTGACTCATAACGACTCGATGAACAAAAGACTTAATGCCTTTCCATGGCTGTCATTGTTTCTCCAAGTTCACTGAGTTTCTAGATTCATGTAGTTTAGAAAGTGGATGTCTCTCCTGCTTTGCAAAGTGTTTTACAACTAGGAGCTCCAAACACTGTTCACAATGGAAACCATTCTGGTATTCGATATTCCTATGACGCAAGGTTCAGCATTATTACGAACCCCAGTTACTTCACACAGCATATTGACAGAGTGATATGCAAAGTGGAAGAATGTTCCTCAAGATATAACAGCCCGTCTCATTTAGAAGTGGTTGAGTATTGTTGAGTCAAATATGACTCAGAGTAAGCTTTGCACAAAAGACCTGAACTCTGTTCTATGATTAACATAATTTTTGTACATTTATAAGAGTTTGTAGTTTCCAGAGGCACCTAGTTTAGGAAGTGGATGCCACTCTTGCTTTCCAACATCAATCTGTCTGGAAGCTCATCTAACCATTGTACATAATGGGTAATCATTATGGTATTTGACATGACTAAGGGATAGTGTTCAGCTTCAAAGAAACTCTTTGTTGTTCAGTACAGCAAATAGAGAAATCTTTTAAAGAATATTGTTCTAAAATTAGTAAATTTCCTGAGGTCCCTACAGGATTTTAAAGCCACACCCTCAAGCAGGGATCCACTCTTACCCTTAGTCTAAGGCTCCAGGGCCACCCATTTTTGGGGGGGGGAGGGGACGGGGAAGAACAGTAACACACAACAAAAAAGGATCCAGAAACTTCCCATGCCTGACTATCATAAAGACAAAACCACCATCAGACAACTGCCATTGGACAAACAAAAGCTTCTTAAAAGGAGATATTTTTTTCTGCAGAGGAACCAGGGATTCACCAGTAAATGCCTGCCAAAGAATCTATATGCCATTATATTTAAAACATCAGTGGCTCATTCATGTCATATTGTTCACAGGGCAATGAGGCTTGGATCGCAGTCAGAATGTGTTCCACATTCCACTCAAATCCAGCGATGACTGAGTAACTTGAAAATACATCAGAATAGTATAGTCAAATGATGGAAATATTTCTTTCAAAATTTAAAAAGGCCTGTTGGACACTGTAACTCATTCTAAGTTGTAACAGAGGTCACATGAATTAACTTATCCTTCTGTTTACATGGGATATCTTGACATGCATCTTCACTGAGGCAAAAGGTGCCAGAATTTCTGTTAGATTAAAACCTCTACTCCATGACATGCAAATGTCTTTTAATTGTGGAGTGACTTATATTTCTTCATTCTTATGTAAAACCAGTGTAATGTCATCAATGCAATGAACCATTGTGATATCTTGTGGAAGGGAAATACAGTCAAGTTTCCTTCAGGCTAATTAAGACATAGTGCTGTAAAGTTAACATACATGTGAAGTTGTTGCTGTTTGTACGTCCAGTGGAGTCAAGCATGATTAATAGCAACTCTATAAACAAGTTATCAACCCTATTTTATCCTGTACCAACTTCATCAACCATACTCATCATCTTTGACATTCTTGAGACCATTGCTTCTGTCACTTTGTCGATCCATCTCTTTCAGGATTTTCCTCTTTAGCTGACTTTCCACCTTTTCAAGCATGACATCCATCCCAGGACTAGCCCCTCTTTGCAACATGTTGAAAGAACGTGAGATGAAGACCTGGCATCCTTGCCTCCAATGAGCACTCTGGCTTCACCTTTTCCAAGACATAAATACTTGTTCTTCTGGCAGCCCATGGACTAGTCAGTACTCTTCAAGAAGCTGAACTCAATGAAGAAGAATTTGCATCACTAAAAGAGTTCAGCTTTTTGAATAATTTGCTTAATATGAAGACTGAATAGATAGAGAAATTATGCAGACCTGATGCACACTTTCTTACTTTTAAACCATGCATTTCTCTTTGCTCCATTTGGACAAGAGTTTTGTGATCTAAAAATGGATTTCGTATGAGCATGATTTAATTTTCTGTGATTTATATTCTTTTTAATGTTAATCATAGTTTGGTATGATCCACACAGTTGAACACCTTTACATAATCAATAAAACACAGATATTTTTCTCCTATTCTTTTTTTACCTGTACCAAAAATGAATGGATCTTGAAAAATTATCATCTTTTTTTATACATTTAATGAGGCCAGGACTCTAACTTTTCCAGATGTGGTTTTACAGGTCAAGTAAACAAAATCATTTACTTGATATTCAGCTTTTGATCTGATCAATGCATTTTTCCCCCAACAAATATCAAAGGATCATCTGAGTCAGTATGTCTTCAGATGCAAAGGCCAACAATAACATTTTAATGGCCTAATTCATATATTACATCTTATTGTCTTGTTTCACATGTTACAGGTTGTAATTGGAGCAAGGATAAGATGGGGAGCGCCAACTATGACTTCTACCAACAACAAAATAGGAACTGTCCCTTTAACTACTTCTACAGCATCAAACTAAGGGCTACAATGTCAGACATCATCTCTCATTCTCCTCCATTCAAGTTTATTAATTCCAGCACCAATCTTACTAGTACACGGGTCCAAAATTTATTGTAGTGACCACAAATACTTCATAGAACCATACACATTATTGTACGCAATCAATAGCCATATAATTTCTCAGGCTAGACAAAGTTAACACACTTCACAAATTGGTGGCAATATATGATAACCATGCAAACCCTCAGCCTTCCAGCAGGCTGAGGTGAAGACTTCTGGCTTTGGTATTGTGGTCTAGTAGTTCCAAGGCATGTATATCCAAATAAACCAGCAGCCAAATTAGAGTAATAACACTCTGCTCCTCGGGCCAAAACACGACTTTCCAGACTCAATAAGAAGCTTTTATCAACACAATATGAAAATACTTGTTCCTGCTTCAATCCATAGCTTACAATACCTTAATTCAGGTAACTTCTCACCCTCCATCAAGGTTGGGCTGAATCAACAAGTCGTATTACTGCTCTAATGTTGGTCTGTCTCCTCTGCTGAGGCTGCGTTGCTCTTATGTAGCTCCAGCCTCGGCCTAACACAGGTGTTGATGATATAGGTAGACTACGTCAGGCAGAATTGAAGCAATTAAATTCGTTTAATATGCTTCCATATGAGACAGAATTCAGGCAGCTAGTTTAAAAGTGGTTTAGGAAACCCATTTTAAGCAATATAAAGCCATAGAAATGCACCTAATACACTTCATATGTTATTATCCTACTTCACACGTTATAGGTGAAAGGTGAATGAAGTAAGGCAAAGCAATCATACAGGAGTATTTGATGATCCATTCCACAGTCATTAGCACCTTGTGGTTTCAACTACTCATATTGAACTTCTCCAACAATTCTTTCCACATATGTAATCAATCTCATTCTCATGTAGTTGACATTTGTTGTTTTTTTTCTAAAAGATATTTATAATTAAGAAATCATTAATTGTAAAGAATTCAATCCATCAATTCAGTCTCCAGCCTCATTTCTGTCAGCAATTTTGTCCATAATTTCAGACTACTGGCTTTTCCTATTTATTTCCAATTTATTTTGCTTGCTTTAGGTATTAGTCATATTATTCGAAGATTTCCACACTCTGTTGAATTAACTTTTTGAGAATGAGAATAAAGATGGATATCTTCCACTCAGTTGACCAGGTAGCTGTCCTCCAGATTTCTTGGAACAACCTGGTGAACACATTCAGGGCTGCATCTGTTTATTGAAATATGTCAATTGGTATTCCATCACTTCCTGGGGCCTTACTTTTTGTGGATTCCTTCAGCGCAGGTTAAATTTTCTCCTTCATCACATTGCTTCTTGATCATATGCTGTTTCATGAAATTCTTCTGTGTCAGCTAATTCTTTTTGGTAGAGTTATTTTTTTACACTCCTTCCAGCTTCTTTTGATGTTTCCTAGGTTATTCAATATTCTGCCCATCACATTCATAAGTTTTTCAACTTGAGACGTGAATTTGTTTAAAAATTTAAACAGTTTAAAAAATGCAGTGCAAATTTATCTCTTTTGGTTTTCTGACTCTAGCTCTTTGCACATTTCATTGTAGTTCTTTGCTTTGTCTTCCCAAACTGCCCTTTGAAATCATCTGTTCTGATCCTTAACTTCCTGTTTTCTTCCCCTTGCATCAGCTTCTCACCACTCTAGTAAAATATTCAGAGTCTCTTCTGACATCTGTCTGTCTTTCCTCCTCTGTCTTTGTAATGACTTTTTGCATTCCTAATGGATGATATTATTGATTCATTAGTGTTTTAAGACATCAAACCTGTTCCTAAAAATGGCTTTTAAATTCAGGTGGGATAGACTCAAGGTCAAATTTTGGTTTGTTTGTGGATTTGCTTTAATTTTGTGTGGGTTTAAACTTGTACATGAGTAGTTGAAGGTCTGTTCCATAGTTAGCATCCAGACTAGTTTTCATAGCTGATAGTGAGTTTGTGATTCATTCAACAGATGTAATCAATTTAATTCCTATGTAGTCCCTCAGGTGAAGTTCATATGTATAGTCATCGTTTGTGTTTTTTATAAAAGGTATTTGCAGTGAATAAATCACTGATTATATTCTATCATTCTATCTCCAGTCTCATTTCTGTCACCAACTCCATTTGTTCTATTGATCCTCTTTCCTTTTTTTCCAATTTCTTGCAGTCACCAATTATTATCAATGAATTTTGGTTGCATGGTTGACTACAGACTGTAAAAGTTAGGAGGAATCTTCTAGTTCCTCCACCTGGTCTCTAGTTGTTTATGTATATAGTTGAGTGGTAATGATATTACCATTGCCGCACACTTTTTAAATTGATGACCTTGCTTAGGAACACATTTGCGGTCATTTGCACCAATGTTTTAATAGGTTTTATATGAGTATGAATATTACCCTGCCACTTACAGCACTGTTTTTCAGGATGAAACTAGATTTTTTTTTATAAATTATGAATATCACTCCATTTTTCCTCACTTTTTCATTTCTAGCATAGTTGTTGTGTACCATCGAGTAAGAACTGACCCATAAATGACCCTCCATTGGGTTTTCAGAGGCAGTTAATCGCTTGGGAGGAGATTGCCTATCCTTCTCCCGCAGAAATACTGTGTATACCTGTGTTTATGTTTCTTATAAAAGGTATTTGCAATGAGTAAATCATTGAATGTACAGAACTCTATCATTCTCTCTCCAGCCTCATTTCTCTCACTTAGCTCGTTTTCCAGCTACTAATCCTTCTTCCCTGTTCCCAACTTTTGCGTTTCAGTTGCCCATTATTGAAGGACCCCTGAACCGCTGGTCCTGTTCTGTCCCGAGTGGACGGCGAAGATCCAAGACTCCAAGACACCAGCTTGATGCAACAGCAAGAGATAAGAGGTTTATTGCGGAGCTCCGGGCCGACCCTTATCTCTCGCAGGAGACAGAGGAGCCGACCCCGAGCAGACAAAGTTGGGTTTTTTTATACACTTTAGGGGGATACAACTGAGTATCAGCTTCTCATTGGGTGATGAAAGCACAGTTTGAATTCATTGGCTCAGTGTTTGCTCAGGGTTTACACAGCATTTTTGCACGTAGCACTTGCGGCAGTCACGTAGCACATGTAGCAGTTAGATAGATCTTTAACTATAGGGTGGTGTCATAAATTCTTAGTATACAGTGAGTTCAAACTCCAGGGCAGTGGAAAAGCACAAGATACATTGGTTATCAGTCGGGAAACAAAGGCACATGGGTTATCAGTTGAGAAACAATCTTTGCTTGTTTGCTCTGCCTTTCTGCTAGCTATTCTTGAAATACTGTTGCCCTGGATACCTGGGTGTGGGGCTTTAAAAAATTAACTTAGCTGAGAACTATAGGGACTATTTTAATTTCAATCTTTTCATTATTATCAATGCATCTTGATTGCATGTTTGATCAATTTCTCACATCAAAAGTTGGTAAAAATCTTCTATTTCTTCTTCTTTGGCTCTAGTTGTTGGTGCATATATTTGAATGATAGTGGTATTCCCTGGACTTCCATGTATGCGTATGGATATTTTCCTGTCCCTCACCGCATTGTATTTCAGGATAGGTCTAGAAATGATTTTTTTAAATTATGAAACCAACCCCATTTTTCTCACCTTTTCATCCCCAGTGTAGTAAATCATATAATCACCTGATTCAAAATATCCCTTGCCAAGCCATCTCATTTCGGCAATACCTAGTATGTCAATATTTATGTGTTCCATTTCTTTCTTAACAATATCCAATTTTCTTACATTCATGCTTCTCACATTCAATATTCCAGTCACTAGTGTATCTTTACAGCTGTTTCTCTTTCTCTGTGTCTCCATTTCTAAGATCTCAGTTTCAATCACCATGTCTGTTAGTCCAAATGATAATCTAAGTGTGCTCTATTGTACATAGGGCTTTCGAAGGCCTGTAATTTCAGAAGTGGATGGCCAATCCTTCTTCCTAGTCTGTCTCAATATTTAATTATATATAATAGTATCTGACAGACAAGCATTCTACAGATAAGAATATATTAAAGACATTTACCAGTTAGAAAGACCAATATTCAATGTTGCTGCCCACCCAGCTACATGTTTGGTGGTTTAGGGTTTTGGGGTTTTTTGTGTGTTTTTCTTTTTATTGATTGTTTATTTTAAATCCTCCCTTTCCCTACTCCACCACCAACACTTCCTACTTTTCCTTACAACATTCAACACCCGTCTCCCATTGACCAGCCCCTGATGTGATGTCAGTGTGGATTATTACCACTAAGCCACCAGCCCTCCTATTATAGTAGTGTCTCTCTCTCCCTCTCTCTATCTTCCTATCTCTCTTTGCACGTCTTTCTCTGCCTGTCTTTTTGTCTCTGTCTCTCTTCTAGCATAATAGATCATATTCTCTGATTCAAAATATTCCAAGACAATCAGTCTCATTTCACTGGTGCCTAGTATGTCACTGTTTGTGTTCCATTCCTTAACAATGTCCAGTTTTTCTACATTCATGCTTCTCACATTCCCTATTCCAATTTCGAGTTTCTGTTTGCAACTGTTCCTCTTCATTTGTATTTTCCAGTATGAGGGCCCAGACTCCAGTGTCATATATACTTGTCTCAGTGTGCTCTATTGTTCATATGGTTTTCGGAGGCTTGTTATTTCAGAAGTGAATGACTAACCCTTCCTCCTAGTTTATTTTCATTTGGTAGCTCTTATTTTGTATAGTATCTGACAGACAAGCATTTTACCAATCTGCAGGAGACCCAAACATTGTGAGACTCACAAAGAATCCCAGCATCATAGGAAGTGAGAGATAATGGGTAGGTGAAAGTAATTGGAGGCATCATTTAGACACTATGGAAGGGGGTGTGGCTGGTGGGCTTGGGACAGAGGTGGATGCTAGCGGGGCAGGGTGGGCAATGAGACCACAACACAGTGCCGAAGGTGGTGGTGAGGAAACCAATACTGAATCTTTCAGTTTTGTAATGGTGAATGTATCTTTCATCTTCTCTTTGGGGTAAAATGTCTGCTGGATATCATACTAGGTTTGTAATACTTAAAGTGTACCTTAAAGTCCTAACTGACCCATAGCTGTCCCTCCCTCTGTAGGGTTTTAAGATGAAGTTAATTCCAAGGATGAGATTGCCCATCTTTCACCATGTGCCTTTGAGATTGCAGCACCGCTTGTCACTCGGCTGTCAGAGCTCCATATTTAGTAGATTTCCCAATTATTTCACTCCCAGGGACACCTTGACATTTGTGATTATTAGTCAGACAATTGTGATTACTACTTTGATTTTTCTTTCCATTTAGGAACCACATTCACCAGGTATGTATCATTTAAGTATGCCACTTGACCTCTACCTGCAAAAGTTCCTTCAGCCCATTGTAGTTAAATGTCTTAATTCAATTAGGTCAGTTCCCACTCTCAAGTCTGTTTTACATAAAATGGCAATCGTAACAGGATGCTGGGGCTAGCTTCTCAAATTTAGTCTTCACCATTGTGGTTAAAAAAGTGTCCTCTGGGCATTCTATATATGGATTTTTTTTCTATATATGGATTTACTGTTCTTCCCTGATAAATCCATTCTAACATGCCATTTTACCAAAGCATTGTATATGTATATTTTATTCAATATTACACAAAGGCAAGTCTGTTACTTCAAGTTAATGTAGGTCAATGCATAACCCTTGCTTCAGTTATTCAAACAAATAAATTATTAGATCCTTCCATAACATCTACAGCTGAAACATTGAATCAAGAATCTTTTCTTAAGGAACCAAAATCAATGAACTTGGACTGGTTCAATTTTAGGTTCTTTGCACACGTATTCTTCTAACTTATAACCTTTCTCATACATCTCTGGGGTTTTATATGTGAATACTAGAAAAACCAAGCATTTCCTTTGGAATATAATACATTTACCTCTTCCTGTGTTTATATGTAGTAGAATTGTTTTCAAACTCCCAGAAGATATGATTATGCTTATGCAAAACCTGTACTTGAGAAGGCATTCATCAGAACAGAGCAAGGATGGTTCAAAATCAGGAAGGGTGTATGCCAGGATGTATTCTGTCTCCATACCTTTGCAACATACATGCAGAACAGATCATCTAGGAGGCTGGGACATATGAGGAGGAATGCGGCATCAGAATTGGAGGAATATCCATCAACAACCTGCATTATGCAAATGACACAACCCTGGTTGCTGAAATTGTGGAGGACCTGAAGCTCATGTTGCAGAAGATCAAGGAATGCAGCTTTCAATATGGATTGAAGCTCAATATCAAGAAAACAAAGATTCTCACCGCTCGGCCGATTGGCAGCAGTATGATAGTTAGCGAAGACACGGAGATTGTTAATGCTTTACATGACTTGACTCCATAATCAACACTCTTGGTACCAAGAGCCAGGAAATCAAGAGACAGATTGCACTGGGAAAGTTGGCTGTCAGGGGCCTCTCCAGAGTATTGAAGTACAATGATGTCAATCTGGAGACTAAGGTGCCCCTGACACAGGCCATGGTCTTTGCCATTACATGCTATAAATCAGAGAGTTGGACAATGATAGAAAAAGAATTGATGCCTTTGAGCTGTGGTGATGGAGAAGAGTGTTGAATATACCATGGACTGCCAGAGAACGAAGACTTTAATCCTAGAGAGAGAAAACCAGGCTGCTCCTTGAAGGCAAAGATTCTGAGGCCTTGTCTGACATGCTTTGGATATGTTTCAATGAGAGGCCAGTCCTGAGAGAAGGAGAACCTGATTGGAAGGGTGGAGGGACAGAGATAGAGATGAAAACCATCAATTAGATGGATTGATTCTGTAACTGAGGTAATGAGGGTATGTACATCAGATACAGTAAAGCTGGCACAGAATAGAGCAGGTTTCAGGGATATTGTACATGGGGTCACTATGAGTCGCAAATGACTCCATGGCACATGACAACGACAACAACATAATGCATAAATACTATTCTTTAAAATAATTGTTTAAGAAATAGGGGGAAAATCAAAATGCTCATAAGTGTCTATACTAAGAATTACAGGAGGCCTGAAGCAACAGTGTTTAACTCTTTGGCTGCTACTAATTGCCTTGTTAAACCTAACAGTTCAGAGACAGAAAGATGGTATTTGACAATCCACATTTGTAAAAATTTAAAGCGCTTAGAGCTTTATGAAGTAGTTCAGCTGTTACCTGGATCACTATCAGTTGGGATTGATTCAACAGTAACAAGTTATTAGAGCTAATAGTCATACGATCTATAATTAAGGACAAATTCAACTGTATTTTTGCATTTTAGAAAGTAAATCCCTTAACTGAATTTGTCAAAACAAATTCTAATATTCAAATAACTTTTATTGTCTATGTTCAATGCTTTATTTTGTATTTGACTTTTGTCTTTCTTACTATATAGTGATGTATCATTAAATACTTGATGACAGGATGTTAAAAGTCCAAACCCATACAGTGGCTCCATAGGATTCAGTTTTAGTGAGCTATTTTTAAAAAAATTACAGCAAAAAAATCCCTGTGGGCATTTCTATCATACCATGTCATATTGGGTCGCTATGATTTGAAAAATCAATGTGAGTGTACCTAACAACAATACCAACATTAGCACACAAATTGTATTTTATTTGAAGCTATGGTTAAAGGGTACATTCTTTGCAGACTATAATTTACAAGCGCCATCAATACAATAAGTTGTTTATGGAAATTCGGATTCATATCTTGAATAAAGATTGCAGATGAAAACATACAACACAGAGGTTTAAAATTGTTATTATTGAAAGAATCTTTATTTTAAGAATCATTGGTTTTATCCTGGGATTGAATTGAAATTTGATTAAAATTACTCAACTGGAAGAATTTGACTAAGATAGGACTACAGTAAGTCAAACTTAAAATTTGAAGCAATAAATATTCAATTGTAACAAAGTGAATGTTTATAGATTTACATATTGAGCCTTAACAAAGCATATCACCTCTTCTAAAGCAGAAAAAGGTAGGCATGTGTACTCTGAGAAGTATCCATAAAAAACAAATAAAAATTGTCTTGTAAACTATTTACTGTATTATAAAGGTAAGGACAGTTTTATTTAGTTGGGAACCCATGTATACTGTTTATCCTGATCATTGAATGTACCAAATTTGGCCATTCAATTTTTTTTAAATAGAATTAAAAATTAGCTTAATTTTTGTCTCCTAGTTTGTACTTTACAAGTATCCTTTCTTCTCCATTGTTTCCAACATTTGCATTCTAGTCAGTAGTTATAATTAATGCATATTGATTGCATGTTTGGTCTATTTTGGGCTACAAAATTTGATAAAATTCTTTTCCCTCCTTTGGCTTCAGCTACTCATGTGTATAGCTAAATAATAGTCATATTAATAGGTTCCTGTGTACATATGGATAATATCCTATCACTCACAACACTGTACTTCAGGAAGTTGCTGTTGTTGCTATGTGCCATTGAGTCGCTTGCAACTCATAGTGACCCTATGTACAACAGCCCTAAACCCCGCTCTACCCTGTGCCAATCGCACTGTCTCCGACACACTCGCCCAATAACCCTAGTCACTAAGTCAATCCACCTCATAGGGGTTCTTCTGCTCCTGCACTGTCCCTCCACCCTCCCAAGCATGATGTCCCTCTCCAAGGACTTGTCCCTCCTTGGAACATGTCCAAGGTATGTCAGACAAAATCTCAGAATCCTTGCCTCCGAGGAGCAGCCAGGTTTACCCTTCTGTAGGATGAACCTGTTTGTTTTCTTAGCAGTCCATGATACACTCAGCACTCTTCCCCAGCACCACAGTTCAAAGGCATCAATTCTCCTTCTATCCTCCCTAGTCATTTTCCAACTCTCTGACACATAACAACTGATTATAAAGACCATGGCCTGTATCAGGCACACCTTAGTCTCCAGAGTGACACCATTGCTCTTCAGTATTTTGGAGAGGTCCCTAACAGCAGACTTTCCCATAACAATAGATCTTCTAGTTTCCTGGCTGCTGGTGCTAAGAGTGTAACTGTGGAGCCACGCAAATTAAATCTGTGAACAATCTCAATCTTTTCACCATCCATCCTGATGCAGGATAGAACCTGGAATTGTCTTTTAAACTATTTTCACTGTTTTTTTTTTATTCCCAGCATAAAACTGATTCAAGAATAGAATTGATTCAGAATAGAATCTGATTGAAAGTGGCCAACACCACTCCATCTCATTTTTAACACTTGAACATTTGTCAGTGTTCAAGTGTTACATTTCATTTTTCACAACTTTTCATTTTCCAACATCCATAATCATTCTGTATATTAAAAGATGTTTATAGCTGTTTCTTCTCATTTTTATTGACTTCCAGTTTGGGCTCTAAATATACTACTACACCTGACCTTGTTTGTGCTTTATTGACTATGCAAAGGTATATGACTGTGTGGATCATAACAAATTATAGTTAACATTGAAGAGAATGGGAATCACAGAGCAATTCATTGTACTCATGTAAAATTTATACCAGACCCAGATGTTGTTGTGTAAACAGAGAAAGGGAATATTACATGACTTAAAATTAAGAAAGACATGTATCAGAGTTGTATCCTTGCTCTATAACAATTCAAGCTGTATGCTGACCAAATTATTTGAGAAGCTAGACTCTAGGAAGAAAAAATGTGACACAAGATTGGAGAAAGATTCACCAATAAGCTTTGGTATATAGATGACAAAAGTTTGTTTATGAAGGTGAGCAGGACTTGAAACACTTGCTTAGGAAGATTAACACTGAAGCCTTCAATATGGATTGCATATCAATGTCAATAAAACAAAAATTCTTACCATTAGACTGATAGGCAACATCATGATAAATAGAGAAAAGAGTGAAACAATCAATGACTTTCTTATTTGGATCCACTTGGTACCCAGCAGTCAGGAGATTAGGAGACTTTGCACTGGCAAAGTCTACAGTTAAAAAACTTTCCAAATTACTGAGAAGCAATGCTATTAGTTTGGGGACTAAAGTGCACCTGATTTGGGGTCTTATAATCACTTGCTATGTTGCTGAGAGCTGGGCAATGAATAAGCATGACAGAAGAAAAATGGATGCCTTTGAACTGTGCATTGAAGAAGAGTACTGAATATGAGACAGAATGCCTAAAGAACTAACATATGTCTGGTGAAGGTGCAGTCAAAGTGCTTACTGGAGGCAAGGATGGTGAAGATTTATCTTACATAACTTTGTCATGTCTCTAGGAGAGGCGATTTCTTGGAGAATGAGATCATGCTTGGAAATGTGAAGGGGAGGCAAAGGAAGAGACCCTCAAGCAGGTGGATTGACAAAGTGACTGTCATAATGGGCTCAAGTATGACAGAGATTATGAGGTTTCTATGGATAATACAGGGCTGAGATCCATTGTCACTATGAGTCTTAAGTCTTACTTGAGAGCACCTAATAACAGTTGTTGTTGTTAAGTGCCATCGAGTCGCAGGCGACTCATAGCGAACCTATGAAGGAGAGTCCTCAACACTTTGTGTGTCTCTCATCCTCTCTCCAGGTTCATAGGGTTTTTGGAGGCAAGCTACTACAGAAGTGGATGCCACTCCTGCTTCCAAGCTTGTTTTAATCGGGAAGTTTCACTCAACACTGTCCACCATCGGTAACCAACCATTAAATAACAGTTACATAAGTGAATGTCAGGAACTAGAAAACCATGTTTCAAGAGAGACTTGGTTAGATTCTAAGGGAGTGCTGATGTCCAGAATCTGAATTGTCTTGTGTATTGTAGAGGTTTGGAGTTGACTTGGATAGACAGCAGCACAAGCAATGCAGTGACAGGGCCCCTTTAATCCTTGGTGTGTGGGACACTGTGAATACATAAGAAGATTCCAAGATAATACTGTTGGTGTTCTGTTAGTTATGACCATGATTGAGGGAGTTTAAGATATCACTGGTTGTGGGTAAGTAGAGGTCAGATCAGAAGAGAAATTAAAAGTGAATGTGTTGCATATTTCAGACTGAAAAATATATAGGCATATGGTGAAACATGGAATGGGTACTTCCAGGAATAAAAAAGGTGTACTTAAAGGGCAGTGAATTAACTATAATTAAACTAAGAGAGATCTGCTGTGCAATGATAAATGTGTTTAAAGCAAAAGTAATTTTATTAGTATGGGCAGAAGAGCCTCAGACATGAATAGTGTGTTGTTCCATTTAATTGTGCAAATTGAGTTATTCTAAGTAAAGCCAGCTGTTTTTCCTTTACAAAATTCTCATTTAAGTAGCACCTCCAGGTTCCATTGTACAATGTCCTCGCAGATGAATCTTTCTTGTGGACTACTCAAAGAGAAATAATAGACAAACTGGTTGGATAAAAAACAGACAATTGACCTGACTCCTTTATTTAAAGGCTTCTCAGTTTTTCCTTTTGTTTTCTATTTCTGATTATAACCTGAGTATAAAAAAAATATCCTTTTTGCTAAAGAAGCATTTTCCAGACAAGAATTAAAGGAAAGCTGTTAATTGTTGTTCAGAAAAACAAACCTTCCTTTGCAAAATGTCTTTTTGTTTAAAGATTAAACAATCTTAAACAGGTTTCTTATTCCCTCTGGATTTCTCTGTGTATTTAACAGACTCTTTAAATCTGCAAGAGACAGATTTAAGATGCAAAGTTTCTTAACTTATTTGATTACAGCATTTGTTGTTTTTAAAGTAAGATTAATACTTTGTAGAATCAGGACTTCATGGCACGAAGTTAGTAAAGGATGTGATTCAAATCCCTTAACATCATTTGATTATAACATTTGTTGTTTTTTTAAGTAAAACTAATACTTTGTAGAACCAGAAGTCTCTGGCTCAAAGTTAGAAAAAGGTGTGGTTCAAATCCATAAACAACATTCTCGAAGGAGCTATCTAAAGTTTACAGTAAGTAGTAAGACCTATTATCTTGAAAATGCATTAATTGAACCTAAAAATACCCATAGCTAAATATTTTCTCTCCTTATGTGTGTGTTTGAGGAAGCCAGTCTGTTGGATAAAAAGAAGAAGCTGGTTTTCAGAAAGAAAAGAAGCAAGAAGCACAAATAGAGAGACTGAGAGTTAATTCTCAATTAATGAGCTTGTGTCCTCCCTGACTATGGAATCCTTAATGTGAATTTACATATTGGAAATTCAAATTTCTGTGATGAACATGCTAAAAATCGAAGTGTGCTACAGCCAGAGTTCTCTCTATTTCTTTACCACTAGTATTTTCAGTGAAGGGCAAGTGGAGGTGACTTTAGGTACGTGAACAGACATAGCAGGCAGCAATTCAGGAAAACAAATGAAAAGGTTTATTAGGAAAATAAAACAAAGGCATAGCTGGTGAAAGGTAGAGGTAGGCCATTGCAAAAAGTTAAAATGTAAAAGGAAGAAAAGACTAAATGTACCCCAGGAAAGGCAGAGATAGAGCCACGGGTCTTGGCATGTTGCCAGCAGTCAAAGGTAGTAACCCTTTGGTAGGATCTTATCTCTTTTGGCTCCCAGTCTCAGGAAACTGGTCATAACCTATTCCAGCCTAGGGATTTGCGAGGTTGGTTGTGCTTTATGTCTCCTGCATTTTGGGAAGGAGGCTACTTCTTAGTGTAAAAACCTTTTGAGATCCTGCCAGAAATACTACCAAGTTCCTTATCATTCAGTGCATTGGCATAATTGTTTTACATTCCTTTCCTGTTCCCCCTGAGAGACTCAGCTTCCAGAACTTATCTATAAGAGTGAGAAAGACCAGGTAGCAATTCCAGGAAGTTCAAGCTGCTCTGAAAGAATTGACAAAAAACAAGTCTCCAGGAACTGATGGGATACCTATTGACATATTTCAAGAAACAGATGCTACCCTGGATGTGCTCACCAAGTCATGCCAAGAAATCTGGAGGACAGCCACCTGGCCTACTGACTGGAAGAGATCTATCTTTGTCTTTGTTCCCATTCCAAAGACAGGTGATCCATTTGAGTGTGGAAATTATTAAACAATATCGTTGATATCACATGAAAGCAAGATTCTGCTAAAGATTATCCAAAACAACTGGAACAGCACATCAACAGAGAACTGCAGGCTGGATTGGATTTAGAAGAGTTCTTGGTACTAGAGATATTATAGCTAATGTTACCTGGATCTTGGCTGAAAGCAGAGAGTAGCAGAGGAATGTTTATATGTGTTTTATTGACTATGCAAAAGCATTTGACTGTGGATAACAACAAACCGTGACTGACTCCGAGAAGAATAGGAATCCCAGAACACTTGATTATGCTAATGAGAAACCTGTACTTGCACCAGGAGGCAGTCGTCAGAACAGAGCAAGGAAACACTGCATCGTTCAAAATTCAGAAGGGTGTGCATCAAGGGTGTGTCCTATCTCCATATCTTTTCAATCTATATGCGGAACAGATTATTATGGAGTCTGGGCTCAATGAAGAGAAGTGTGGCATCAGGGTTGGATATAGACGCATCAACAATCTGCGTTATGTAGATGACACAACCCTGCTCCCTGAAACTGAGGAGGACTGGAAGTGTTTGTTGCAGAAGGTCAAGGACCACAGCCTTCAATATGTATTGAAACTCAACATTAAGAAAACAAATACTCTCACCACTGGGCCAATTGGCATCATCATGATAAATGATGAAGAGATTCAGATTGTTGACAGATTTAGTTTACTTGGCTTTACAATCAACACTCTTGTTACCAATAGCCAGGAAATGAAAAGACAAATTGCATTGGGAAAATCAACTTTCAGGACTTCTCCAAGGTCCTGAGGAGCAAAGATTTCAGTCTGGAGACTAAGGTGCACCTGATACAGGCCATGGTCTTTGCCATTACTTACTATGCATCAGAGAACTGGAAAATGACTAAAGATGGTAGAAGAAGGGTGCCTTTGAGCTGTGGTGCTGGAGAAGAGTATTGAATATACTGTGTTTACCTAGGTAAACCAACAAGTTTGTCCTGGAGACAGTGAAGGCAGACTGCTCCTTGGAGTCAAGGATTCTGTTGCAAGGTCAGATAAGTCCTTGGAGAGGGAAGCCATACTTGGGAAGGTGGAGGGACAGTGCAGGAGAGGAAGACCTTGATGAGATAGATTAATTCTGTCCCTGGTGTAATGAGGATAGGTGTGTCCGAGACAATAAGTTTGCAAGAAACAGAGCATAGTTTAGGGCTGTTGTACACAGGGTAGCACAGGGTAGCAATGATTCGCAAGCAACTTGACAGTTTATAACAACAACAACAACCAAAAATAAATAGTTCCAGTGATGATAACATTTTTTAAAGTATATTCGTTCTGTTTCCAACTCATTGTTGACACTAGTGGATCTCTTGTCTTTTGCATTGAGTACTACTGATAATAATTTCAATTGTTAAATTTTTTTTCTTAAATTTTGTTGTAGAAAAAAAGAAGCCCTCACCACAGATTAAAATATGATCTACAGAGATCCTTTCATCAAGAAATAACCATGACAAAGACAAATCATCCCAAAGTGAAAGAAACCATCAGTATGATTCTAAACTAGCTTCTTGAGTCAAGACCATGGCTTTCAGTAAACCAGAAGCAGACCATAACTGATGGCGGTTACAATTCAACACTCTTGAATGCAGTACTATGTTAGAAGCAAAGATAATGATGGGTTTATAGAGGCAATAACCTATTGTGAAAACAACTTTATAGAAGACGAAAAGAGATTGGTGCTCTCATATAATGTGGGTAGGATTGTAAAATGGTTCGACTACTCTAGAAGGCAGTATGGTATTTCTTTAAAAAAATCTGAACATATAAATTCCGTATTACCTAGTTATTTCACTATTAGAAATATTTCACACATAAACTAGAATTGAGAAACATATGAAGATGTTATCATCAATGATCATAGCAATGTTACTCACAATTGCAAAAGCATGGAGACAGCCAAAATGTCCAACAGCAAACAAATGGGTTGAGAAATTGTGGTAAGTCACACTATGGAATACTATGCAGCACTGAGGAGCAATTGTTTGGAAAAGTACTACACCTTATGGGAGAGACTAGAGAACATTATGCTGAGTGAATTAATTCAGTCTCATAAGGAAAAATACTGCATTGTTGAAAAAAACCAATAAGATGTGTATGAATGTCCAAGGAGGGAAGAGGATTGAGCTGTGGGGCTGAGACAAGGTAGGAGGGAAATCACAGGGTCTCAGAATTTATTAGGTGAAGGGAGAGTGTGAATATAATTAAGAAAGATTTAGTGGGGAACTGAGAAAACAAAGTAATGATGGACATTGCTCCCTAGTGATTAATTTAATAAAATACTTATGTAGAAATGATCACATGAAACACAATGAGAATGAAGGAATGTGTGAAATACAATGTACAGATTTTGTATGCAACCTAGTTGCTGTTATTAGGTGCTGTCAAGTATGACTCATAATGACCCTATGAACAAAATAGCTGAACCCTGTTCTATCCTGTGCCATCCTCACAATTCTTGACACACAAGAGCCCATTGCAACAGTCACCATGTCAGTCTACCTGGTTGAGGGGCTTCTTCTCCTTTGCCAACCCTCCACCTTCCCAGAATCATGTTCCTCTCCAAGGAATAGTACCTCCTAACAACATGCCCAAAGTATGCGAGGTGAGGCTTCATCATTCTTACCTCCAAAGAGTACTCCAGCTGCAAACCTCTCCAAGACATACCTGTTTGTTCTCTTGCCCGTCCATTTGACGCAAACCAGTGTAAAATAAACTTCTAAAACATAGCTTATAGTATTAGTTATGAGGTTTTAGCCACCCACACACTGGGTGGTTGTTAGCATGTAACTGATGGCCTAGCCATTATAATATACATCTTCCTGAACTCTTATTATCCTTCCCTTGACTTGTTAAATATAGTCACATATGGAATTAAACAATTAAAAAGAAACTCAAATGATATCTGAACTTATGTTAAGAATCAATATGAAATTAAAGCTGTGCTGAAGTTTTCAACTCTCCACAAATCACCTTTATTATTTACATTATGACACAATGTTTATGATAGTATGCTATATGTGTGTTCATGACATATTCCAACGAAATAACATAATTCATATTATTAATTCATAAACACAATTTTTCACATTTAAATTTACTAAAAATGGGACATACCTTGCAATTCATAGCATTTGATAAGTGCTTTGACAAGTTGGCAGTCAAGATGTACTTGCCTCCATGCATATATGTATGTTAAAACCATCCTTGATCCAAAGATGCAAGTTGAATTTCAGTGGTTCAGGAGCTTTACTTGAACACAGAACAAGCAACAGCTCTGAGGAAGAGGTGAATTAAACTTGCTTAACAACATATTAAGAAATAAAGAAAGACTAAACAAAGCAAGTTTCAAGTTCAGTTCAAAGTCTTTCAGCCATTTGATCACTTCTTTCAAAAAGGTTTATTGACATGATCTTTATAGCAATTGTGGAAAACATCAAGACCAAAGTCTTGAATTCAAGAGGTGTTTAGAAAAATGTTTAAGAGACATCATATCCTATTTATCTTGCTTAGGAGTGCCTGACTCGGCCTTTTCAAACACTTGTTATGTGTATGAGAGCTAGAAGGTGAGTACAAATGTTCATCTCCACGACCTGTCTCTCCTGGTCACATTCCCAAAGT
Source organism: Elephantulus edwardii (assembly GCF_000299155.1). NCBI lineage: Eukaryota > Metazoa > Chordata > Mammalia > Macroscelidea > Macroscelididae > Elephantulus > Elephantulus edwardii. Next base: position 2,535,399 of record NW_006399892.1, on the reverse strand, counting down.
ATATAATATATGAGACAAAACTTCCAAATCCTAGCCTCGAGGAGGATATTTGGTTTCACTCTCTTCAAGTCAAGACAAACCGATTTTTTTTTTTCGCATATCATGGTATGTTCAAGACTCTTCTCCAGCACCACAGATTAAAGACATTGATTCTTCTGTCATCCATAGTCATTGTTCAGCTCTCTGATATATAGTAATTAATTGTGAAGGCCATGGCCTGGATTAGATGCACTTTAATCTCTATACACTCATTGTTGCTTTTTAGTACTCTGGAGAGGTCCCTGACAGCAAATACTCCCAATGCAATTCATCTTTTGATTTCCTGACTGCTGGTGCTAAGAGCATTGATTGAGGAGCCAAGCAAGATGTAATTTTTAACAGCCTCAATCTCTTCTCTGTATATTATGGTGTTGCCAATTGTCCCAGTGGTTACGATCTTTGTCTTCTTGATGTTGAGCTTAATCCATATTGAAAATTATAGTCCTTGACTGTCTGCAGCAAGAACTTCATGTCTTCTTCAATTTCAGGAAGCAAGGTTTGTCATCTGCATTACACAAGTTGTTGAGAGTCTTTTTCCAATCCTGATGTGACATTCCTCCTCATAAAGCCCTGTTTCCCCAGATAATCTGTTCTGAATATAGATTAAAAAGTATGATGATAATAGCAGTTAAGAAATCCAAAGATGTGTTCCGGTGGCAAAATCTATAGTCAAATTTCTTGCCCAAGTGCTAAAGAGCAATGATGTCACTTTAAAGACCAAAGTACACCTGATGCAAGCTGTGAATTTTTTCAATTACTTTTTGTGTATATGAAAGTTGGACAATGAATAGTATGGCAAAAGAAGAATTGATATTTTTGGATTGTAGTGTTTATGAAGAGCATTACATGTTTCATGTACTACTAGAAGAACATTCAAGACTGTACTGGAGGAAGTGTAACTAGTGTACTCTTTAGAGGCAAGAACGATTAAACTTTATCGTACACACATAAGCATGTTATCAAGAGGGTCTAAACCTTGGGAAAAGACAATTGTCTGGGAAAGACTTTGTTAGTGTTGTGTGTTATCAAGTCATAAACAACTCCAAATTGTCCCTCTAGCAGGTTTTAAAAGGCAGTAAATCACATGGGAGGAGATTGCGTATTCTTCTATAGAACAGCTGGTGGATTTTGAGAAAGGTGAAGATTCAGCAAAAGATAACAAGACTTCCAACAAAAAGTACTGACATAGTGACAATAAAAATGGTCTCTAGTATATTAGAGATAATGAAGATGGCACAGGATATGACAAGTTTCAGGTCTGTTGACTAGTTGTTGTGTAGTAACTCATATATTCCAAGAATCAGCCATGAATATCAGCCAAATGTTTCAACAACCTCCCAGCAACATATTCTACATTATACTACATCTTTGCACACTTTAACTGGATCTGGTGACATGATATTTATATTCCTGATTTAGTATTACATGTACAGCATTACATTGTTCACTTCATTTGGGGAATTTGTTCTTCTAATTAATAAAGCACTTATCCGTCAGTTTGCTGTACTGAGGTAACTTTTGTGTTGCTGTAATGCTGAAAGCTATGCCACCAATGTGTCAAATGTCGTGAGAGTCACCCATGGTAGACAAGTTTTAATAGAGCACCATGTTAAGACAGATTAGGAAGTATATTGGCCATCCACTTCTTAAATAGAATGCCTCTGAAAACTCCATGAACAAGATAAGAATACAAACAGTTATAGTATTAAAAGTGGGTCTAGATTTGCACTATAGGTTCTAGTGTGTCACTATAGGTTCTAGGATGACACTGAATAGAACAGAGCTCCTATCTGTTATTCATAGGGTTGCTACTGGTTTTACTTGGCTCAAAGGCACCTAAAACCAACAATTGCAATAAGCACTGTCTTACATAACAGTAGACTCAAGAGTTGCATTTAAGTAAATTGATTTCTTAGTGATATTACATGATTAATTTGTCTCATTTGACTCTCTCTGCTTTTCAATCCCTCAATATTCCAGTTTCAATTTATTCTCACGTTTAGATCTTTCACTGATGTAAAACTAATGAATCAGCATTATTATCTCTGGAAAAATTATTGTCTCCAAGTCAAAAAAAAGAAATTAATTTTTTATAGATAATTTTGATGTTATTGTCTTGTGTCAGCCTGTCGAACATAGCTCATAGCAATGATGAGAACAATAAATTAAACTTTGATTTATCCTGTGCTACCTTCACAATCATCATTATGCTCACTCATGCCTAGTATTTCTATCCCTATGTCAATCCATCTCGTTGAAGGTGTTCTTCTCTTTCATCTACGTTCTACTTTTCTCAACATTATGTCTTTTCTAAAGACTTATGCCTCCTGACAACATGGCCAATGTATATGAGAAAGAACTTCAACCCACTTTGCTTCTAAGGAGCATTATTGTTACAGTTCCTTAAGATTTTCTTCTTTCCTTTGACACTCTATTACATATTCAATATTTTTCACCAAAACCATCAGTAACCAACAGTCTTCTATAGTCATTGTCCAACTTCCAGAAGAACACAAAACAACACAAAATTATGAAGCTTATAGCTCATGTGCACTTCAGTTGTTAAACTAAAATCTTTCTCTTTTAGTACTTTAGAGAGTCCATTGAAAGCAAATTTTTCCCAGTACAACAGACTGTTTTTATTTCTTAACTGCTGCTACTATGGGTGTTAATTGTGAAGGTAAATAAATTACATTCTTGACAACTTCAATAATTTTCTATATTTATCAAGACACTGCTTATGGGTCAAATTGTAAGTATGTTTGATTTCTTAAAGTTGAGGTGTAATTCATATTGAAGACTAAGATTCTTGGTTTTCTTAAATAAATATCTCAGTGCTCATTTCTGAAGGAAAGTTTGTGTCATCATATAGGTTGTTGATCCTTCAATCTAGATGCCACATTCTTCTTCATATAGTTCATCTTCTTGAATTACTTGCTCAGTATGGTGACCCAGTAGTAAGGAATTGTGCTGCTAATCCAAAGGCACATGTTTATAATCCCCTAGCTTCTCCACAAGAAAAAAGATAGATGGTCACTCTTCTGCAGTGTAATTAATAGTTTCTTAAAATCCACTGGAGGGGAAGGGGCAGGCATCAACTATGAGTTGGTTCCAAACTGACAATAAGTAACAACAATATATTGAGTTGATATGGAGAAATGGTAAACTCTGACATACACTGTTCTTGATTTAAGACCTTATTTTGTTGCAAAATTTACACTTTATATGTTTTTACAAATATTAGTAGATATTTGAATAAAGTAGGTTATATACCATTTTGCGCAAAGAAAAATTAGTCAGAATCAACTCACATCTGATCCTCTAGTGTATTTTTGAGAGGCAATAAATCACATGGAATGAGAGTGTCCATTTTTCTGCCATGGAACAACTAGTGAATCCAAACCAAATCTTTGGTTTGACAGCACAGTTCCTTAGCACTAGGCCAGCAGAGCTCATAAAGCAATGAGTGACATATTTCACCCACCTCTTTTAAAGTAGCATAGTGGTGGCAAATATTATGCACAGAAATGAAATAGAAACCTATATTTCTAAGTGGTACAAATAATTAAGTCCCTCAAAGCCTGAAGGTTCATTATTTACCCAGAAATTACTTGCAAGAAAGTCCTGGTAATAAATATCTTAAAAACTAACCACTGGAAACACAAAGAAATACAGGTTGACTCTGAAACCTATAGGATATGCATAGGTCAGCACAACTGATTAAATACTGTCTTGTTTTTTTCTATTGATTTTACTTCGTTTTAAGTAATAATAGAAAAAGTCTCTGTACATACAACAATGAAGGCAACAATATAAACTTAATGCAGGTTTGGGTGCTTTATCTACACACCTCAGTGAGACATAAAATCATTGTAAACACCTCTTAAAAATAATTCTTTAGATATAGATGATATACATAAAGATATATTGCCATTGTTCTGATACTCCCTCAAGTTGACTGTGACTCACAGTAATACTATGAACAAAGGATCTGAAACCTATCTGATGTGACATCCTCACTATCTCCAACACACCTGGCTGCTTCATCTTGTTGAGGATGTTCTGCTATTACACTGACTCTCCATTTGTCCACGTATAATATCCTCCTCCAAGGATTAGGCCCTCTTCAGAATATGCCCAAAGTATGTAAAATGAAGTTTGCTTCAAGGAGCACACTAGTTTCACTTTCTTCAAGACAGAGCTATTTGTTCTCTTGGCAATATATTAGATATTCATCACTATTCTCCCACACCACAAGACATCAATTATTTTTCTTCTAATGTCCTTAGTCATTGTTCAACTTTCAAATGCATAGGAAATAGTTGAGTAAACCATGGCTTAGATCACGTGTGCTTTAGTTTTTAAGCAGATATCACTACTTTTTTACTACTCTGGGGAGATCCCTGACAGTAGATTTTACCAGTGCAACTCATCTTTTAATTTCTTGACTGCTGCTACCAAGGATGTTGATGGTGGGTCCATGTAAGAGGAAATAGCTGACAATTTCAAACTATTTTTTTCATTTTTCATGATGTTGACTATTGGTCCAGTGGTGAGGATTTCTGTTTTCTTGATGCTGAGATGTAATCCATACTGAACACTATAGTCTTTGATCTTCTGCAGCAAGCAAATCAAATCCTCCTTAATCTTAGTGGAGAAAGAGAGAGAGAGAGAGAGAGAGAGAGAGAGAGAGAGAGACTATATTTAAAGAAAGAAGATATAGTGCTAGCTTCGGCAGCACATTTACTAAAATTGGAATGATACAGAGAAGATGAGCATGGCCCTACACAAGGCTGATATGCAAAATTGTGAAATGTTTCATATTATTTTTTAAAAAAGAAAGAGGGTATAGACATTTTAAAAAGATCATAAACTCAGTTGGCTATAAGTATATAATCATACCGATTATAGTGGATATAATTTAAAATTAGAATGCATATATAAGATGCTTATGACCATAACAAGAAGAGAAAGGAAGTTTATCTCAAAATTACTTATTTTGAAATCAATATACACTAAAACATCCTAAGACTTCATTTTCCCCCTCTTAGGTTTAGAAATAATAATAAAGGTAAAATTTTGGACCTCTCTTAATTAAAAATCCATTCCTTCTAATGTAATTATTTTTCTGAACAAAAGATAAATAACTGCTGATGACTGTCAACTCAGGAACACATTCTTGCTTTTTGTTTTTGAACTGTCAACAAAGAAAGAAGATAAGTTTGAAAAATAGCTTTTTTCAGGTAAAATTACATGTTTTTAACACATGCAAAGGAAATATGTTTTAGTGGAAAACAAAACAACAATAAAAGACCCCACCAAAAAAATGCTATGCCATCAATTTTTTTAGATTATTAACCTCAAAACTGAGTTTCTCTGACAGTTTGATTCCACCAAGAATAGCTCCATATGAGAAAGCTGGGCACTTTCTTTCCTTTGATTTACAATCTTGGTAACTGACTGGAGGGTCACCTATTCATCAATTCTGAAAAATAGCAATGAGTGAGTGAGTTTTAATTCATTTACTATTTAAAAATTAGCAAATACTGAGAGATTTTCCATCTAAATACTAACATATAAGAATATGGGTCTTGGACTTCCACAAGGTGACTGTCTTGGAGCTTTTTGTATGCATTATGAAATCTTGGAAGTCAGGAAGAATTAGTAAGAAATGAATATTATTGCTGTTGCTGTGTGTTGCCCTATTGGAACTGACACATAGTTGTCCCCTAGATGGTTTTTTCAGAGGCAGTAAGTTGTGTGGTAGGAAATTGCCCATCTTCCTTTCATAAAGCAGCTGTCAGGTTTGAACCATGTGCTTTTAGGGTGCCAATGGAACTCCTTACTTCTAAGTCATGAGGACTCTCAAAGCCTACAGGCCCCCAGCATTTTCAAGTAGTCTCCCGTTCATGTACTAAAACAGCCTGGCTCTTACTAGTTTCTGAGGTAAGATGGAATGAGGTACATTGAACAGGATAACCAGCTATAATAATTTTAAAAGATATGTTAAACATTAGGGAGTTCTGCCGGCCTAGTGGCAAGAAGCAGCAATGCAATCCCAGAGGTGCATGGTTCCAATCCACCAGATGGCTCTGCTGGAGAAGGAGGGACAATCTCCTCTTGTACCAGTCAGATCCGACTTGACAGTACACACACACACAAAATAGTAGAAATAAAATTTTAAAAAATAAAATTCCTTTCTGTGTATCTCTCCCACTCCCTACCTCCTCCTCTCTCTTTGATTCTCCATCCCTGTCTGTCTCTCTTCTGATAGTCTAGTGCTAATATCTTCCTGACAGCACAGGGACTTTTAAAAGCAGCAAAGGGTTGTATCAGTCTATTCCTAACTTTGCTGGTAATTGTAAATGTACTCTACTTTTTCAGATCAAATGCTTTTATCCTTTAAATGTATTGAATTGAAGGAATCTTTGTTAAGCTCTGTGACTCACAAAAGTTGTCAGCAGTCACCGGAGGGTAGCTATTGGGAATAGGAATAGAAAACACACATTTCTGGATACATCTCTTGAAAAAATAGTTTTGCAAGTTGTTAAAAAAAATTAGCCAAACCCTAAACTACTATTTTAAAGAAAGCAGGAATACACGTTTTTTACAGACACATTACCTTGTGCAAGAGAATCAGCTTACTCAGGATCCAGAGGGAAGGAGGAAACAGTGAAAGGTTCTTTGCCAAAGGCACAAAGGAGCGTAGCTTAAGGACATTTCACATGGCTAGAAGGCATAGGGAAATAGACGCTGGACACTGGTACATCATTTTCAACATTGACATACTCAGACACAGAAAATTAAGAAATGAAAGTGAAAGAATATATCAAAATCTCATGATCCTGAAGTAAGAATCAACTCATAACTGACTCTTCAGTGAGGAATCAGAGGCTATAAATCAAACAGGAGGAGTCTTCTAATCTTTCTCCAAGAAGTAGCTGACAAGTTTGAACCACCTGCCTATGAATTAGTAGCACAATTCTGTAACCACATGACCACAAGAGCTCCAAAGGGTTTTGTTGTTGTTAGGTGCCATCAAGCAGGAATCAACTCATAGCTAACTCCCCAGAGGGTTTTCAGAGGCTATAAATAATACCAGAAGAAATAGCCCATCTTGCTCCCATGGAGCCCCTGGTAGAATTAATACCTGCCTTTGGATTGGCAGTGTTGTTGCTGTTAAGTGCCGTTGAGTTGTAGGAGACTCATAGCAACCCTATGAACAAAAGACATGAACACTTGTATAACTTTCATTATTTCTCTAAGTCCATAGGGTTTCCAGAGGCAAGCTAATTTGGAAGTGGATGCCACTACTGCTTCCAAGCTTGTTTTAATCAGGGAGCTCCACCAAACACTGTCCACCATGGGTAAACATTGCATTTAACACATCAGTGTCACAGCGTTCAGCATCACAGCAACCACAAATTACTTCTGTACAGCAAATGGACAGACCAGTGCTACATGATCTAGAAGAATGTTTTACCAAAACCGAATAAAACTAGGCCCGAGGGCCACAGGCCTAATGGCCCAATCAAATTTAACAATCAAAGCATAGTTCAAACTCCATGAGCTCCATCATTCCACGTTTCTTCATAATTAAGCATTCTCATTGTCTATCACCACCCAAAAACCCCCATCTGGGAATATTCATCGATCTCTCCTATTCTGTTGCCACATGTTTCTTCATATAGTCTAACTTCTTGAATCATTTGTTCATCATATAGACTGATTACACATAAGGCAAGGACACTTATATAAACAAAAGATAAACAAAAGTGCTGAACTCTTTCTATAACTATCATCATTTCTCCAAGATCATAGACTTTTCAGAGGCATGTGGTTTAGGAAGTGGGTGCCAGTCTTACTTCTAAACCTGAATCAATCTGGGAGCTCCAACAAGTACTGCCCATGATGGATAGCTAATTATGGTGTTTGACGCACCTATGGCCCAGTTTTCCATCATTGCAGCAACTCTGTTATTTCAGTAAGGCAAATAGAGAGATCCCTGCTGTACCACTCAAAAGAGTGTTCATCCAAAATCAAATAACATTTGACTCCAGGGTCCCAAAACATTCCTTAATCCTAAACCATTACAGATCCTTAAAAAAAAAACCTTTCAACTACTTTTGTTAGTGTTATTGTGTAACATCAACTTGTTGCCCAACCATAGCTAATGCTCCAGCTACATTTCAGAAGTATGGTAGGACACTGCCTACCTTTCGTTCATGGAACAGCTGGAGGATTCAAACCATATCTTATGAATTGAGAGTGTAATTTTTTAACACTAAGGAAGGAGTTCTGGTGGCAAAAAGTTATACTGAAATCCCAAAGGCATACAGTTCAAGGCCACTAGTAGCTCCACAGGAGAAGATTGGACAATTTCCTCCCATGTGATTAAGTGCCTCTGAAAATCTTCTGAAGGGTCAGCTATAGGCCTGTTCCAAAATCTATGGTATACAATAACAAAGTCATGAGAGCTCCCTACATATAGACTACAGAATGAATCTTCCTGATTAATGCTGCTATACACAATAATTTCTGAAATCATACTTATCATGTGGGGCTACACATCAGAGTTAACTTTTCTGTGAGCTTGAGATTAATTGGTGTCTCAAATGCAGTTTCTGGCATTACATAAAAGGCAAGGGTTTGATTCATTGAATTTCTTTCTGTGATTCTACCACTTGGTGTTAGGACATGCTGATGTTGTTGTTATGTGCTATCCAGTTGCTTGCGACTCATAGCAACACTTCGTACAACAGCCCTAAACTCTGTTCTGTTCTGTGCCAATCTCATGGTCTCCGACACACTCGTCCGAATTACCCCAGTCACCAAATCAATCAATCAATCTCCTAGAGTGCTTTTCCCTCCTGCACCTGCCCTCCACACTCCCAAGTATGATGTTCTTCTCCAAGGACTGGTGTCTTCTTCTCCTTATAACATGACCAAAGTATGTCAGATGAAGCCTCAGAATCCTTGCCTCCAAGTAGCGGCCTGGATTAACCCTCTCCAAGATGAATCTGTTTGTTTTCTTAGCAGTCCATGGTACCCTCCGTAGTCTTCTCCAACACCAAAGCAGAAAGGCATCAATTCTGATTCTATCCTCCCTAGTCGTTGTCCAACTCTCTGACACATAACATGTGATTGCAAAAACCATGGCCTGCATCAGACGCACCTTAGTCTCCAGGGAGCCACCGTTGCTCTTCAGTACTTTAGAGACGTCCCTAACAGCAGACTTTCCCATCGCAATACGTCTTTTATTTTTCTGGCTGCTGGTGCCAAGAGTGTTGATTGTGGAGACAAGAGGACTAAAGCTATGAACAATCTCAATCTCTTCACAATCCATCCTGATGTTGCCAATTGGTCCAGTGGTGAGAATCTTTGTCTTCTTGACATTGAGCCTCAATCCATATTGAAGGATTCAGTTCTTGACCCTTTGTAGCAAGCTCTTCAGGTCATCCCCAGTTTCAGCAAGCAGGGTTGTGTCATCTGCATAATGCAGATCGTTGATAGATCTTCCAACAATCCTGATGCTGCATTTCTCCTCACAGAGCCCAACCTCCCAGATGATCTGTTCGCATGCAGGTTGAAAGGGTATGTAGACAGGACATATCCCTGGCATACGCCCTTCCCAATTTTGAACCATGCAGTGTTACCCTGCTCTGTTCTGACGACTGCCTCTTGGTTCAAGGATAGGTTTCACATTAGCATGATCAAGTGTTCTAGTATTCCCATTCTTCTAAGAGTCAGCCACAGTTTGTTTTGGTCCACACAGTCAAATGCCTTTGCATA